>NC_036865.1:19974016-20052014 GCF_002910315.2 Salvelinus sp. IW2-2015
TGTAATAATACAATATAGTGTAATAATACCATGTCAGTGTAAAAATACAATGTCAGTGTAATAATACCAATATCAGTGTAATAATACATGTCAGTGTAATAACGACAATGTCAGTGATAATACCATGTCAATGTAATAATACCATGTCAGTGTAATAATACCATGTCAGTGTAATAACACAATATCAGTGTAATAATACAATGTCAGTGTCATAATGCCATGTCAGTGTAATAATACATGTCATGAAATAATACCATGTCAGTGTAATAATACAATGTCAGTGTAATAATACAATGTCAGTGTAATAATACAAATGTCAGTGGTAATATACCATGTCAGTGTATAATACATGTCAGTGTAATAATACCATGTCAGTGTAATAATAACCATGTCAGTGTAATAATACCATGTCAGTGTAATAATATCATGTCAGTGTAATAATACCATGTCAGTGTAATAACACAAATGTCAGTGTAATCAACACAATGTCAGTGTAATAATACCATGTCAGTGAAATAATACCATGTCAGTGTAAAAATCAATGTCAGTGTAATAATCCAATATGCAGTGGTAATAATACCATGTCAGTGTAAAAATACAATGTCAGTGTAATAATACAATTCAGTGTAAATAATTGTAAATAACATGTCGTGTAATAAACACAATGTCAGTGTATAATACCATGTAATGTAATAATACCATGTCAGTGTAATAATACCATGTCAGTGTAATAACCAAATATCAGTGTAATAATACAATGTCAGTGTCATAATGCCATGTAAGTGTAATAATACCATGTCAGTGAAATAATACCATGTCAGTGTCATAATACAATGTCAGTGTAATAATACAATGTCAGTGTAATAATAACAATGTCAGTGTAATATACCATGTCAGTGTAATAATACTGTCAGTGTAATATACCAAATGTCAGTGTAATAATACAATATCAGTGTAATAATACCATGTCAGTGTAATAATACAATGTCAGTGTAATAATACCATGTCAGTGTATAACACAATGTTAGTGTAATAATACCATGTCAGTGTCATAATACCATGTCAGTGTAATAATACCATGTCAGTGTAATAATACAATGTCAGTGTAAAATAATAACATGTCAGTGTCATAATACCATGTCAGTGTAATAATACCATGTCAGTGTAATAACACAATGTCAGTGTAATAATACAATATCAGTGTCATAATACCATGTCAGTGTAATAATACATGTCAGTGTAATAACACAATGTCAGTGTAATAATACAATGTCAGTGTCATAATACCATGTCAGTGTAATAACACAATGTCAGTGTTAATAACACATGTCGTGTAATAATATGTCAGTGTAATAATACCATGTCAGTTGTATATAATATGTCAGTGTAATAATACAATGTCAGTGTAATAATATGTCAGTGTAATAATACAATGTCAGTGTAATAATATGTCAGTGTAATAATACCATGTCAGTGTAATAAATACCATGTCAGTGTAATACACAATGTCAGTGTAATAATTCCATGTCAGTGTAATAATACAATGTCAGTGTAAATAATACAATGTCAGTGTAATAACAAATGTCAGTGTAATAACACAATGTCAGTGTAATAATTCCAATGTCAGTGTAATAATACAATGTCAGTGTAATAATACAATGTCAGTGTAATAACACAATGTCAGTGTAATAATTGTCAGTGTAATAATACATGTCAGTGTAATAATACTGTCAGTGTAATAATACAATGTCAGTGTATAATACAATGTCAGTTTAAATAATACCATGTCAGTGTAATAATAACATGTCGTGTAATAACACAATGTCAGTGTAATAATACCATGTCAGTGTAATAATACAATGTCAGTGTAATAATACCATGTCAGTGTAATAACTCAATGTCAGTGTAATAATACCATGTCAGTGTAATAATACAATGTCAGTGTCATAATACCATGTCAGTGTCATAATACCATGTCAGTGTAATAATACAATGTCAGTGTAATAATACCATGTCAGTGTAATAATACCATGCCAGTGTAATAATACCATGTCAGTGTCATAATACCATGTCAGTGTAATAATAACTGATCAGTCTTCTCAAGTCCTCTACCTTATAGCGGTGTAGTGGTCTGGGTGTAGCTGGTGCAGAGGTGTCAGGCGCAGGACAGCAGAGATGAGTAACACAAGTAACTTTACTCAAATATTCCAATAACATGTCGTAATACCGAGCCCACAATAACGGACCGAACATACATAAAACAATTACGCACAAAAACCAAGGGGAAAACAGAGGGTTAAATAATGAACATGTAATTGGGGAATTGAAACCAGGTGTGTAAAACAAAGACAAAACAAATGGAAATGAAAAGTGGATCGGTGATGGCTAGAAGGCCGGTGACGTCGACCGCCGAACGCCGCCCGAACAAGGAGAGGGACCGACTTCGGTGGAAGTTGTGACAAGTGGCTCCCGATTGGTGCAGCGGTCTAAGGCACTACATCTCAGTGCTAGAGGCGTCACTACAGCCCCTGGTTCGATCCCAGGCTGTATCACAACCGGCCGTGATCGGGAGTTCCATAGGGTGGCGCACAATTGGCACAGCGTCGTTCGGGTTAGAGAAGGGTTTGGCCGGGYTAGGCCGTCATTGTAAAATAAGAATTTGTTCATAACTGACTTGCATTGGCAAAAATAAAGGTTAAATTAATTTAAAAAAATGTTGCTCTAGTTGGGACCAACTGTTCACTAACAAAGATTGGGGCTATAAGTAGAAGTTGTTAATAAGACTGTGTCAGTTAGCAGTTAGCCACTTCTTATTCATCCTTAGGGATAAGATAGCATGTGTGGAGACTGTACAACAGCCCTGCTTCCTGCAAATACCCAGTGGAGTGTCGGGAGCGCACACATTGACTCTGGTTTGAGAGACCCAACAGCTCTAAGCACATTATATCCATCATGACCTTGAGAGTGATTCTGGAAAACATAAATCCTGTTTATTGCCCAAGTGTAGCATTCGATGTGAAGAATTTTTGCGGAAATAGCCTTGTCTTGCCAAAGCACAGTGGATATCTGTTTAAGATTAAACCTCAAATAGCCCTATGTAATTTAACTGTAACAATGCCCTATTACCATACTGCTGTTTCACAACAAATCAAGCCAAGTGGAGTCCTCCACAGCTCATTGCAGGCCCAGAAGCATAACCTTGATGTTGTTTTCAAAGATGCTACTGCTGCTCTCGCAGAATTTCTAAGACACAGTGATAAATATACAAGTGTCGTGTGGGGTTTGCTGGCAAAACAAGTCCACAAATAAACAGCTTCTTGCAGATATAATTCGTGCTTATTTTGTTTGGACAGAAACACCACAATGGAAGCAAGGAGGCATGACAGTGTCCTCTTGCTTTAGCTATGCTTCTTGCTAAGCTTTGCTTTAAATTTAGCTCTCCAGAGTTTCCACCTGCTTCCATCGAGTTGATACCTCACACGAACCTCAAATAGAGTATCAACCTATTCAATCAAGGGTGCAAAACCCATTTATAATGTGGTTAGGTTATGCATAAAATGATCTGTTGCTGGAATATGCTGATCTGGGAGCCAAGAAGAAGAGGAACAAGGGAATGGACGGGGGCGTTTGTTTCATTTCCTACACATGAGTGTATCCTATTTTTAGATTTTAAAGTTGACTGTCATGGGTGCGTGTGTGTGCGTGCTCTGAATATCGAGAATTCTGGAGGGAAAAGAACAAAAAACAACCCGATGAGGAACGATGACCAAATGTGCCACCATCTGTCACTCTTTTTAGATAACATGCAAAATAGCTTCCATGACAGGTCACACATGATTCATAAAATACATTTGGGTGGCCAAATTGTTAAAAGGCAATTCGGTTGTCGTAACRTACATTGGGCTTGCTGCTGGGTGAGATTAATAGACCCTCTTATTTTCCAGAGGAAATTCTACCATTCTTTCAAAGTCTAATGCTGCTCAGCTTTTTCCATTGATGGAATAATAAACGAGTTTAGTCTTATATGGTAGGCCTTATATGGTAGGCGTACTCATACTAAACTGCTGGCACTGCTGCTCTCTGTATGGTCCAGAATCAGTCAACTCATGTAGAAAGGTCAACAACCTCACTGCTGTTCCCCTTTAATGAGGTGAGGAATGGTATTTGGTTAATGTAGTACATAATTAAGTAATAGTATTATCTCTCACAATTATATATTATTTAAGACGTGTAATTGAAAACAGTATCATAAAAAATAGCATACACATTTCATATGGATTATTTTTTTATCTAATAATTATGTGTTTTGGGGGAAGATAAATACTAATAGTCCATTATTAAACCACATTTCCCATGATGCCCCGCGTTACGTACGAAGCGTTTTCTTTGCGGACGTGTGTGAAAGATATCCATGAATGGTGTGATGGGAMATACATTTGCTGTTGTGCCAGGCAGTGTACCCCTCACTTAAAATTGTATTAGACCTTCTGCTTTATTTATTTTTTATTTGAATGTGAAGTTGGAATATATATTTCACTGGGTTTAATCAATCATTATCAAGGAGAGAGAGGCAGGCAGAATCATCGACAGCTGTGCTTGGAGCCCTAGCCTGCTGCTAAAGCTAGCAAGCGCGAGACTTGTGTAGAATTACAGGACAGCGCTTCACGGGCTAGTTAGCGATCATGCTTCGAGACAACATGACCTCCATCGTACAGAAAATTGCTAGACAGGCGCTTGTAACTTTTAGAAACCCATCTTCATTCGGTGATAAAGCGTTTTTGGGTAATCAATGTAAACTCCAAAGCCTCATGACCGAAATCAGAGCTGCGGATCTGAAGATCCCTCCAAGGAAAGTTGACAGCGCTTCTACGCCTTTGCCACACAACCCCCCGGTCACATACATGCACATATGCGAGACAGACGAATTCAGCATGGGGGTGTTTCTGCTAAAAAGCGGTGCTTCCATCCCCTTGCACGACCACCCGGGAATGTACGGAATGTTGAAAGTTATGTATGGCAAGGTTAGGATCACCTGTTTTGACAGGTTGGACAAATCATCTAGCGTGGCCAGTGACACGCAATTCAACCCTCCACTGCTACCTTTTCAGAGAGGTGCGCTGAGYAGGTCGATACTTGGGTCGGTCGGGGAGTTTACAGAAGAAAGCGGACCGTGTATCTTGACCCCTGACCGAAACAACCTTCACCAAATCGATGCAGTCGATGGGCCCACCGCTTTCCTCGATATTTTGGCACCCCCATATGATCCAGACGACGGGAGAGACTGTCATTATTACAAAGTTCTGCAGTCTGCCCCGGATTCTGAGGACAAAAAGGCTGACGGTCAAAAAGAAGTTTGGCTGATGGAAGTATCCCAACCTTCTGAATTCTGGTGTGGTGGTGAACCATACCCCGGCCCTGAAGTGAAGATCTGAAGCGCACTTGCTATGAACGCTGAATTGATTTGTGAACCATTGATTCTCAGGACCATGTCAAAACAATATGTAAATGTATGACGATCATGATTCCTACAATGATGGATTATGGAATGGGATGTGTCACAGTGCTGTGTAATGGGAAAACATGTCTTGTGAACTAAAAGCACGATTCCTAAATTGGACTATGCATTCTGCSTGTAATGAAAGTACTTAAGCAGTTGATAAATTGTGATCTTTGCACATCAGCTCTAATGTATTTGAATTTTTGATAAGCATTTCATGTCTTGAAATGAACTGAAACCATACACATTACTCAAAATAAAAACATAAAGGTGGATTAAAACTAAATGGTGGTGTTCAAGCACATTAAAATGTCAAAAGCCATGATTTGCTCTAAGCATGTTTTCATTGGATCAAACTACATTATTTGAGTTAATCCCATGGGACATGGATTACTGAATGACCATCTTATAAATTGCTTCATTAATTGAGCTTCCCTAATTAAACTTAAATSCCATAATAACCTTGCTTGCTTCATCATTTTGGGAGCTTGGCTCAATGTGCTGTGCTTTTAGGAGAGCACTATTGAATTCATTGCTTGTGACCTAGGGGCCTCTTGTGGACATACTGGGTATTACCTCAGAAGGACAATGTGACTAGTAGCTCACTGTACAGTTGGAGTTTTTACAGCATAAACCTTGACAGTAGCCTATAGTCTACTTTCAAATGACCAAAATAAGACCAAAAAAACAAACATTCTACAACACAAAATGGATTTCATTGTTGTTTAAATAATAAACCATGTCCTTTGCCCAGTTATTTAATTTGGATTAGGTTTAAGAATACATTTGTGAAACAATGAACAAACACACAAACAAGCAGTTATCTAACATATTCTACATTTATTGCAAGAAGCATCAAGTCAGTTAAAGAACAATGCTCAGTGTGTAAAAACACGTAAAATGACACATGTAAAATAAACATATTTCCCCTTAGTTACTTTCTGTAATGATCTTACACAGATTTGACTTTCATCTTCATCCAACAAGTAACAGGAGATTTTAAAAAGAAAAGCAAACGTAAGCAGTTCAGTTCTTAATTGTCTCTCTTGACAGTACAGGGCTTCCAGTTTTTACACACATGGGACTCTAACCCCCCCCCCACTCTCAAAACTGGATGTGGGTAATATACAGAACATACACGCCCCTGGCCAGACCACTCAGCTCTGTGATATTGGTCATGACACTCCTTTCCCAGCTATAATGCAGGAATACCCATCATGATCTCATCTATTGTGGGAAGTCTCTCAACACTGGCAAAAGTGAGSCTACTTGCTGGCTGATACCCCCTATTCAGCATCTCTGTGACTATTTCCCCACCTACTCTATTGAAACACTTTCTATACTGAGCACTTGTGTTGGTGCACATTTACAGTTATGTTATGAAAAATGTATTCTATACCTAATATAAATGTGATAGCTCTGTCCGTTTATGTTGTTATTCATTCTGCACCATATATCCAAATGCATTAGTCACCTTAATTAACCATAGTCTGCTAAATTCAGTGTGAATGTTTGATTTGGATATTATTTAATTAATTGGTGCTGCAGGGAAACATCATTTATCTGAATGTTAAAAACCATTCTGCCTGGGTCATTATGATGACTTTTTCTCTTTCTGTCTTAAGTGGATTTTCGTGTGTCTCCTTCTTTCATCACTCCTGGCAAACTTTCTTCCACAGTGGTCGCAGGAGAAGGGTTTTTCTCCAGTGTGTGTCCGGATGTGCGTAGTGAGGTGGTCACTGCGACTGAAACTGCGCATGCAGATCCGACACTGGAAGGGTTTGTGCCCTGTGTGGATCCTGACGTGTCTGCTCAGCTCGTCCGACCGCGAGAACCTCCTYTCGCAGCTCTCTGCTGGGCAAGGGTATGGTCGCTCATGGACAGGCGTTTTGCTTGGGAGATTTGGATACTTTCTCGGTCTCAATATTGGCCTCAGGGGTAAGTTCGGAGTGTTGTAGGGATTTGGTGGACAAGGGCCCTCTGTCGCAGGTCCCCCAAGCGTAAAATTCCTTATTGTGTTCAGAGGTGTCAGAGGTGGTGGAACCCTCAGAGAGTCCAGTGAATATGGTAACGCTTTCCTGTCAGGAAATGCCTGGATGTCTCGTTGGCAGTTTGGCTGGAAGAACCCGCTGTAGTCAGGCATGATGTTTAAGAGTGCGCTGTCCACTGTCGACTTTGGTGATGTATAGGATGAGTACGACGGCTGTGGATAAGACATGGGGCAGGTTGACGTTGCCAGGTAGGTTGATTGATCCTGGTACATWTCCCCGGTACAAGAGTAAGACGGCGTAGCATACATGTGGTTTATATCGTGTTGACTCTGCGCCATGGTGCAGCTCACAGTTCCTGCGTAAAAGTTTGGTGGTTCAGGCGAGGGCAAGGCAGGCACCGGGGACGAAGCTGCCACCCTTATGTCAGCACTAGCTACGTTAATGGCACCCCCGGGATTCCAGTATCCTCCTAAACCTCTAGAATTGATCGAGAACTTCCCCGTGTATGCCACAGCCTGAGTGCTCGGTGGCTGCGTAAAGTTGCCGTGGTAAATCAACTCGAGGGTGCCCTTTTCTTCACTAAAACAATCACCTGCGAAGCAAAGAAAAATAAATGTTAGTTATGTGTCAAAAAAACGTTGATTATTGCRTTTACGCAAGGGTTTTTACTATAACGCTTTTTGTTTGTCGCGCGGTTGCGCACCACTTTGTGGTTTTGTAATGGGTATGCAGGAGGTTTCAAGTCACATAACGATTTAGAAAAAATACATTGATTTACCATAGCAGACCATCTACTTGATTAATATTGACCAATAATATGGATTATCCTCAATTTAGGATAATCTCAAATATGACTAATAATGCATTTTAATCCTACATTTTTTGTAAAGTTGATGAGGACATATGGCTTCTTTTCTATTGGCCATAACCGCAAAATATAAATTAATATTTAACAAAAATATATTAAATGAATTCTTACCCCCCTCGGTTTCACCCAATTGGCCGTGCTGTTTCCAATATGATTCAACTTTTAACCCAGTTCCCGTCTCTGGCAATGATGCGGATATTTCCTCTTCCATTGAATAGATTACCTCTTGAATGTCTTGTATAAAACTACTGGTGGGTACACAAACTTTGTCAATAGTTTTAGCTGTCATTTTTTTGACAAGACYGTGCGCTTCAAGCCTTTACGCACCTTTAAGCACACAATATATAACCTTCAGCTGTCATGGTAAAAACGCTCTAATGCTGTATTCTCTGCCATATCATATAGTGTRCCCTACGCTTGGGAAATATCATCTCATCTCGTTATATTATGGGGATGCAATATTGTAATATGCATTTAAAGGGAGTCTCTGAATGTCCCGTAACGTCACTGACCATACAAGGACTTGGTGGTTAAAAAGGGAAAAGGTTGGGCTAGGGTTGGGTCTCAGGCTTGATGACGACATCAAAGAACACTTGTCAATGAATTTAAAAAATACATAACCCAAATTACTTTTATTTTTGCGTCGTTGATGTTAGCCTGTTTAAGTTGAGTAAATATTAACACATGTATGGCCTATTTTATTATCAATATAATACTCGGCTTGCTGCCAAAAGCCTGCAGGAATTCCAGTAACACTTCACCAAAAATGGATTTATCCGGTTTAATAGACGACACCCTCTTTTTACTTATATGGAATACATCCGCTAAATTGGTGTTCATGAAATATCGGGTCGTGCCAAGGAAGAAGCCCACACAGAAGCATACGAGACGAGCGACTTCCCGGGGGAGGTTTGGCACTGTGCTTTAGAGTGGAGCGTTCCTTAGGAAAGTTGGATCAGTTGGTTAATTAAGTATATTCATTTGTTGTTCTATATCCTTTTATAGTCTGGGCTAACATTTTGCAAAAATGGAAACTTGAATTGATCGAAGTGCTATATCTACGTACATATTTTTTTGTTGTTGAAAAATCTGTATAGGTAAACAACACATTTATGAAGCCTTCATAAACCCTAAATTAGGCATGTGCTTCAGGATACTTTAGAAGGAATATTCCTTAGCCTATAACACCCTTTATGTAGTGTGACTGTTTATAAATGATTTGTGCACTATATATGTAGTGCCATGAGTTGTCCATCTAGAGTTGTCCATTTAAAGTTGGCCTGTTTGTAGCCTGTGTATAGGAGGTTCATTAGATAAGCTATTAATCATTTGTGAATCGTGAGTTATGGGTTGCCCACATGTATAGACTGAAAATATTTCTGACATATCTCTCCACCTACTCAAGACCCCACTGTATTGAAGGGATCATCTTGGGACAGCAACCCCTTCCTCTCTTCTCAGCAAGCTGCCCTCCGTTGGTGTAAATGACACCTGGCTGATGTCTGTAGGCTTACATGTGACAGGGTTGTTGATCCAAGGGCTGTGGTAGATAGTGATAAAACAAGGGGAAGCCCTTTAAACACTGTCTAAAGCCCTGCACGTCCACTATGACACACAGGTAATGAGACTGCTCCTCACGCAAGTAGAGCTAATTGCTATTCTGTCTCAGGGGACACTGTCTCCTGATAATGGAGATGATCTTTGGTCTTAATATGCAAAATGTGTCTGACATGTTCCTAATGACATCATACTCCCTAGGAGTTGTTGGCATATTTGTTTCCGAAGGTAGTAATCCTTAAGAGACTGGAAACTTTCCACATATGCCACTGTAGGCTAATGTATGTCATTTTCTATACCCAATATGACAATGTAGGAGACACAAAAAAATTGTCCATAGGCTTTTTTATATTGTCTATAACACCAGCAACAACTTTAACACTTGTCCAATTGAACATGATAGACCTACTTAAATAAGACAAGAAGAGAGAAGAGAGAGAGGAGAGAAGAGAGAGGAGAGAGGAGAGAAGAGAGAGAGAAGAGAGAGATTGGAGAGAAGAGAGAGAGAGAAGAGAGGAGAGAGAGAAGAGAGAGGAGATAAAAGAGAGAAGAGACAGACAAGAGAGAGGAGAGAGAGAAGAGAGAGAGAGGAGAGAGAGAAGAGAGAGAGAGTGGAATTGAACATGATAGACATACTTAAATAAGATGAGAAGAGAGAAGAGAGAGAGGAGAGAGGAGAGAGGAGAGAAGAGGAGGGAGAGAAGAGAGATTGGAGAGAAGAGGAGGGAGAGAAGAGAGGAGAGAGGAGAGAGGAGAGAGAAGAGAAAGAGAGAGAGAGAGAGGAGAGAGGGGGAGAGAAGAGGAGAGACAGACAAGAGAGAAAGAGAGAAGGGAGAGATGAGAGAGAGAGAAGAGAGAGGAGAGAAGAAACAGACAAGAGAGAGGAGAGAAAGAGAAGAGAGAGAGAGAGAGGAGATAGGGGGAGAGAAGAGGAGAGACAGACAAGAGAGAAAGAGAGATGAGAGAGAGAGAGAAGAGAGAGGAGAGAAGAGACAGACAAGAGAGAGGAGAGAAAGAGAAGAGAGAGAGAGAAGAAAGAGTAGAGAGAGAGCGGAGAGAAAGAGAGGAGAGACAGAGAAGAGAGAGAGAAGAGAGAAGAGAGAGGAGAGAGAGAGGAGGGAAGAGAGAGAGGAGATGGAAGAGAGAGAGGAGATAGAAGACAGAGAGAAGTTAGAGAAAGAAGAGAGAGAGAAGATAGAAAATAGAGAGAGAAGAGAGAGAGGAGAGATAATAGGAGAGAGAGAAGAGAGAGAGGAGAGACAGAAGAAAGAGAGAACAGAGAGAGAGAGGAGAGAAGAGAGAGAGAAGAAGAGAGAGGAGAGTGAAAGGAGAGACAGAATAGAGAGAGATGAAAGAGAGAACAGAGAGAGGAGAGAAGAGAGGGAGAAGAAAGAGAGAAGAGAGAGAGAGAGAAGAAAGGAGAGAGAGGGGAGATATAGAGGAGAGAAGAGAGAGAGGAGTTAGAAGAGCGAGAGGAGATAGAAGATAGAGAGAAGAGAATGAGAAGAAAGAGAGAAGAGAGAGAGAGGATTTGACTAGTGAGAAGTTTAGGAACGGTGTTCCCTCCCTATCCCCTCTCCCCTTGCAGGGGGGAAAAGGAATCCCTTTTTAAGTACTCTTTTTAACGCCCACAGTTCCAAAAATGTTAGTGTATTGTGTGAACGCCGCCTTCCTCAGGCAGATGGGTTTTTTCCAGGTCCAGTGTCCGGCCGATAGGCTGCACAGCGTGCCTCCGTGGGGAATGGTGCCCTCCTTGCACCCCTCGCCCACGCTCCGCCACATTGAGCGGGATTTAGAGGGGGGGGCGTTTTGTGTTGCCTATGTCTCAGTGTCACCTAGGGGTCTGGAGAGCCCCGCATGACGATTAATCAAGTGTCATGTGTGGTTTTTGTTAATATGGATCTTTGTTTTCTAACACTAGACTGATATAGGAGACTTTTCTTTGTTATTGTGTTGTGGTTTTTTGTCAAATAGTTAATACATGCCAAATATATCATGTTTGAGCTTTGCATTAAGCTTTCTTATACATTAAAAACAGACCAGAGAATATTCATTCATAAATGCACGTATTGCAAATGGGATGAATGTATGTCTAGATGTGTTTACATCACCCCTGACTTGAATCTTAGACATCTTTGAAATCACAAACAACAGTTTTAAGAATGACTTTACACTACAGCATCAATAATTAATAGTACTGTATTGTACATCACTTTCTTTTGCGCTTACTTTCAAAACCCTCCATTGTGAAATTGAGGCCCGATTGCTTGTCTAGTATTTTGAGCAGCAATAAGATACAATGTCCAAATTATAGCCTAGTAGCAGCCTACCAATACACAGTGGCACTGGTTAGAAGTAGTGTGTGTGTATACAGTGACATACTGTACTTCATCAAGAGTGAGTTATATTTGTAATGGATCCTACTCTTCTATTTCCCAAAAGACATTGATTACACTACCTTCATTTCATACCTAACAGTTAACATATTGGGTATATATTGTAAAGGTTTAAATNAATCATTTCATACCTAACAGTTAACATATTGGGTATATATTGTAAAGGTTTTAATCATTTCATACCTAACAGTTAACATATTGGGTATATATTGTTAACATGTGTATTTAGAAAGTGATCTATTCTACATATTTTTTACAAGCTTAAAACAACAATACTGTAACTATGGGCCAGTTTCCCGGACACAGAATGTGTCTTAGACTTAAAGGCATGCTGTGTTTGGGGAAACTGGCCCTAAGATTTCTGCATGTTCAAGAAAACTGCAGGGGACAAAGAAAAAACACACACACACATGAAACAGCCCCTGGATTGCTTACCTGTAATATAATAAAGATACTGGTATGTCTCCTCGTTCAGGCCCCGAGGCAGTGATAGCAGGGCCTCAGATAGAGACAAATGCTTCTGCTGTGGCAGTCCCCTAACATCTGAGCAACCACAGTTACCCGCTAGATTCTTACTCCTCCAATGGAGTAGGTCATATAATGTTTCTTTTTCTGAGCGACTGATGGAAAAAGAAACAATAGGATTGTTCCCACTTCACTTTGCTTCCACCCTCACAGTTAAAATTGTTATGATAATGAAGTGGATTTGTGAGACCCAGCAGATTGGAATAGAAAAGCTCTCTTTGATCGGAGGAATCTGAGGTGTTTGGGTCACTCAAACCCCATGCCTGGGGCGTGGCCTGGGTGACAGCTGCTCTCATGACGATGAAACTCCAGGAGAGGGTCATCTCAGAGACCCAACAACCATCTATGAAGAATTAATTTCCAAAGAACATGTAGTTTTAGATTCCTCCAATTTTGGATGAGCTACATTGTAGCCTATTAGTTAATTTAGTGATCTACCCTCATTTGCTTCATATCCTCCATCAGGTGTCTCATGTGATTTTGGAAATGGAAAACCCAGAAGATGCATGCAATGTGCATTTATTTGCTTTTGACTTTTTGATTACCTAGATAAGTTGTTTATTCTTGTTCTAAAAGTGAGGGAATCAGTGGACTGTGTGTGGCCATTGAGGACTGAAATTAGTCACCCTTTTCTACCACCGTTCAAAAACACAGGTTCAGATAATTTTTTAAAGTGCTTTATAATTGCTGAATAATCACACTGGGTAGGGAAATTGTGTGTGTGTGTGTGTGTGTGTGTGTGGTGTGTGTGTGTGTGTGTGTGTGTGTGTGTGTGTGTGGTGTGTGTGTGGTGTGTGTGTGTGTGTGTGTGTGTGTGTGTGTGTGTGTGTGTGTGTGTGTGTGTGTGTGTGTGTGTGTGTGTGTGTGTGTGTGTGTGTGTGAGAGAGAGAGAAGCACACAAGGGAATAACCCCCTCCCCACTAGGATGAGTGGGTAGATGCCCACGAGGAGATGGATGACTGTGCTCTGCAAGGTTGATGGGTGGTGTCATGTCATAAAATATGAGACAAAGAGTAGAGGTAGAAAAGGTCTTTCTTGGCAAATAAAGGAAATAATCTGGCGATAGAGGTGAATGGCAGCACTTCATTGACTCACTGCTAGTTGTTTTACTTTATCTTGGGAAAACATGATGAAATACTGGAACAATTGATTATTGGAAACAATTATATCAACATGCCATATATATATATATATATATATATAATGTCCCCTGTTCTTTAATTTGGGTTTTACAATCTCTGTTATTTATTATTCATAATCATATTATATTTCAATAGTCAGACATGACCAACTTAAGAAAAACTCAATTGAAAGTAAATTATTGTGCAAGCACAGAAGGATGTGTTATGTTCTTGCTGCTGTTTGATGTATTAATTAATCACAGAGAGTAGGCTATTGTATTCACCAGTGGGTTTACCAGTCCAGTGCAAATCTCAAACACAAATGCAAATCTCAAACACAAACCGTTGTTCATCTACGACAATCTGATATCTGAATGTTGGCGCTGGATGGAAGTGTGCTCCTCAAATGGCTCATACTGTGTAACTATGAGGGCAGAAAATACTGGCATAATGAGCTGTGTGTCAAAATGACATGGGCATTTCACCCACCAGTCAATCAAGTAGTGGTCAGAAGCCACGCAGTTAAACATAAATGGATTCTGTGCTGTTTGTTCAGCTTCAAGTCTGTAGGGTGATTGATGAACTGATGAATAGATAATGTAGACTACATTATTAGCCGACACAAGATACATTTGTTAAATTTGACTTTTAGGCTAGATTGGAAAATAGTATATAGCATGTATGCTATTCCCATAGGCTATTAGGCCCAGGAAGTTATGTATTTAAAGGCCCAGTGCAGACAAAAATTATGATTTTTTTTTGTGTTTTATATATATTGCCAAACTATGAGGTTGGAATAATACTGTGAACTTGTGAAAATTAGGATAATGCCCTTTCAGTGTAAGAGCTGTTTGAAAAGACTGCCTGAAATTTCAGCCTGTTTTGGTGGGATGGAGTTTTCACCAGGTAGTGAATTAGTTAAGAAAGAGAGTTCCTAACCTCTCTGCCAATAACAGCTAGTTTTCAGTTTTCCCCTCCCCACTCAGACCACTCCCAGACAGTCCTAGCAACATTCTTGCTTTAGAAATTGTTCTTTGCTAAGAATGTATATACTTTTTTTTTTTTACCATTTTAATGGAAAACTATTACAGTAAGGTACTTAATTGTTACCCAGAAATGATTTGATATTGAGACAAAAATGGTTGCATTGGACCTTTAATAGATGTTGGTATTTTCCACATGATTAATTCCACAAAATGAACAGCCATATAACTGACTATAAAGAACTGACTAGGATGTTTTTATTTTATTAATATGACTATTCCTGTATTCCGGATTATGTGAATGCAAAATTAACAACATGTGGGGAGAAAATTAAATGACCAGATCCATTAACTTTCCATTTGGTGTTTGTCATGTAAATGTATTTACCTTGAATCACACATGAAGCCAAAACGGGATTATTTTTATGGGCATACCAAAAAAAGCACATTAGCGCCATCAAGTGGATATGTGTTCCAATGTAAAGCTCAGTTCCCGTGATGCATCTCGCCTCCATTTTTCATGTGACCCCAGACTGCCAATAAAATCGCGTTTAAGAAATTCCGCCTAAGCCATTGGCTGTACATCTGGGTTGAAGAACATTTAAAGTTGTGTTTGAAAAATTCCGCACGGTAGCGCGCKAGCGGTGACGGAAGTCATATTTGTTCAAAAGTACTTAGCTACAAGATAATTGTTCAAAAGAAACAATAGAGGTAAGAGTTCATCACTTGGTAAGGACAATTTTGGGGCTCGTTTCCGGTAGCTTATGTTTTTTTTGTATATCGCACTATTTGCTAGCTGTAGCTAACATTCTAAGTAACGTAGGCAGTTATCTTGGTTGACACTAGCTAGCTCACGTTAATGTTAGCTGACTAGGTTAGTCAGAGTAGGGGTTATGTTAGTTAGCTAATACATTTGTTTTTAAATGGGGGAAACTGGGTTTATGTGTTACAGTTGACGTTTGCAGTATTGAGTGTTCTGCAAACATGTCTACGCACAACTCGTTCAGTGTCGCAAAGAAGGATGAGAAGGGGAGAAATATTCAAGTCGTTGTGAGATGCAGGTAAACTAAACTTGACTTGTATGAAACCACTGGGAGTTGGGACTAAAAGCAACTTGATCATAGCTAATTAACTTGCTAGCTAAATGGACAAGAACATCAGTGTTGGTATCACAYCAACAGTAGTTAGTTAGCCTAATGTTGTCTTACTAACTTCTCTGCCCATGCCTATTCAGACCCTTCAACAACGCGGAACGCAAGTCTGCCGCCCATGGAGTCATTGACACAGTAGAGAATCGAAAAGAGATCAATGTGCGAACGGGAGGGATTGGCGATAAGGCAGCTAGGAAGACGTACACCTTTGATATGGTAACTAATGTAACGTTTGTCTAAATTGGACAAACCACTATTATTGGGTTGCAAGGTCATTTGTTCCTAATGTGGAAATTACATGTTATCAAACCCTCGCCTCAGGTTTTTGGTCCATCTGCCAAGCAAATTGATGTCTACAAGAGTGTTGTCTGCCCTATTTTGGATGAAGTGATTGGTGGATACAATTGTACAGTTTTTGCGTAAGTACTACCTAAACAGGGGTTAAGTGGCATATCCACAAGGTTACATTTAGTCATTTGAAGCTGACACCTGCTACTGGTGCTAAGGTGGTTGTCAGTTTTATACATGTTTTTGACTAAACGGTTTCTTTCTGTCATTTAGCTATGGCCAAACGGGAACAGGAAAGACTTTTACAATGGAAGGAGAAAGATCTCCAAATGAAGAATTTACATGGGAAGAGGTATAACATAACTTGTATCAGATCTGTCAATTAACTTATGTTTTTTTTTTATAGCTTTCAATATTTGTGATTTGAATGGACTCTTTCAGGATCCTCTTGCGGGTATCATTCCCCGGACACTTCATCAGATATTTGAGAAGCTGTCCGAAAGTGGGACAGAGTTTTCTGTCAAGGTTTCCTTGCTGGAGATCTACAATGAAGAGTTGTTTGACCTGCTGAGCCCTTTTCCTGATGTCACTGAACGTCTTCAGTTGTTTGATGATCCACGTAACAAGGTACTAACCAGTCTCTTATGTACGTACCTAATGGGTTGAATCACACTTGTCTGTCAACATGTCACTGCTGCCCCCCAGGTTGATTTTCTTAATCTAATGGTCATATTAAAACCTGCTTTTGAAGGTTAAATATAATTTCTGTCCTTCAGAGGGGTGTTATCATCAAGGGCCTGGAAGAAATCACAGTACACAACAAAAATGAGGTTTACCAGATTTTGGAGCGTGGATCTGCCAAGAGGAAAACTGCCTCCACTCTCATGAATGCGTACTCCAGGTAAACCTGCATGTCTGACCAAATAAAATTGTCTCATACTAAACCACAGGGTGTAAATGTTTGAGTTGAGTGTTTGTATTTATCTGCCCCTTTTCGTTTTTCAGTCGCTCTCACTCCGTGTTCTCTGTCACGATTCATATGAAGGAGATAACTGTTGATGGAGAGGAACTGGTCAAGATTGGAAAACTGAACTTGGTATGGTTAACTGGTATTACCTACAAATACATTGTCATACACCCCCTACCAGTGACATACAAAGATGGATAGCACATTTGACCTGTATGTGCACCTGCTTGTGTTGCCCATCAAGAATTCTAGCTAATGTGACCCTCACCTTGTAGGTTGACCTTGCTGGCAGTGAGAACATCGGCCGGTCCGGTGCTGTGGACAAGCGGGCTCGTGAGGCTGGCAACATCAACCAGTCTTTGCTGACACTGGGCAGGGTYATCACTGCACTGGTGGAGAAGAGGCCCCATGTGCCCTACAGGGAGTCCAAACTCACCCGTATCCTCCAGGACTCACTGGGAGGCCGCACTAAGACTTCCATCATTGCCACAGTTTCACCAGCCTCCATCAACTTGGAGGTGTGTTTGTCTGGCTTTGTTATTGTCTCTTGGCATCGATGTCTAGATTGATATCTAATTTTATCAATACTCAACTTTTCGTTTCATGAAATCCCCAGGAAACTCTGAGCACACTGGATTATGCCAACAGGGCCAAGAACATCATGAATAAGCCTGAGGTGAACCAGAAGTTGACAAAGAGAACTCTTATCAAGGTATATAAGCGTAGAACAAAACCTCTCAATTTGAGTATGCATGCTCTGTTTACTTTATGCATGTGTATTTTATTTATGGTAAAACATCTGGACTGAAAAATATTGAATTTCATCATCAGGAATACACAGAGGAAATTGAGCGTCTAAAACGGGATTTGGCTGCCACTCGTGACAAGAATGGAGTGTATCTGTCATCTGAGAACTATGAGTAAATGCCCATTGTACAACACAAATGTTGTGTATGAATCAAATGTTTATTTCTAAAGTCTGAATCCCTTCCAAAGGAGAAAGTATATAGGTTAACATTTCATTAATCCCCTTAGGAGCATGGCAGCTGCGATATCTTCCCAAGAGGAGCATATAACTGAATACACAGAGAAGATTGCTGCAGTGGAGGAGGAACTGAAGAGCGTAAGCTTATTTAGGAAGTACTCATATTTTACTTCCTGTTTTTGGATGAGCAGCACCATGGTTACCGGCTCCACTTGACTCGTCAAACATGTGTAACCGTCCCTCCTCCCCAGGTTACAGAGCTSTTTGAGGATCGCAAGGAGAAGCTGGACAAGTGCACCAATGACCTAGAGGAGAAGAACCAGAAGCTGCAGGAGACTCACAGGGACCTGCAGAAGACCAAYCAGAAGCTCACTGAGGAGGAGTTTATAGTGTCTGAGCTGGCCACCACTGAGGAGAAACTGTACACCACTGCAGACAAGGTTAGGGTGATATCATTACGACCAGTTAGGACAATGTATAAGGGCGTCTACTAAATTACTAAAATTACACTTTTGAGAATGTACAGGATATTCAAATAACTGATTTAGTCTAAAGTTATGAGTTAATGTTTTCCCAGTTGCTAACAACTGTTGACGCAAGCACCAAAGARGTGTCTGGCCTGCATGCCAAGCTGGAGAGGAAGAAAAAGGTTGAGGAGCACAACTCTGAGACCCAGATGAGTTTTGCAGACTGCATGGATGCTATGTTCAGCCAGATGCAGAACTCTGTAGAAGACCAGCACAGCAAGCACCAGGGCATGCTGGACTCCTACAAAACCTCAGTTGGTGAGCAACTTGAAATGGTTCAGTACTTTGAGTGATATGAGCGCATCATAGAATTTGATATCCAATTTAGTCTTTTACTCTCCCCCCCCCTCCCTCAGAGGGTCTTCTCACAGTCAACGACAAAGCTTTCAAAGGAGCCATGGCTACTGTAGCCACATCCTTCTGCAGCATCAAAGACCTGGTTGCTGATGGCGTGACCAAGTGTCAGGCTAAGATGATGGAGCAGGAGACGCTGTGTGTGGAGGCTAAAAACAGTCTGCACCAGGTTTTGGTATGGACAGAAATGAAGCCGTCTCTATTGTCTTATCTCTGTTCRCATCTTTTCTATTTTTTGGGTGCAKGAATCTGTATGAATAGAGAGGTGGGAGAGGTTTCATGATAAATGCAATCCTGGGTTAACAGGAGGAGCATAAGCTGGAGCTTGAGGAGGTCCTGGTGGCCCAGGTGTTGCCTGGTCTGAGTGCTATCATGGCCATGAACGACAGCCTGAGGAAGACACTGGAGACCCACCATGCCCTGGCAGCTAAGGTAAAGGAAGCTGGCTGAAATAATGCACAATACTGTTCTCAAAATACTTTTGAGTATACATGATGGACAACTTTGTGAATTCATTCCTTTTCCCCAGATGGAGTCCATGAAGGTGGAGACGGCGTCATTCTTCAGTGGCCATGCCCAGGACCTGGCTACCCTGAGGGAGACTGCAACAGAAGGTCTCGGCTCCCTAAAGACTGAGCACGACAACCTGAAGGAACAGATCAGCAGAGCAGACAAGGAGCACCAGACGGTACAGCCTGGGATCTGCTTGGAGTTGTGTAGTCTAAAGCAGGGGTGTCAGGCCATGGGAAAATATRGATATAATTTAAAATGACTAAAACGTAATCGAAACTGTCAAAATAATGGACCTAAGTTCAGTTTCTTCACTGTGTCCAGTTCGCTAATCATCATCACAAATGAAACCTAGACAGCGAGGGAGTATGAAATTACATAAACAATGGACTATTCTTTTGGGCAAATGTTGACGGCAGTGTTTCAATGTGGCCCCGGGACAAAATTTGTCTGACACCCCTGGTTTAAAGTATTCTCTTATCACCCTCTTACATATCTTGTTTTTTTTTTCAGATCATTGCAAAGTAATACTACACCTTGAGATGTACAATAGTGTTGCTCTTACAGCGGTGTCTACTCTGCTTTGATGCCATTGATCCAGTCCTTGTTCAACATCCAAATGTTGATGAAACCCCTGTCATTCTCACTATCAAGGCTGTATGGTCAACAAGTGTGCTTTTCTATCTGACCTTGTAACATACCTTCTGTTTCTGATCGTACAGGGCATGACCCAGGTGATCCAGTGTCTGCAGAACCAGCTCAACCTCCTGGCCATGGAGACCCAGAATAACTACGCTGGCCTGATGAATGCCTCCGATGCCCTGCAGGTCCCTGTTCAGTCCCTTCAGCAGACCCTTCAAACGTAAGTGCAACTGGGCTGTCTTAACTGGGCCATTGACATGTCTAATGATTTCTGTCCATAGTGTGGGCTTTGTTCATTTGAATCTGCATATTTTTCACCTGATATGTTTGCCAGGGCAGAGCCTCTAACTTTGCTGCCCTTCTCCAGGAGATGCAGTGTGTCTGAGAACCAGACCGCCACCCAAAAGGAGCATCTAGAGTCCACCACTGCCAGCTTGATCTCTGAAGTCCAACAGACTGCCCAGGAGGCCACGCGCACAGTGGACGAGTGCTCTGGCTACTGCAGCCACCTGCACAGCTCTCTGACCCAGCTGGGTGAGAAGAGTCTGCAGTGGTGTGCCTCTACCAAAGATGGCATTGACTCCCAGGCCCAGGCTCAGCTCACCCTGATCAGAGACCAAACCGCCTCTGCTCAGACCCTGCTAACGGTAAACTATACACTCGGATAGATTGTTGTGCAGTTTTACCTCAAACGGATGCTTGTTGGTGTATGAAATGGCGCATTTAGCGCTTGACAGTTTCTGGTACTGCAATTTTTGTTTTGCAAAATTGTTTAGCTTTGAACTCCATGCGCAGCTTCTTACATGTCTAATCATTATGACTGAAATCCTGACCGGTGTTTCTCTGTGGTGTTATTCAGAGAGTGGAGCAGAGCTGTGAGGAGAGGGTCCAGGAGGTGAGTGGGCAGCTGAAGCAGCAGCAGGAGATGGTGAAGGAGGGTCTGGGGGCCATGAAGGAGCAGACGTCACTGGACCAGAACACCCTGGAACACCACCAGACGGAACTCAAGGCCCCCTTGGAGGATGGCCTGGCCCGTGTCCACAGCTTCCTCAGCGAGGAGCTCCTACAGGATGTCCCAACTGGTYAGCCTGACATGGATGTAATGTTAATCTGGCTTTTTTCTTTTCTACACATTATTTTCCCGAGTCACTGACCTGTCATGTTTCCTTCAATTTGTTCTGGTAGGTGCAACTCCTCGGAGGAGGGACTTTGTGTACCCACGTCTCCTGGCCAAGTCGAAGAGCAGAGCAGAACTGCTGGAGAACCTCCGCCACAAGCAGGAGGAGCTGCAGACGGCACTGTTCCAGTGTGACGCAGTGGAGGAGGAGAACCAGGTTGATCAGGTACACTTCAGAAAATTAGAGCCCAGTATTTCCTGTTTGGGTCATGTGGGTTTGGGGCTGTATTGCAGATTACATTGACATGATTACATGAAGTCAACTGTACAGACTCTATTAACTTTGACTGATCTTGACTGTTCAGCATGTATGACATGTAATGACAATGAAAAGGGTGACTTTCAGAGAGTACAGAGTAGCTTTAATCTATGACTGTTGCCATAGGACTCTCTGGAGGATGAGGTGAGTGGCTATGACTACGTCACTGAGCCGCCTTACATAGACGAAAACCTCATGTGCTACGAGAACGGGAGAGTGCCGTTCTTCAAGGTAAGATTACTTTGGTGTTTGGCTAAGTKCTGTCATCTCCCAGTCCCAGCTATAGATGGCATTGTTTGATTGTAATGTTTTGTTTTGTTTCCTTTCAGCAAAAGAAGGCCGGCAAGAAGGAAAAATCAGTTAATCATTCCAAGATGGTAGWTAATGATACTCAGGCAACGCCGGTCAGGTCAAAATTACCACTCAGGTGTCAGAACTAGTAGAACTTGACCGACCTTTACATTTCTTAACTATTTTGTTAATCTTTTACCTGGGTCGTCCCACCAATTAGGTGCCTTTTTTGAGTTGTGTGACTTGGTGGGAACTTTATTTCACAATTTTACCATTCTGTCAAAGAACACATTCAACTTAATAAACACTTTTTCCAATCATCTTAAATTGTGCATGAATCCTGTTGTGACAGGGTGAATGTAACCTTGTGTGCAACAGTGAGTGGCAATTGAATGCAATTTTCAACATTTCTAGCCCCTCTATGGTTTTCACGGTTGATGTTATGCTCCATCCGCTCCGTTTTCCACCACAAAACATCAGACAATGGCCAAAAAGAGTAGAACCAGCTCACCTGCTTTTACACTATGATTTGACCATTAGATGTTCAGTGTTTATTTTTATTTTTTTATTTTTTAGGCTGCAATATGGACCTGACCAAATTCCTATAGAAATGTGTTATAGATCTGTCATTCAAAATGAAAGCAAGTCAAGTGCTAGATCTGTTCTATGCTACCTGTTAAGTTTTGTTTTTGGGTGTTTTGATTTTGTACACCAGCTTCAAACTGAAAATACAATATTTTTGGTTATTGAAATATATTTCACAGRGGTTTAGATGGTACAATGATTTGCTACACTATACATTGCTTGTTTTGTCGCAAACTGAAATTAGGCGAACTAAGAATTTTAGCAACCAGGAAATGGCAGATTTTAAAGGAGTTTCACCATATTAAAACAAGTGTTTCACGTAACAGGGTTGACCTTAAAATTAGGGACTTTTTTTATACCTTAATGTATAAGTAATTACATAAATATTCAGAAATGACTTTCAAAGCAACAATAAATAGGGRTTTCTAAAGGTGGTAAACATGAGATGTTGGTTAAAATGTCCTTTGCATACTCTGACTTCTAGGGAGATGTCAAAATGCTGGTTATTGGCACTTTAGCAAGTCTTTATTCATAAAATCTGTGTTCTATATTAAAGGCACTTCATTCTAATATAACATGCTTTTAAAATTCAGGATTTGTGCACAATTTCTACTTATAATATCAAAGGGATGCAAAGTTATTTTGTGGAACGACCCTTTTCTGTGTCATTTTACTATTCATTTTCTCTTGGTGTAATGTTCGGCTTTTTATTTTGTTATAAAAAAAAATTGGCAAATGAATGAGCTAGAAAACATTAACTTAATMTTATGTTTTGTACGTCAAACTATTAAACTGATATTTTTTAGATGTCGGCTTCCTCTGAAATGTACAACATAAATGATCATTTAGTGGACTGTGCCACAAGTCCGTACTTAAATGCAATACTGGGAATTGTCATGAGCCTTTCTATAATGCAAATGAGTATGAGGTTCTGATTATTAGGGCTCAGTTTCATGGCCAGGATGAACTGGTTCAAGTTATGATGCAATAATTTGGATGAAAGGGGACTTAGTTTATAGGAATGATTTCAGTTAAATGTACAAAAAGCTCACAGTAACCATGTTCAGTACTGACCATAGTGTGTGTGTATATACAGTTACTGACTTTGAATTTGTGAATCCTAAACCCCGCCTCACTCCTACCAAGTCGCTCAAATGGGTCCTCTGTTGGCACGACTTGCTAACTGGTTGAACACAGCACGTGTATAACCAAAGGCAGTACAGTATGAAGAATGGCAGAAACTGTTTCTCCAATAGAAATCCCCGATCACGCTTATCGGTGATATCATGGCGACTTTGGTTAGCTATGCTCATGCGCAGATACGTCATTGGTTCAAACCTTCGATTTAAAGTTGTTTTGACAAATGAAAACGTCAGTTTGTCACTCACTGGCTTGGCGTAATAACATGTTAAATTAAGATGTATTGGCTCGAATCTAGGTTGTGCCTTTAGATTTCGAGAAAATCAGCAAATAAGGAAGAATGTTTCACTTCTCTTTGACTATTCTAAACCCAAACACCGGCCAGGTCTGCTTCGTAAGCGTTCCCAGAAGTCTCAAGATGTTGCGCCTTTGGGTTTAGAAACTGGTATAACTACACCCAGATAGTAAGTCGAACATTTCTGAGTTTCCTAGTTCCGATTAATATAGCTACGTTTTTCAGACAAATGTGCTTTGATTGGGRGAGTTTGTTTAGCATCGCCTGTATAGGTGAAATTAGCATATTTTAGACAATGATGCTCCAACCCTGTTCCTGGAGCGTTACTCCTGTAGGTTTTCGCTCCAACCCCAGTTGTAACTAAGCTGATTTAGTTTATCAACCAGCTAATTATTAGAAGAATGTGTGTTAGATTWGGTTTGGAATGAATATACAGAACGTTAGCTCTCCAGGAACAAGGTTGGAGAAACCTGTTTTAGACCATTCAATTTTGTCGTAAAGTTAAATCTCCAGCCCACCCTCATGCGCTGTTTTGGTTCCCCAGTCTCCTTGAACAATCAGCTTTCCTAGATAAATTCGATAGCAATCCACGTCTGCGAAAATTTTGCCTAGTTCGTCCCTCGGTCTGATCGTATCAGTAGCAGATGGTGTTGTTTCTTGTGTTGCTACAGGTTTGTTTTATGAACGTCCCTTGCTTTGGAGYACATAAGTCGCTTTGGATAAAAGCATCTGCWAAATGGCATATATTATTACTAGCTATGTATGTATTATAACATAATGCCACCCTAACCCTATATATGACGCCGCGCCGTCATATAGAACAAGACACCCAGCTAGCTAGTTTATCACCTTCACCTTGCTTTATAACTAGCTAGCTATCTTTATTTCCCTTGAACAATTTACATATACTAAGCCTTTGAACAATTTACATATACTAAGTAGGGAAAGCCAGATAGTAGTATATCCGTCGCTGCTAATTTTATTCTGACAGAGATAATGAAATCACAGAAGCTTTGAAGTATCTTGTTGAATCTTAGCTAACTAGTTATCGCTCCAGTCATTTGCATGAGCATTAAATCTACAGCACAGTCTGCACTATTTCCCGCTGTTCAATGACCATTTCAATTAATTATACGAAATTATTTTTTGAAGAATTTAACTCTTATCCTACCATAGCCCAATATGTACTCCTAAGGACCCTACCATTACTCCTTATGGCCCAAGGACCTTACAGTGCCTTCCGAAAGTATTCACACCCCTTTACATTTTCTTGTGTTACAGCCTGAATTTAAAATTGATAATTTCTGTCACTGATCTACACACAATACCTCATAATGTAAAGTGGAATTTTGTTTGTAGAACATTTTAGAAATGTATTTGCAAGAATATWAAGCWGAAATGTCTTGAGTCAATACGTATTCAATCCCTTTATGGCAAGCCTAAAGAAYTTCAGGAGTAAAAAATGTGCTTAACAAATCACATAAGTTGCACGGACTCATTCCGGGTCCAATAATTGTGTTTAACATGATTTTTGAATAACTACCTCTCTGTACCCCACACATAGAATTATCTGTAAGGTCCCTCAATCGCGTAGTGAATTTCAACCACAAAGARCAGAGAGGTTTTGTAATGCCTAGCAAAGAAAGGCACTGATTGGTAGATGGGTAAAAAATAAAAAGCAGACTGAATATCTCTGAGCATGGTGAAGTTATTAATTAGGCGTTGGATGGTGTATTAATCATTGGTGGGAAACGTATCCTTGTCATACTTGAGTAAAAGTAAAGATACATTCATAGAATATGACTCAAGTAAAAGTGAAAGTCACCAAGTAAAATACTACTAAAAGTATTTGGTTTTAAATATACTTAAGTATCAGCTCCAGAGTGGCYCAGCGGTCTAAGGCACTGCATCAGTGCTAGATGCGTCACTACAGACCCTGGTTCAATCCTGGTCTGTATCACAACCAGCCGTGATTGGGAGTCCCATAGGGCGGCGCACAATTGGCCAAGCATCGTCTGTTTTAGGGTTTGGCTGGGGTAGGCCGTCATTGTAAATAAGAATTTGTTCTTAACTGACTTGCCTAGTTTAATAAAGGTTAAATAAATATAAATGTTTATATAATTGCTAAAATATACTCAAGTATTAAAAGTATAAATCATTTCAAATTCCTTATATTAAACAAACCAGACTGCACTATTTTCTTGTTTAAAAAAAATCTATTTACAGATAGCCAGGGGTACACTTCAAAACTCATACATAATTAACAAACAAATAATTTGTTAATTTGTTGCCAGATCAGAGGCAGTAGKGATGACCAGGGAATTTATCTTGATAAGCATTCAAAATGTAACAATTATTTTTGGCTGTCAGGGAAAATGTATGTAGTGAGAAGTACATTATTTTCTTTAGGAATGTATTGAAGTAAAAGTAGTCAAAAATATAAATACTAAAGTAAAGTACAGAAAACTAATTGAGTAGTACTTTAAAGTATTTTTACTTAGGTACTTTACACCACAATATACCCAGTCACTATAAAG
Organism: Salvelinus sp. IW2-2015; assembly: GCF_002910315.2. Lineage (NCBI taxonomy): Eukaryota > Metazoa > Chordata > Actinopteri > Salmoniformes > Salmonidae > Salvelinus > Salvelinus sp. IW2-2015. Next base: position 20,000,663 of record NC_036865.1, read on the forward strand.
ATACAGGCATCCTTCCTAACTCAGTTGCTGGAGAGGAAGAAACTGCTCAGGGATTTCACCATGAGGCCAATTGTGATTTTAAAACAGTTAAAGTGTTTAATGGTTGTGATATGAGATAACTGAGGATGGATCAACAAAATTGTAGTTACTTCACAATACTAACCTACAAAGAAGGAATCTTGTACAGAGTTAACAATATTCCAAAACATGAATCCTGTTTGCAGCAAGGCACTTGATTAATATTGCAAAAAAACGTGGCAAAGARATTAACTTTTTGTCCTGAATCCAACACAACACATCCCTGAGCACCACTCTTCATATTTTGGTTGTGCATGGTTGTGGCTGCATCATGTTATGGGTATTCTTGTCATCGGCAAGGTCTAGGGAGTTTTTWAAAATAAAAAATGAACGGAATACAGCTATACGCACATGCACAATCCTAGAGGAAAACCTGGTACAGTCTGCTTTCCAACAGACACAGGGAGATTAATTCACCTTTCAACAGGACAATAACCTAAAACACAAGGCCAAATCTACACGAGTTGCTTACCAATACGACACTGAATGTTCCCGAGTGGTCTAGTTACAGTTTTTACTTAAATTGGCTTGAAAATCTATGACAAGACTTGAAAATGGCAGTCTTCCAATGATCAARAATTAACTTGACAGTGCTTGAAGAATTTTTTATATAATAATGGGCAAATATTATACAATCCAAGTGTGCAAAGCTCTAAGAGACTTACCCCCAAAAGACTCACAGCTGTAATCGCCGCCAAAGYTGCTTCTACAAAGTATTGACTCGGGTGTGAATAGTTTTGTAAATTAGACTTCTATATTTAATTTTACAATATGTTTTTAGAAGTTTGTACAAATTTGTTTTCACTTTKAATATGCAGTATWGTGTGTAGATGGGTGAGAAAAAAATATAGTTTAATCCATTTTGAATTCAGGCTGTAACACAACAAAATGTGTAGTAAGTCAAGGGGTATGAATACTTTCTAAAGCGCTGTATGTTATTTTCAGGTATACTGGCTCTGGCAGCCAAAACAGCAAAGTACTCCATTTAAACAAATCGATTCTCAATTGCAACAGAATCATAAAGCCCTGTACTTTCATATCCCATCAAAATAATTTCACTAATGCAAAATACACACTTACTGTACACTGTTTCAACCGGCTTTATCACAGTTACAGCCGACAGTAGATTTCAGTGACAACACATTTCTGGCGGCTTTATTCCGTTACACACAGTTGTTCAGAGCATTCTAGATGGCTAATTAGCACAAGTAGTTCCTCTGTCTTCAGTCTGTCTTCTGTAAGCATGCACTGTAACATGGAGATATGGCCGTGAGGGAACACTAACCCTATAACGGTGTGTATCAGTTTAACCGTATGTATTAAAAAAAAAAAAAGATTTCTCGCTGATATGAAAGACKWMGTCTTTATGTTTCCAAAACCGWGCCGCAAGCGATGCATGTCAATGTTCAGACCGAGAGTATGGTGCTCTTAACAAAACTCCCCCGTACAGAAGACGCCTTTGTCCAATGACTCTTATGTGTGATGTAATGGAATTGCGAGTCATGACTCATGATCAAGGGCTCATCCTATCAAAAGCCAAGCTCTAAGGTTGTAGTTTATGTTTTTGTTGTCATCTAAGTGTTTGTAAACAAACAATGTGTGCTGTGGATCTAAAATGTTTTTAAAACCACCAAGCCAAACTCATAGACTGTCAGTCTGTTCAGAGGATTTGAGCCCATCCCTTAGTTAACCCCACAAAGTGGCAGCTCAAGCTGTTGAATTGCTGAATATGTGAAAGGTAAATGCAAGCACCAGATWACTAAATACCAGTGATGGATAGATCAGTTGGCTAGCTAGGCCTGTWTTACTTGCTTGACAGTCAGCMTGGTTTTGTTTTCCAGGTGTGTATGGCATGCCAGTGCATGCTCATTGTTTGTGTTGGAGTTGTACCAGAATACCACATTGAACAAGGTGACCATACCAACCATGAGGAGTTCATCAAACACGTTACATTTACAGAGGACGTCAACTCTCGTGACGGAGGTGAGAGAGGCCACTGTTCATGATTCAATGGGAGCAAAACTGTGCTGTGCTTGAGAATGTAGTGTCATTCACACTTGTATGGAATTGAACATATTTCCAAATACTCTAGACGCTGGAAAATATATGAATGACATCTTCCAGTCTCTGTCCTTCCTTTCGCTTAGTGGTTCCTTATAAATCAACAGGCTTACAAGGTCAGTTTGGCAGGCTCTTTGTTCTTCGCTGGGGTTTGGTTGGTAATGTTTGTTTGGACCCCTCTTTGACAAGATTGGAAGGAAACCAGTCTTCCTAACAGGTGAGGAGAATGAAGCTCACAACTTTACATATTATGATCATAATCCATATCCTATGAAGTAGTTGACAGGCTAATATGATGTAGTCTGCTTTTCAGCCCAGCTAATTGTAGTGTCACTGGTATAAATCTCAGAGATATGGTTAGGCCTCATCATTCATCATTTCAAAAACATCAGCCATTGACTGCTAGTGCATTGATAATATGCTCTTCTACTGACTTTCTGTTTGACCCACTGTTTTGATCTCGCTGTTTCTCTCTCTCTGCTTCTCTCTCTCTGCTTCTCTCTCTCTGCTTCTCTCTCTCTGCTTCTCTCTCTCTGCTTCTCTCTCTCTGTTTCTCTCTCGGCCTTTCTCTCCCAGCTCTGTTCTTCGATGTCTTGTTTTGGTTATGCCACAGCCTTTGCTCCCAGCTATGAGGCGTTTGCGTTGTCCTGCCTGCTAATGGGTCACATGAATGGGGGAATGTCCCTCGTCTGTTTCGTGCTTACCCAGGAGTATGTGGGCAAGGCCTACTGGGCCATGACAGGTACAAATAATCATCATGACACTGACAGATGTTTGTCAGACACAGCTACAGTAACTGAGGAGGGTGGGACTAGGATTCGACAATGGGTCAATTGTAGTCAAGAAGAGTCCGTGGGAACAAAGTGAAATAAGATGGTGGTCTGGCACTATTGGAAAGTGTTTTSTCCCGACTATTTCAATTTAGTTTTTGGTGTTTGTGTTTTTCAGGGACCTTGACTAATATGACCTTTGCATTAAAGGCTTGACTGACACCTTTCCCAATACATTTGGCCCCATATGTGAGACTGCAGTTTGCTGATGGAACAAATGGCAAGATGCCCTTTTCGTCACCTGTATTCCCGTGATTACACGGAGCAGGCGGAGGAGGTTCTGTAGTACAAGGCCGTGAGGAATGGGAACGGCAACGCCACAGCCAAAGTGAAGCTCCGCAGGTGTCCTGGCTTCGTCAAGACGTAACCAGGACAACGATGGCCCTGGCCTCCTCGGTCTCGTCACCCACCTAGTGCTCCGCTGGAGGACCGTGGTGTCATGTATGTCTGGTGAGCATACAGACCATAACCTGAACCACTGGGAAACCACAAAGGGACTCGCTTTTTGCCATMCCATTAACAGCGCATGGACAGTGTCAACAGCTCACGATGATGCTTTTCGGTTCAGTATACATTGTTTTAAAGACCTTTCACACTGAAGACGGCAAACATGAATGACCTTAAATTGACGCTGTCTCTGGATGTGCTCTCCGTATTCCTGCAGCCTGGTGTACTATGGGCTCATCATGAACGCCTGTGAGGACGGTGGGAACCYCTACTTCAGTGTTGCCATGTATGAATTGGTGGAGCTCCCGGCCTACCCTCTCTGTATCCATTTCATAAACAAGCAGTGGTAAGATTCTCACCACCTGTCATGATATCCTATGAATTGAAGTGTGTCAGTGGTGCACTGAATAAATGTCATGTTTTGTGGTTAAAAATAAAAAGTTTAATTGTAATAGTTTCACAAGACCGTTATTCTCATCACACCTGTGCTAGACAGTTAGAGTGTATGCTTGTTTTTAGGGCTGGGAGAAAGAAAACCCCAGAAAGCTAGTTAACTGGCTTGTCATATRTATGCACTATGTTTATCCCAGTAAACGCTGGTAAGGGCATCCCATCTACAGTCTATGACAGAATATATTAGATACATTTTTATGCATAATGTGTTTTTTTTAAGCTTTGTTACCCTGTCTTTATTATTTAGGGACTGTGTTCAATGCTACCTCTTTAGCTTTGTTAGGAAAGCTGTTGGTCAGTGTACGTCTACACTACTGAACTGTAACCAACTGTTATAAGGTGAGTGCAGTGCAGACAGAGCCCACTAACAGATCCCACAAAATTACTTTTATAAAGTACAGTAGAGGGCGCTGTTCTTTAATTTTGGCTTCAATGAGCTTCTGCATTTCAATTTAAGTTCTCACAATGCAATATGTTTTTGTACAGTATGTTGAAGAGGTGTTTAAGAAAATGTTCTGTGCTTTTTCTTGATGTCAGGAACGCTGGTCTTGGGGTCTGCTCAATGTCCTGCAGAGTKGGAGGGATCCTGGCCCCTTTTGTGCCRTCTACGGTACGTCGGCAGAATATAATTAATATGATGATGGACAAAGAAATCATCAGGATTGTAGTTTATCAAGTACAAGGACCACTTTGGGCTTTCTGTAAGTGTTCAAATTGTGGTAAATAGAAGTTTTGCCTTCTGTCAGATTATATGGTATTCACTTGAGCCCCTGAAGCTTGTGCTGCACTTGGTTTGCGGGCAGTAGATAGCCTAGCGGTTAAGAGCGTAGGGACAGTAACCGAAAGGTCTCCGGTTCGAATCCCCYAACCATATTGGGTTAGTTACGCCCTAGCCTCGGACGCCGGGCTTATCACGTAGTTTGAAGACCTGGGGAAGTTCTCCTCAGGAGGAGGATAAAAAGGAGTGGAGTATGGCAGGGCTTGCCACACAAAACSAATCACATATTTTGTATTGGTGGAGCTCCGAACAGGGTTTGTGTTTCTGAAATGTTTTCTGATTTTCAACAGGCTAGCAACCATAAGATACAAACMAATGTTGCAAAGACTACACAAAACTTTGTCTGACACGGTAGGAAAAGAGACACAGACAAAATCGAGAGAAAAACAAAGACGAAAAAAAAGGAAATGCCTCTTCTGAGGGGAAATGTAATTTCTACTCATAGCCAATCAAATACAAGCGCTGAAAACAATACTGAAGTTCTCCAGAATTCCAATAGTCGAGACGGGATGAGAAGGATGGTCATGCATGACTAGTTACGCCCTATCCAAATGTACATTTACAATGCTCTTAAAAAGGACAATGCTTAACATTCTGTATCTTGGGGGGTTGGTTTGTGTTCCCTTTTACAGACACTTTTGTTTGAAGAGGACCAATTGAAAACGAGCCACAAACGAAATCAGTGACTGACTATGAACGAGAGAACAATCTGACGAGAGGGACTATCGAAGCCTGTTCACACACGAGTGCTTTCTCACAACATATCAGATGTCCTCTTGTTTCCATGGTGAAGCAAGGACAGGGCTAGCTACATGCCGTGATGTATGGTGGACCATTTTACAGGGAACAGCACACATGTTTTGAATGTTTTCATGTTATTTTGTTTCTGTGTGGGGGTTGTGTGATACGTTTTGTACTGTACAATGAAATGTGAAGTGCCTTCTAAAATCGCTGTTTAGCAACAGTGAATATATCATGTCAAATGGGATTATAAAGCAACAGTTAATCATGTGATATCAAATGGAAGAGAATTACAATTACTGTCAAAGGTTCTCTGTTTCTAACAATTTGAAGCCTGTAGTTTAAATGGTTTGTTTCATGATGTTGGGCGATTAGGCCTGGCTCGCAATCAGAGTTTCAATTCATCCCAAAGGTGTTCGATGGAGTTGAGGTCAGGGCTCTGTGCAGGTCAGTCAAGTTCTTCCACACCGATCTCGACAAACCATTTCAGTATGGACCTCGCTTTGTGCACAGGGGGCATTGTCATGCTGGAGCAGGAAAYGGCCTTCCACAAACTGTTGCCACAAAGTTGGAAGCTCAGAATCGTCTAGAATGTGATTGTATGCTGTAGCTGCTGCTATTTGCATTGAGAATACAGATTATGTAGTAAGTGTGTATATATATTTTCACACAGGCAGCCCAATTCTGGTCTTTTGACCAATCACATCAGATCTCTTTCAGAGCTGATCTGATTGGTCAAAATACCAATTAGCGGGAAAAAAGATTGGAATTGGGCTGCCTGTCTAAACACAGCGAAAATGTGAATGGTTTGTGCAGTATTCTAATTTGTACAGTATTCTAGTACCCCCCAACCCCCCACAGGTCATTGGTTTACGTTGTGCTCCAAGGTGATGCCAGAGCTATAATTGTGATTGTTAACATGACAGCAAGTAGTACAGTGGTGTGTAATACGAGTAACTGCCAAACTATAGGGAACACCAACATAAAGTGTCTTCATGGGCCACCAAGAGCCAGAACATCTTCAAAACACAAGTACAAGTGTCTGGAACTCAATTGGAGGGATGCGACATCGTTCTTCCATGAGAAATTCTATCATTTAGTGGTTTGTTAATGATGGTGGAAAACGCTGTCTCAGGCACCGCTCCAGAATCTCCCATAAGTGTTCAATTGGGATGGCAAATGGTTTACATCGTTTTCATGCTCATCTGACCACTCGCGCCCTGTGGATGGGGTCATTGCCATCCTATTGGGGCCTAGCCATGATAGCCAAAATAATGGCTTGCCCAGCATTTATATACAGTACATGACCCTAAGCATGAGGGGATGTTAATTAACTCAGGAACCACACCACCGCTTTCAATATACTTTGTATCCTTCATTACTCGTGTTTCCATTAATTTGGAAGTTACCTATATATTTATGAGAATGACTTGAACATGATCATAAATTACACAAGCCTGCACAGTGTTTATGCCCTTCAAAATTACGTGATGAAATTTTTCTTCTATTCAAGCAAAATGTGTTARACTGTAACAGGGTGTATTGTAATGTTAATGGTCACTGTAATGTATTCTTTTTTTATTTTATTGAGGGGGGGCATTGTAATGTTTTATAGCTATGTAAATGATGTTGAAAAAAGTGATATATTGATACCAGAGGGCGCTCTAGTAACAGTCACTGGTATTGTCAGGGGTTTGTGTCACCATTGACGCAGACAGGAGAGGCCCAGTTCAACCATATCGCCCAGAAGCTGTCTCATCAAAGACTGAGAAGTAACCGCATAATGTTTTTCCCCATCATTTATAATTATGCCTTATGGCAGAGTTGGCCCATACCACCGGTTCAACAAGTAGTTGGAGCGAGTTGAAGAGTTTAAACTGTAATCATTGTTTTCAWTATATACCTCTGACACTGTGCTTGCCAGCACAGAAATCCCCTTTTTGAAGTAAATAAACAGTCTTCAACGAAAGTTTGTTGAAAATGTCTTGAATATACTGTACATAGAATGATTATAAATGATGTGAGGTCAGCTTAATATCAAGCTCACAACCACAAAGGGTGGATTCACTTCAATTTTAAGAGTGTTCATCCTAATGCAAGCCCAAGTGCTTGTTCTACTTACATAAAGTAACTCTTGTGGTCTSCTACCATCATTATTTTATGATTGAGCTTGAGGTTACTGCCCAACACTGATTTGAGGTCATGGAATTGCTGCACCTCACACTGAACAGCATATTGTGTGACAAATAGATTTGTCACACAATTGCTCTTGCTGCAGCATATTTTGTGGATGGGTGAAAGAACGCAAAGCAGAGAGGTAGATAGCACACACGACGTGGCTGGGTGAGGTTACTTCCATTCCCTGTCTAATTAGAAGCCAATTTAAAGGCATGTCAGATGATTCAGCTGAATGGTTGTATAAACTAAATAACAAACAGGAAAGTCTGAAGCCGCAAGGTGATTTCATTATTCAAACTGGCACTGGAGACTGGGTAAACACACAYAATATTGTTCACACACTTGCCCACATACACACTCAAATAAAAAGTTAAGGAACTGGTCAGATAACTAACCCAACCCCCAATTTGTCACTTAACACTCAGAAATAAGCATTTTCCAACAGCACAAAAACTGTATCTTGATATATATAGTTACAGTGAATTCGGAAAGTATTCAGACCCCTTGACTTTTTCKACATTTTGTTACATTACAGCCTTATTCTAAAATGGATTAAAACGTTTTTTCCTCTCATCAATCAACACACAGTACCCCATAACAACAAAGCAAAAACAGGTTTTTAGAAAGTTTTGCAAATGTATTAAAAATAGAAAACTGGAATATCACATTTACATAAGTATTCAGACCAATTACTCAGTACTTTGTTGAAGCACCTTTGGCAGCGATTACAGCCTRGAGTCTTCTTGGGTATGACGCTACAAGCTTGGAACACCTGTATTTGTGGAGTTTCTCCCATTCTTCTTTGCAGATCCTCTCAAGTTATGTCAGGTTGGATGGGGAGCGTCGCTACACAGCTATTTTCAGGTCTCTTCAGAGATGTTAGATCGGGGTCAAGTTCGGGCTCTGGCTGGGCCTTCTCAAGGACATTCAGAGACTTGTCCCGAAGCCCTTCCTGCGTTGTCTTGGCTGTATGCTTAGGGTTGTTGTCCTGTTGGAAGGTGAACCTTGGCCCCAGTCTGAGGTCCTGAGCGCTCTGGTGCAGGTTTTCATCAAGGATCTCTGTGTGCTTTGCTCCGTTCATCTTTGCCTCGATCCTGACTAGTCTCCCAGTCCCTGCCGCTGAAAAACATCCCCACAGCATGATGCTGCCACCACCATCCTTCACCTTATGGATGTCGCCAYGTTTCCTCTGGATGTGAAGCTTGGCATTCAGGCCAAAGAGTTCAATCTTGGTTTCATCAGACCAGAGAATATTGTTTCTCATGGTCTGAGAGTCTTTTAGGTGCCTTTTGGCAAACTCCAAGTGGGCTGTCATGTGTCTTTTACTGAGGAGTGGGTTCCGTCTGGCCACTCTATCATAAAGGCCTGATTGGTGGAGTGCTGCAGAGATGGTTTTCATTCTGYAATGTTCTCCCATCTCCACAGAGGAACTCTGAAGTTCTGTCAGAGTGAGCATCGGGTTTTGGTCACCTCCCTGACCAAGACCCTTCAATTTCGAGTCTCATAGCAAAGGGTCTYAATACTTACGTAAATAAGGTATTTCTGTTTCTTATTTTTTTATACATTTGCAAACATTTCTTAAAACCTGTTTTTGCTTTGTCATTATGGAGTATTAGAATAAGGCTGTAACGTAACAGTCAAGGGGTCTGAATACTGCCTCCAGTCATCTCCATTAAGTTGATGAGGCATAAGGAGGGTAATGGGAGTGTGGTTATGGGTTTGAGTGGGTGTGGGAGCACTGAGCTTGTGGCCAGGTGAGTAATGTCGACACTGACCCACTGCTGAACTTTCCAGGAACAACGCTGTCAGATCTCTAGAGAGAGTGTGTGTGGGGGTGGGTGTGCAGGGATTGGAGTGTGTGCGTGTTCCTGAGAGCATGCAGGAGAGTGTGTATTTGTGCTTGTGGTAGCCTATTGTGTGGGTTGCTAACAGTAAATGTGCTTTCACTAGTCCATATTTATGTGTTTATTTAAGCAATAAGGCACGCAGGGGTGTGGTATATTGGCCATATACCACAAACCCCCAAGGTGGCTTATAGCTATTATAAACTGGTTATCAACGTAATTAGAGCAGTTAAAATAAATGTTTTATCATACCTGTCGTATACGGTCTGATATACCACGGCTGTCAGCCAATCAGCATTCAGGGCTCGAACCACCCAGTTTATAATTAAGATTTTATCCGTGTAAAATTTTTGATTCATGTTAATATTATTTTACCCACAAAATTATCCAAGTAAAATGCTAATAGTAGAACACAGATTTTTTTTGTGTGCTTTATGGTCAACTCAAGAACAATCTAACAGCCAGTATAAGCCAGTATAGTATTTTCTGCTGGTTCCTTGCTATCTTTTCTCAGACAATAAGTTAAAGGGCAAATCAATTATTCTGAAGTACTTCAGAGAGGAGTCAAATCATTACCAATAGATTCCCCTTCTTTTGTCTAACATGGGTATAACAACTCTAACTGTGAATTGTTGTGATTGTCAGTGAGCTCGTGTCAGAAGTGGACTTTTTGAAGGATTTGTGGTGACTAAACAAACAGTTACTCTCCACAGTGAGAGGATGGGCCATAAACCCAGCAGTCTAACAGGGAACAATGCAGGGTCACTGCTCTCCACAGCCATCGCTCCTGCCAACCGTTTTCAACCTACAACCACCTAGGGGTACAGACGACAAGTGGGGTTGAGCACTACCAGAGGGGACAAGTTTAATCCTCCTGTTGTGTTCGTTTCATGTTAATTGGTTCTGTGTTCCCGGTCCAAAATGACCGGCCCATTATAGCTGATTGTAAATCCATAATAATACATATATTATCACCTAATGTTGTGTTAGATCTTTTTATCAACTCAAGTTCTTGTGAACAWTACAAGTTTTGAACTTCTATTTGCTATTTATGGCCTGTAGGCCTCATTGACCTGATCTCATACAACTCGTTTTTGAGTAAAAAAAAGCCTAATGTATGGATTATTTTGACTAAAACAAATACTCAGATGTAACACATTGTGCTATATATCACAGACTACTTTGAGTCAAAGTTTATCAAGGACTCTCTCCTCCTCATCAGTGTCATGATCAAAGATATGATCAAGAGCCTCACATACAGTATATAATTTGGTCATTGTGCTGCCACAGAATGAATTGTGAGGAAGGCCTCAAAAAAGCTTTATATACCAGAGCTGRGAGAAAAGTTKTATATATTATTGAAACAATGTTGCGATTGTTTGTGAGAATGCCAACAGATGTGGTTCCCGTGGGGGGAAGATTATATTGGGGTAAGGTTCCCATGGGGGATGCCATGGAAGCCAAGAAGAGAGTGAGGTGTGTGTGTGTGTGCTCAAACACACATACATGTGGGGGTCTGGGATAGGAAGTGTGTCCATCTGATGAATGGGAATGTGCCTGACCTCAATTTTATACACTAATTGTAGTCTCACCCATTCATTTCTAATGACCGGTCATTTTTGACCGGGAACACCYCAGGTGTACAAGAGTTAAATAAAACACCCAAAATGTTATGAAAATCATCAAAATGTATTTTGTGTGTTCAGATGCCCTGTGTGGACAAAGTCATGGAACCTTATGACAATCAGAATAAATGAACWAAATTTTTCAGAGAGAAAACTTGTATATCGGTCCAATTCGACCAGAACACAGCAATAAGTTTAAGTTACATTTTTAATTTGTCAAAGAGTTCTGCATACAGATACACACCTGCTACACTCTAGACATGTGAATATGTGATTGTATATTGTACGTGCGCGTCCGGGTGTATTATTTTCTTAGAATGAACATAAATCTCTATCCCCAAATCCCTGAATATTTTCTCTGCAACTGTAACCGTTCTAACCCTACTCCTTGCTGCTGCAGCACAGTGGGTGTGAGCAGTGAACGGGCGTGTAGCATAGGGCTGGGCCAGGCTGAAGCACTTCAAATATTGAGCCATAACTCAGCTGCTGCCACTCCACTGTGCTCCCCTCCACTGGGCTCTGTGTGAACTCCTGCACGCTGGATGACCTGATGTTATCTGCTGCTTTCACACTCGCTGCGGCTTCTGGTTGTAATTACACTGTGTATAAAGCCTCCTGCCGGTGAGTCTCTCAGAGACTGAGGCCTTTCCACTCTTTGAGAGAGAGCTGGAAGAACGGAGGGAAGGAGATGTGCAGGTGGGGGTTAGAGAGGGAGGAAGGGGTTGGGGAACTTTCTACAGATGGAGATAGCAAGGATGAGAGTAGGCCAAGGTGATGAGAGTAGGCCAGGGTGATGAGAGTAGGCCAAGGTGATGAGAGTAGGTCAAGGTGATGAGAGCAGGCCAAGGTGATGAGAGTTGGCCAAGTCTGACCTATGAGGAAATGGGACACATGCATCTTTCATATTCTTAAATACCATATTTCTCTGTTTCAGTTTTGTTATGTGTGGGGAACATATTGCCTCTCGCATAGACTCCAAGAAACTTTTTGGATTTGACTCTGTTTTAGTGATCAATCAACTTACCCCGTTTCAGCTCACACCACCCTGCTTGCAAACYTACTGTGCCATCATGAAATTTCTGATAAAATGTTTAATTAAAGGTATAATTATCTATCTGATTCAGTACAGATAAGAAACTCCAGTATGACACTGACTGTTGATTCATGCCAACATGAGATCTGTACTGACAAGGCCAAAGCCAAGTGCCTTACTTGCTGTAACATGACCTGTTTAACCGAGTGCATTCTCCTGATTTTTGGCAAGAGCCTCAAAAGGGTCTGGAACGTGGTACTACTCCGTCTGATAGTTGAAGATGGAAGGTAGCACAATATTCAAATTAAATAAAATCAACGTTTATTGGTRGCGTACACAGTTGAGCCGATGTTATAGCCTAGTTAAATAAAGGTTAAACTTTTTATTTTATTTTTATAAATAGRGGGTGCAGTGAAATGCTTATGTTACTAGCACCCAACAATACAGTCAAATGTTAAACAAGTACAAAAATTATACTTAAKAAAAACATATTGAAATGTTAGAACGAATCTAAAATAAACCAAATAGTAAAATATTCACTATTCACTGAGCTGCTGATTTCTCTTTATCTCACAGATGTAGAGGAGGCTAGACATGTTGTCTGAGGGTGACAAAAAGATGGATGACTTGCTGCTCAGCCTTGGAAAAAGTTAAATCAGATGATGAATGTGTGGCCAGAATCTGGAGGAGATGGCTGTTCCCTCTAATGAATTGTGATGATGCGTATTAACCTGGAATTAGGTGCAATGAGACGAACTTGAGAAGCTGGAAAACACAGTGCAGTGGATTTACCCAAACCTGTGGATTGAATGCTTTTAGAGTCTCCAGCCTTTTGGAACATCAATGTCTGAGTAAAAAAAGAAACTGAAAGTAGTGACCTATAAATCCTATAAATATTTAAGGTACCTTATAGCTATCATATGAACCCACAACAAACCCTACAACACGTATGTGTACATGGCTGCTCATGTTTGTCCCCTGTGCATTAAAGTGTGTAGTATGTGCATCAGAGATTGTCTGTCTGTATTTATGTGAATGAAGTGTCGCTGCAGTGTCCCAGGCGTATCCCCATGCCCGCTGTGTGACCTGGTCACCCTCCCTCCTTATGCAGAGCTGCCACAGTTCAATCCCCACCATYGGAGCTGTCTGAGGGAAGCAGACTGTTTAAAATACCCCTCTTGATGTTATATCAGGCTGCCTGCGACTGCCATGAAAAGTAAATGTACCTTTTCACAGAGTGGAATTTGTGGAAGCACTCTTCCTACACACAGATTCACATACCACAACAGCTAAAAATAACTGTGTCCGTCGTATTGTGTCCTGATGGATGGGGAAGGTTTCTTAAAGAGCCTACCTGCCAGTCAAGCGCACCGCCTTTTCTTAAAAGCTCTGAGGAGAGATCTCCCCAGAAAGCAACGCAGCTTTCAAGGCACTTGTTCCTTATAGAGGGATATTTATCCTAACAGCAAACATGCAGGGGCACTTTCAGGTCAATGCTAAAGGCTTTCAAAGGCAAGCAGTCCGGGCTTTCCTTCCAAATACATTAAACAACTTCTTGACTAAGACTTCTGGTAAAAAGCAGATCAAAGCCTGAACAAGTGAGAATAGTCAACTTCATTTATGTGACTCCTCCTCTCTCTCTAAAGCTTATTGGAAAGGCAATAAACCATGAGCCCTCGTAAAAACCATAATAATTTTAAGCAAATGAAAAGGCCTATTATATGACTGAGTCAGCAATGAACAACATGGTATGTGAGGAACAGTAGGCTACACTGATCAAGTTAAACACTCTGTATTCTTTGTCGGTAAAAACATGAGGAAATTATCTGTAACAGCAGCTAAGGTTTTGTTTTCATTCCAGAACCAGTTATGCCTGCTGCTGSTTTGCACTGCTAGGCTGCGTTTTGGATCAGGAGGTGACACAAAACGTATCTTTAAACAAATACACGCAGGTCATAACCCTCTGTATTTATTCCCTGGTCCGTCCCAGACAGACACACACCTCACAGACGTACATATGAACACAAAACCTAGGAAAGGATGCCCCTCACCACAGTGACGTCCTAGACCCTCTTCTTTTGGGCACTGGGCAGGGCAGCCCAAAGCACACACAACTGAAAGGACTGATCAAACAGCCATGCTTGTATAAAATAATTGTCAGAGACTCCAGTCACCCAAGTTATAGATTGTTTTCTCTGCTACCGCACGGCAAGCGGTACCGGAGTGCCAAGTCTAGGACCAAAAGGCTCCTCAACAGCTTCAACCCCCAAGCCATAAGATTGCTGAACAATTAATAAAATTCGCCACCGGACAATTTACATTGACCCCCTGCACCCTCCCTTTTGTACACTGCTGCTACTCACTGTTTATTATCTATGCGTAGTCACTTCACCCCTACATGTACAAATTACCTCAACTAACCTGTAACCCCGCACACTGACTCGGTACCGGTGCCCCCTGTATAGTCTCGTTATTCTTATTACGTTACTTTTTATTATTACTTTTTATTTTAGTCTACTTGGTAAATATTTTCTTAACTCTTCTTGAACTGCACTYTTGGTTAAGGTCTTGTAAGTAAGCATTTCACGGTAAAGTCTACACTTGTTGTATTCGGCGTATGTGACAAATAAAGTTTGATTTGATTTGAGTTTCATTCACAGCGACTGTATTTGTGCGCCTAAAAGGGGGCGTGGGGGTCGTCAGGGGGTCATAAAGTGAATCCAGGAGGGGGGAAGTACAGATCAGGAAGGAGGAAGGAAGGGGGGCAGGAGTTGTGACACCTCTCACCTGTCATTGCCCTTGAAGGTGGTGTGCAGCACTTTCCGGGTTGTTTTATGCTGCTCTGAGCTGCTCTGTCTCTCTTTTATTTGACGTATGGGTGGAACTTCCTGCTGTGCCRTGACAGAGTTCATGGTTAAGATGAACTTTGGAACTTCTGCTGGCATGTGGCACACAGTAGTACAGTGTATATCAACCCCACACAGGATTTTATAGCATAAACAACTCTGTCCCGAGACTCAAYGGCTCTTGCAGTTCATCCTCCCCCTCTGCTTCTGCTCTGTCAAAGAGGGTTCACAGCTCTTATTTTGTCCGCCATGTGCAAAACTTTAGGAAACTAAAACAGTAACCCTCAGATACTTGATTTAGCTTGGATTGTTTTAACTTTTCTACGAACTCTGCCTGACCTTGAGGCACAGGTTGCCACGAAACAAGTTTTTGCAGTTATTTGGCGATGAAACGCATGCTTCCTATCTCATTTTACCATGCTTCAGGGCTGGGAGTTCACTCTAACTGTATGCAACAAACCCAAACGTTTACAAGGTGAGCCTTCAATGGGTAAACTGCTAACATGAAACATTTGAAAACTGTAGCTTAATAAGTTTAGCAATTTCACAAGTAAACAACATATACTCCTTCCAAATACGCACAAGAGCGTAAGACTACTTATGCTAACAAACACACACACACACACACAAACACACACACACACACACCCCTAAAGATGTAGGATCTTAACTTGATCACCCTGTTACAGGAGCATTTTCTTTCAAAGCAGGACATGTTTAACTTGTAATGTGTTTGAGGTTCAAAAATGCTTCTGAAATTACTATTTTCCCCTAACAAAAAATGTATCAASCCCTACACAAATGTCCATTAATTATCCTCTGCATAATAATTCACATTTCCTGTTGCTGCAGGATTATTTTCTTGCTGTAGAAAACTGGCTCAAATGAAGATCCTACATCTGTATACAAACCCCTATATGAACCCCCTACACACCTGTCTGATACACCATCACACACAAATTCAAATGTGTGTCGTATCATCTCTTAATCTCTTCTCTCACCACTATCATGCCAGATGCGCTTTATTGTGATGGAAATGGAGGAGGGTGAACTCCAAAGGGAACAGCCAGAGGGCTTTGTCAGTCATGAACTCTGGAGGAGGTTTCAGCTTGTCCTCAGAGAAGCTGACTGCTGGAATGTCACAATAACAGATGTTGTCTGACATAGCCAATAATTAGCGCTCACCTTGGCAGATCCCAGTTTAATTTGCGCCTTATTCCTCCTGTGTGAACAGTTTGTGTCCTTTTCTGGATAAGGTCACAGCAGTAGGTTGCTGTTTCTCTCTCTCTCTTACTGTCTCTCATTGTTTCTCTCTCTCTCTCTTACTGTCTCTGTTTCTCTCTCTGTTTCTCTCTCTCTCTGTTTCTCTCTTTCTCTTACTGTCTCTCTCCATTTCTCTCTCTTACTTTCTCTTTTCTCTCTTCAATTCAATCTCTGTTTCTGTCTCTCTCTTACTTTCTCTCTCTGTTTCTCTTTCTCTTACTGTCCCTCTGTTTCTCTCTCTCTGTTTCTCTCTCTCTCTTACTGTCTCTCTTTCTCTCTCTCTCTTACTGTCTCTCTCTGTTTCTCTCTCTCTTACTGTCTCTCTGTTTCTCTCCCTTTTACTGAGTCACATGATTAGAGCATCGTTTGTGGCTTGGATCATGTACTGTGTTTGTGTGTATGCGTGTGCGTGCGTGTGCGTGCGCCTGTGTGTGAGTGAGTAAGACAATGGTTTTGCCGTTAAATAGATATTAGACTAGGTCATATCCGCTTTTGTCTTCACCAGGTTATGACTGATGGACACTGATGGACACTGTGATAATAAACAGTGCTGGTTTCTGCAGTGGGCTGTGTGGGGCAGTGGGGTTGCTACAGAGACCACAGAAAAGGGGATGTCAAATCTGTTTTTCATTGAGACATAATGTACTATTGGTACATGGATATCACCTCATCATTTGAGAAGGGTAGTTTTTATGGATATGAAATCTAAATGGTTATTTCCTTTTGTTCTTAAGATGTTTGTCTTCTGAAGGTATTTCCTGGCAGCTTCTTGTAAAGTTCAGTAAACTTTGTTACAGTAATGTTTCTTTTTCCTTGTTGGTACATTTTTWTTTTTTWTGCCTTTGACTGGAATGCTGTAAAAGAAAGTCTCAAACCCAAAGTCTATCGCCTAGCCCTGACTTCACCGAAAGAGTCAACATGGTTTCTGGATTTAGTTTTCTTTCTGTGAAGTCTAATGTGTCTGGGCTGGTACATGTTTCTCTAAAGACCGCTCCTTTACCTCTGTATTGTAATGAACTGTTCTCTCAATGACCTGGAAAAGCTATTTAAAGAAATCATTATTGATGTATATCTTTTGTACCATACTAGAATACAAGTGACATGATTCCAGAGGGAGGTTAGGGGGTCAGTTATAATTTACATTTCATTTGGCATTAAAGGTGGCATTACCTAAATTTGGGCTTGATGTTTTAGGAGCCCAATCGTACACTCCATCTGCCTTGGTTACCTCTCATTTCACAAATTGTTGTCCCTTATCGCTTTTAATGTGACTTTGAACCAAAGCACACACAAGTGGAGAGCAAGAGTTCTAAGAGTGCATGAACATACTTGTTCAAATGTGAAATGCACTTTGATTATGAAATATCCCTATTAAACTTCTTGCCTCAATTTTTTTTCGTTTTCTTTACTCATTAGCGAACTATTTGAACAGGCAGATGAAAAGCCACCCCCAACCACAACACTGTAATTTCAGGGTCCTTTTTATTATCACTGAACTCTTCTTGACCCCAAGGTGCCCTCTGAAAAGCCTCTCCTCTCGATTATAAATAATACCAATGGGTTGCTAATAGGTAACCTGATTGAGAGTTAGGGGGATTGATATGGTTCAACTAGAGGGCAAGAGTGCACCAGACATGCAAATGACATTAGAAGTTCTTTCATCCACCCTGCTGCGAAGTGAAAAGTCCCATTTCCACTCACATGAAGTGTTGCCACACTTGCCCTATATAAAGCCTGGTTTTGTGTGTGTGTGTGTGTGTGTGTGTGTGTGTGTAAATAAATGAAGTCTGTGCAATGTCACTTAAAGAACATTTTGAGAGCACAAAGATACTTTAAATAAACATTGAGGGGATAAAGTTTTACTATTATTTTAAGCTTCGGCTTCCCATGAAGTCACATGCCACCCCTCTCCCCACTCATCTTGGGGGTCTAACATCCTGTCCCCCATATGCTGCCTTTGGGTCCAAATTCATCACTGTTGACATTGTCTAATGTAATTTGGGGTCTTATGATGCCTTAAGTGTAATAGTTATTGTAGTATGGAGTGAATGTCATTCAGAGTAGGCTATGTAAACTGACGTGTGCCATTCTACGTTGGTTCAAAGTAATTGAAAAGACGTGGAAACAATGTTGATTCAACCAGTGTGTGCCCAGTGGGTAGGTCCATAGAGTGTGATACAATAACAGGAAGTSGTACCAATAACTGTACATCTATATTTCTTCAAGAAATTGAACCCCCKAAAAAATATTTGGGGATAGAGGGACATCTGACATGAAAACATTTCCCACTGGACAAAAACTGGTTCAATCAATGTTGTTTCGACTTCATTTCAACAACTATATATGATGACATTGAATCAACGTGAAAAACTGATTGGATTTGCAAAAAGTCATCAACGTAAGGGAATTCCGTTTTTTTCCACCCAACTTTTAATATAAATTCAATGGCATGGTGAAATTTGTTGATGATTTCACATTGAATTCACATCAACCAAATGTGCCCAGTGGGTGGGCTCTATCAATGCCAAGTCAGAATATTGGGAAAATGGAAATGGTTTTGATTTTGAAAGATTTGAAGTGAGAATCAACTGTACAAAATAATAGTTTTCCATTTTTTTATTGAAAACATTCCATATGCAACAGAGTTAAGCTGCGTGAAAATGATAAAGTACAGCTTTAAAACAATTGTATTTCAAAATATCCATAAAATTATTTGCCTCAGAACTATTGGTGTGCAACATGAAGTGCTTTTAAAAATGTTGCTTTTACAATGCTACAGGGGTTGACATAAATATCTGTCGTACAAAAGATATGTAATATAAAAAATACATAATATGTCTATCTTAAATATTAAGTGTATTTACATAAATGCCAATACATAAATGCCAATATTTCACTATCAGTAGGTCTGGATACATTTGGTGAATTTTGTGGGCAGATTGTCCACTGGATAAACGGTTGGGCCTGTTTTCATTGTCGGTGGTCCATTCAACAAAGTCCAGTCGCATCTGGTGACCACCTCGACCAGGAACACCTTAAGTAAAACTTTAGCAAACTCTTTACCCACACATGTCCTCGCACCACCCCCYAAGGGGATGTAACCAAACCGGGAGGAGTCATCTGGTGACTTGTCCATAAACCTCTCTGGCTGAAACTCCTCCTTATTAATAAGTGTGTCCAGCACATCGTGAGTGTCGCAGATGCTGTAGATGACTTTCCATCCCTTGGGAATCTGGTAGCCCTGAGGAGACACAATATAGGTTGTTAGGTTGGGGCGGGGATGGCAATGACTTCAAATCATTTTATTCCAATCGTTATACAGTTTCTGAAGGCATTGATGTATATCACAGGAGGTTGGTGGCACCTTAATTGGGGAGAACGCGCTTGTGGTAATGACTGGGGKAGAATGAGTGGAATTGTATCAAATACATCAAACACATGGTTTCCAGGTGTTTGATGCCATTCCATTTGCTCCGTTCTGGCCATTATTATGAGTCATTCTCCACTCAGCAGCCTCCTGTTATGTATACAAGGAGCTCTATATTAATACATATAGTAGAGCTTCTGCCATATTGTGTGTGAGATATTTGTCGAAAAACTCATATGCTATAACAGGACATGGTTTCCATTTTGTGTCTCTCAAAAGACAATCAATTATGCCTCCTTTAAACTTTTWGCCTAAAATCTTGTGTAAATGTTATTTCAGGACCTTTTAAGGACCTACACGGAAGTTTACTTACATTAAGCACAAAAGTCTTCAGTACTACACGGAAGCCACCAGGGACAGGAGGGTTGATCCGGAGCGTTTCCTTAATGACACAGCCGATGTACTTCAACTGCTCCAACAACTCAGTACTCAGCGGGTTGTCCTCTGATTGGGCTCCCAACAAATGCTGTAAATATATTACTATTTAATTACACAGAGATAGGGGGACATGCTTCTTGCATGGAAAGTACTCTTATTAAAACCACTGTCTGGGTGAGGTGTACAGCAAATTCAATCAATTAAATATAGCCCTAGATTTGGAAGAACATGATTTATAAATACCTTAATGAGATTTGTGTCTGATCTTAATCTCATCATCACCAAAAAACGATGGGCCTCTATTGATTATACTTTTCTTGTCATAGAAAACATTGTAAACGAATGATTTATGGTTTCAAATCATGTTTAAAAAATAWTATGCCATGTCATTGGCACTACAAAAATCATGTGCTTTTAATGCTAGCCTATTGTGCATAGTGTTGCTTTAATGCATAATACAAGTCACTGCCAAAATAAATGAAAAAACAACACAACGTGTCTTATGTTGGGCCAGKACGAGCCAGAACAGCTTCAATGCACCATGGCATAGATTCTACAATTGTCTGGAACTCTTTTGGAGGGATGTGACACCATTCTTACATGAGAAATTCCTTTATTTGGTGTTACGTTGATGGTGGTGGAAAACGCCGTCTCGGGCACACTCCAGAATCTCCCGTAAGTGTTCAATTGGGTTGAGATCTGGTGACTGAGAAGACCATGGCATATGGTTTACATCGTTTTTATGATCATCAAACCATTCAGTAACCACTTGTGCACTGTGGATGGGGGCAGTATCATTCTATGGGGGCATAGCCATGGTAGCCAAAATAATGGCCTGCCCAGCATTTTTATACATGACCCTAAGCATGATGGGATGTTAATTGTTTAATTAATTCAGGAGCCACACCTGTGTAGAAGCAACTGCTTTCAATATATTGTGTCCCTCATTTACTCAATTGTTTCCTTTATTTTGGCAGTTAACTGTAGCCTTGGTTTCATGCATGTTAAGATTACAAGCSTCCTCCCTAAGTTTGTTTTATTCACTGCTTTAGCACACTCTGCCAACCCGGATGTCCTAGCCGTGTCTGAATCCTGGCTTAGGAAGACCACCAAAAACCCTGAAATMTCCATCCCTAACTACAACATCTWCCGACAAGGTAGAACTGCCAAAGGGGGCGGTGTTGCAATCTACTGCAGAGATAGCCTGCAGAATTCTGTCTAACTATCCAGGTCTATACCCAAACAATTCGAGCTTCTACTTTTAAAAATCCACCTTTCCAGAAACAAGTCTCTCACCATTGCCGCTTGCTATAGACCACCCTCTGCCCCCAGCTGTGCCCTGGACACTATATGTGAATTGATTGCCCCCCATCTATCGTCAGAGCTCGTGCTGCTAGGTGACCTAAACTGGGACATGCTTAACACCCCGGTCATCGTACAATCTAAGCTTGATGCCCTCAATCTCACACAAATTATCAATGAACCCACCAGGTACAACCCCAAATCCGTAAACACGGGCACCCTCATAGATATCATCTTAACCAACTTGCCCTCCAAATAGACCTCTGCTGTTTTCAACCAAGATCTCAGCGATCACTGCCTCATTGCCTGCATCCGAAATGAGTCTGCGGTCAAACGACCACCCCTCATCACTGTCAAACGCTCCCTAAAACACTTCAGCGAGCAGGCCTTTCTAATCGACCTGGCCCGGGTATSCTGGAAGGATATTGACKTCATCCCATCAGTAGAGGATGCCTGGTTATTCTTTAAAAGTGCCTTCCTCACCATCTTAAATAAGCATGCCCCATTAAAAAAAWYTTGAACCAGGAACAGATATATCCCTTGGTTCTCTCCAGACCTGACTGCCCTTGACCAGCACAAAAAAATCCTGTGGCATTCTGCATTAGCATCGAATAGCCCCTGTGATATGCAACTTTTCAGGGAAGTTAGGAACCAATATACACAGGCAGTTAGGAAAGCTAAGGCTAGCTTTTTTCAAGCAGAAATTRTCCTCCTGTAGCACAAACTCAAAAAAGTTCTGGGACACTGTAAAGTCCATGGAGAATAAGAGCACCTCCTCCCAGCTGCCCATTGCACTGAGGCTAGGAAACACTGTCACCACCGATAATTCCACTATAATTGAGAATTTCAATAAGCATTTTTCTACGGCTGGCCATGCTTTCCACCTGGCTAACCCTAACCCGATCAACAGCCCTGCACCCCCCACAGCAAATCGCCCAAGCCTCCCCCATTTCTCCTTCACCCAAATCCAGATAGCTGATGTTCTGAAAGAGCTGAAAAATCTGGACCCCTACAAATCAGCTGGGCTAGACGATCTGGACCCTTTCTTTCTAAAATGATCTGCCGAAATTGTTGCAACCCCTACTACTAGCCTGTTCAACCTCTTTTTCGTATCGTCTGAGATTTCCAAAGATTGGAAAGCTGCCACGGTCATCCCCCTCTTCAAAAGGGGAGACACTCTAGACCCAAACTGCTATAAACCTATATCTATCCTACCCTGCCTTTCTAAGGTCTTCGAAAGCCAAGTTAACAAACAGATTACTGACCATTTCGAATGCCACCGTACCTTCTCTGCTATGCAATCGGGTTTCAGAGCTGGTCATGGGTGCACCTCAGCCACACTCAAGGTCCTAAACGACATCATAACCGCCATCTATAAGAGACATTACTGTGCAGCCATATTCATCGACCTGGCCAAGGCTTTCGACTCTGTCAATCACCACATCCTCATCGGCAGACTCAACAGCCTTGGTTTCTCAAATGACTGCCTCGCCTGGTTCACCAACTATTTCTCAGATAGAGTTCAGTGTGTCAAATCGGAGGGCCTGTTGTCCGGACCTCTTGCAGTCTCTATGGGGGTGCCACAGGGTTAAATTCTCGGGGCGACTCTCTTCTCTGTATACATCAATGATGTCGCTCTTGCTGCGGGTGATTCTCTGATCCACCTCTATGCAGACGACACCATTCTGTATACCTCTGGCCCTTCTTTGGACACTGTGTTAACTAACCTCCAGACGAGCTTCAATGCCATACAACTCTCCTTCCGTGGCCTCCAACTGCTCTTAAATGCAAGTAAAACTAAATGCATGCTATTCAACCGATCGCTGCCCGCACCTGCCCGCCCGTCCAGCATCACTACTCTGGACGGTTCTGACGTAGAATATGTAGACAACTACAAATACCTAGGTGTCTGGTTAGACTAAACTCTCCTTCCAGACTCACATCAAGCATCTCCAATCCAAAATGAAATCTAGAATTGGCTTCCTATTTTGCAACAAAGCATCCTTCACTCATGCTGCCAAACATATCCTCGTAAAACTGAACATCCTACCGATCCTCGACTTTGGCGATGTTATTTACAAAATAACCTCCAACACTCTACTCAACAAATTGGATGCAGTCTATCACAGTGCCYTCCGTTTTGTCACCAAAGCCCCATATACGACCCACCACTGCGACCTGTACGCTCTCGTTGGCTGGCCCTCGCTTCATACTCGCCGCCAAACCCACTGGTTCCAGGTCATTTACAAGTCTCTGCWAGGTAAAGCCCCGCCTTATCTCAGCTCACTGGTCACCATAGCAGCACCCACCCGTAGCACGCGCTCCAGCAGGTATATCTCACTGGTCACCCCCAAAGTCAATTCTTCCATTGGCCGCCTTTCCTTCCAGTTCTCTGCTGCCAATGACTGGAACGAACTGCAAAAATCATTGAAGCTGGAGACTCATATATCCCTCACTAGCTTTAAGCACCAGCTGTTAGAGCAGCTCACAGATCACTGCACCTGRACATAGCCCATCCAACTACCTCATCCCCATACTGTATTTATGCACATTCATCTTCTGCACAAATACCATTCCAGTGTTTAATTGCTATATTGTAATTACTTAGSCACCATGGCCTATTTATTGCCTTACCACCCMTATCCTACCTCATTTGCACACACTGTATATAGACTTTTTCTACTGTATTTTTGACTGTATGTTTGTTTATTCCATGTGTGTTGTTGTGTGTCGAACTGCTTTGCTTTATCTTGGCCAGGTCGCAGTTGTAAATGAGAACTTGTTCTCAACTAGCCTACCTGGTTAAATAAAGGTGAAATAAATAAAAGATACATAGCGATACCACAGATTATCCAGCCAGCATCCATTATATTGACCAGGGCCCGGTTTCCCGAGAGCGATGGAATTTAGGTTTAGGAGTGTTTTAAAGATGCATCTTTCCTACAACATGTGTTTCCCAAAAAATCATGCAGAAAGAACGGTCCCAACGTGCGTCGTTGGAGCATGTGTCTATACTGATAGGATCGAAAGATAGATAGGGAGCGCTGCTCTCAGATAAGCTTTCTCCATTCAAATCTTTCCTTAACATTATAATTATTTCACAATACTGATGACGGATCAACCCCTAGAGAGATATTACCACCTATGGCTGCAAATATTAAGACGGCTTATTTGGATGATTACCTAATAAAAATGCACAAAATCCCCAATGTCGCAAATCATTGCGCACATGTTAAACTACAGTAGCCTAGAAGTTGCAAAATAGAACTKAATTGATTGAACATTAAATGTTCTTTCAATATGTTTGAAATAGGCCTATAGCCTACTATTTATATTTTGATGCAGTCATCTCGGTTTTATTTTAGGCATTTTGTTATAGCCTACGTCGCTTGTTTGTATCAATTGCAAAGACACTGGCAACTTCGTATTTTTTTGTCAACTTTGTTCTTAAATTATCAGAAGACACAGACAGATAACCCATGTGATACTACGTTTAGAGATCTTCTGTGTATAAAGTGATACGGGAGGGCAAAAAAGCATCTAATGACGCACCTAGCTGAGTGTTCTGAGGCAGGCGTTAGATTCCGAGCGTTTTCAAGTGCAACGTCCATAAATATGATTTTGGGAAACAGCTCTGAGATTTAACGATGTTCCTACAAATGCATCTAACGATAAACTTATCCTTAAGATCCTTTTGGAAAACCGGGCCCAGCTACTCAAGTGGGGGCTCTAACAATGAAAAAAGTCTTAAAAAATGGACGGTAGTCTAGCCAATGAGAGGGCAGATATGAGCGTGAACAGGCACAACTCCAATATGAAGTGTTTTTCTCAAAGTTGCTGGGATGTCACGTGTCCTACTTAGGCTATATTAGTACACTTATAACAACCTAATATAACAACCCAAGCATTACGAAACTTCTAGTCGATCAAATGAACCACACATAGCAAATAAGCTATTACATTTTTTGTTAACCAAATTCGACACTCATTGACCTCCATACAAAAATTCCTTACTTAGTGAGCGAAAAATATACGAAAAAACGCCACCTGCTGGAGAAGACAGATTTTGGGCCCAGTTATACCTCGCGCTTCGCCTCTTCCTCTGGCGATACCAACCTTCTCCTGAAGCTCATGGCGCATTTTACGCACGACATTCGCATGCAGCCCGAGAAACATCACCAGAGAGGTCGCAGTGCTCGCTGTCGTCTCGTGGCCACCGAATAGTAATTCTGTGGCAGATTCTTTTATCTCCTGTTGGAAATACATAKATAATGGTTCATACATGGAGTAAATGGCAGTGTGTAGAATCAAATGACCATGAAAATGAAAGGCATCTGTTACCTCCATGCTTACTCGCTCCTCCTTCCTCTCACCGTACTCAATCAAAAATTGCAGCGCATCCTTATAATTGTTGTTGTTATRGATATTGGACAGCTTCTTTTTGATGTTTTGCTCTATTTTTGAGTGGATGATGTTGCGCGCTCTCAGACCCTATAAACGGAATGGTGAAAAATATCGGTCAATAATGTTGTGCGCACACTGTAGCCCCATGTGACGCATTCCAGGGCTGCTTCAATCAATCAATCCTACCATTTCACAGGCAACTTACCCGGTACAAGCCGCTGAAAGGAACATCGATTGGTAGGGAGAAAAGGTTCTTTATCATTTCTTCGAACACTTCCACTAATTCCAGCTCGTCGGTCTTTGTTTGCTCGGGCTCGAAGCCAAGCAGGATCCTCATTGCGATGCGGAACATGAGGCGCTTCATCTCTGGGTACATTAGCACGCAAGAGTCGCTCTGCAGCCAGTTATCCACGGCGCATCTKACCTCCTCCCGGATCACAGGAATATACTGTTCCATGGCTTCCCGGGAAAAGGCTTTTATGATCGCCTGCAGGCAAACAGGAGAGAGCGCTTTAAGTGTATGCTATAAGGAAAAGGCGTGATAAATTACAATGTGTTTTTCATTATAAGTATAAACCATGAGATGCCTACACAGATTTGTAGGCTACTCAACATTGCCTACCTTTTTCTTGCTCTTGTGGAGCGCGCCGTGCGCATTGGAGAGGGCGTGCGACCCGAGGATGAGTCGCACTGATGCTGGCCACTGAGCCGCGACCAATTTGTGTTCTGACATCAGAATCTGTTTCACATGTTCTGAACCCATTATCCTCACGGTTGGACTCCCAAAGAGATGCGTCTTATAAATATATCCATATTTCTGACGTTTCATTTTTAGAAATGTTCTTCTCTGGAAAATAAATCGTGTATGAATGCACACTATCAATTGCATACTTAAATTGCTTGAATTAGTCTACTTAACAATCTTTCAGTTTATTCAATAGAGGACATTTCAGCCRGATGCATAACCCCAACTAATCGACAGCAGCTTGCTGCACACTGCAAATATAGGCAGGATCAGAGTTTGCAATTGATGTTTCCATCATCAGTTACCTGTAAGACCATCTGAAGCGTCTCTCCAATGAAGGGCAGTCCCATGGTACCCGGAGGAAGAGGACTCTGACAGGTTGGATCACTTCCACTAATGACGTACATTTCCCACAGTTTCATCGCCGCAACGATCAAAATGAGTGGGAGCACGAGAGTGCAAAAACATGTTATGAATAAAGCGCCGAACCCCATCTCTAGGAGAATCTTGTGAAACAAGTGCAAGATGGACGGCGGGGAGTGGAAGTAGCCAAGTGTTGCACTTGACTGTTGTGTCTCACCCTCCATTCTGCGCTTTTATACGCCCGTTTCCCCCAACCATGCCTCATCTTACCTTGGGCCAGACAAATTAGTTCACTCAGAGTTCATCTTTAATTGTGTTGCTTTTGCTCGCGCCCCGTGCTCCGCCCACAGTGGACTGGTACGAATGTTTAACCATTTCTTGGTGCGCGGCCCCACAATAGAATACAATCATTTTACTTTAGAAAATACCTCATCGGTTACCCAATATATCGTGTTCTTCGTTTACAGCGTGAATCCCCTAGTCTGAGACTGATCGGGCTTGATTGTGTTAATAGAACATTTGGCCTATTATACTTCCGAGAGAGACTCGTGTCCATGAAGAGGACATCCAGGCTTGACACATGTGTCAATAGGCTAGGACAAGCGCTGCCTCTGTGTTCACTTTGTATTCATATCAATGTATTGTCCTATATTTTTCTGGCGGCAACGGATTCATGCTTTGTATTTAGTTTACTCTACGGGGTTTACTGTTAATGAATAGATTACTTTGGAATGGAGATGCCATCTAACACTCTCCAAATCACCGTCCTCTGTGCACCCTGTGTTTAAAACCCATTACCGCAGCGCGATTCCAACAGATTTGGGGGCAGGGACGCTCTGTCCCATTCCTATGCGTTGACCTGCATGTGACCTACAACACGGACCGTGACATCCGTGTGAACTCTGGTGCCAAAACGTCGCCAAGTTCACTGCCCACCAAATGACGAGTTACAMGGCCCTTTACCACTCATAATTAGGATCGCGCCATTTTCTTCACAGTCGTCTATTCTGTCAATCATGACAATCAAATTGAGTGCATAATCATACCTTATCTCAATCTATAAMCCTATTTACGTCAGGAGTTCATACATTGTTTTTCAATGTCTCAATTAACCTATAGGGTATATAGCCTACAATTTAGAATAATTTCAACCTTTTTGAGGGTAATTTGAGAAGGGTCATTTTACACTGTCGGTTTTAAATTGGTAAGAGAGAGCGAGAGAGAGGAAGATAGAGGGAGTGTGTGTGTGTGTGTGTGTAGTTGGGTGGGTGGGTGGAAGGGAGGGGGTAGTTCTGTTAAACGTGGGTGGTCTGAGGGTTTAAATCAAGTGTCTTACCTACAATGAATAATTTCAGTCGTCTATGGAGGAAAGTCAGATAGTGAGCTGTAGGTCTAGAATTCTTTGGTGTGGAAATTATGTTGTGAGATATCATTGGTGTTGTGGTCACTGCTCGTGAACGCACAGTTAAAAAAGCCGTCACCTAAACTGAGGGTRAATAGGGCAGAGTTAAATGGTTCACTAGAGGGTCACACTGCAATCCGAGTTCACTCTGAAGGTGTAACCTTTCAGGTTCCATTTATCTTCGGGGGCGGAGCCTGTCAAATGATATGCAAATCGTTCTTGTGGTTATGGAATTCAATGATATGAGTTGGCGAACGAAAACAGACCCAACTAACCACTAAGACTATACACTACGCTTACAATTGACTATATTTTGGCATCTCATATTAAAAACATAACACATTTCATAATATATTATATAGGCTTATACTGTGATAATACTGGCACACTTTTCAAATGTCATATTATCAAAACCTTAACAATTTTATCTATAAACAAGTTCATATTGGTCTTTTTATAGAACGGGAATCTATACATTGTGGTTAACATGATGGCAGCAAAAGCACATTTTGTATGGTAAAATGTCCTATTCTATGGCAGAAATACACTTTTTTTTTGTAATTTACCCTTTACATCGTTCTATAGATAATACGAGCATCATCTACACAAAAATACACACATTCAATCAATAGAACAAATACTGTATATACACACTCCGTAAAGGAGAAAAAGTGCTATCTCCTTCCATGAATCCATCTTAACCGGGTCATTTCACAGCGCTTCCATCATGCTTTAAAATCAACAAACGATTATTCATAATGATGGAACATGTAATAATAATAAGAATACAAATAATAATTGGTTATTTTCACTAGGTAAGTTTATATAATTGCATTTTGATTTATAGACTCTAAATAATCAAATAATTAGCGATACTCTAGGCCTATGGTTTGTTTTAACGGCCTATGCTTTACATTGATTATAAATAACTAGTCCTATTCATTATTATTCCATATGTACACAGACTTATCCGAAGTGTTCTATAAATAAAGCTTATTTGTAATACTACTTCATTTCATACACACATACACTTATTTAGCCTATAAATGTAGGCCTATATCTCATTTATATCTACTTACATACTGGACATAAACACATACATTTGGAATGTATTTCTGAATGTATTTCGTGGAGACCAAGTGCAAGATCTGAAAGACAATTTCGTATTATAGACGGATATTTATAATCAGTCCTGAGCACAGATAATGTTTGTTCTGAGAGGAAAGCCCTACTCGTCCATTGTATATTGCATTATGGTGCTGAAATATAGGCTATCATCTTTCGATTTGCTATGTTATGGAAGTGGGCGCCCGGATGTCCGTGAAGAATAGCAAATGTATGCAGTCACTTTTCCCAGTGCGTAAAAAGGCGATCTTGGCGATAAGCAGATCATCACAGGTCACTGGCACCATGCATTGGTTCCACTCTACAATGACCACCATGTTTCTCACAGCATAGGGTTCTTGCTGATGTATTCAGATTGAATAACTTAATATTGCAATTGCGGAAAGTTAATGAGCTTAATGTTTTTAATAATAACACAATGACATCTCTAAACTATCGGAGTAGGCTATGCGTAATTGAAATGCACATGCAGTCCATTGACGGGGTGGACTATTGGCACCGTCTGCATCTTGGGGAATGTTTCCGTGGCGAGTGTCCATTTGCACGTGCCAATCACCTCAACTGCCAGGGTTTTAAGTATCATTTGGGCAAGTTCCTTTCCGACGCAACTCCTTATTCCGCCACCAAATGGAATGTAATTGAAGCGCCCAGTCTTGCTCTCGTCACGCTCCGGCCCGAAGCGGTCTGGGTCGAAGATCTCCGGTCTCTGGAACACTGCAGCTGTCTCATGGGTGTCCCGGATACTGTACATTACACTCCATCCTTTAGGAATCTGGTAGCCCTTGGAAGTAGAGAGACAAAACAAAAACAAAAATGAAACTTTACAAGGTAAAGGTTGCTATTGGCAAGTGACAACCGCTTTACAGTCAGATTGAATGCTCTTTGACTTCCGGAAATGTTAAGGCATATTCAGCATCATCTGTATCTCACAACATATCACATGGACCCTAAACATCAATATGAATCTTATCATTGTAAGTCAATTATTAATCAGTATGAATAAAGTTTTCATAATCCGACTAGAATATATCTAATCGTATCCACCATCGGGCATAGGCTATGACATAACCTTCCAGGATATCCAGACGGCTTCAAAGTTATTTKTACTTTTACCCTAGGGTCCTCAGTTCACTATATCCCTCATTTCAAATAAAAGCCTATGTGAATCTCTTGGTCACTTTATATGGAGCAATGATTGGGAGATGCACTTGAGCGCTGCACGCATTATGGTGTATTGAAAACTCGCTCAATTACTTAAAAAAAATACTGACATCGCATTGTATCTGCTTTCGAATAATGGTTTATGTTCTAGCCAGTTGAGGGACTAATTGCCAGACATCACAGTAAATCTAAAGTATGATGCGGTGTGGCCTGGTCATGGGGTTGATCTAAGGTCAGCTTCAATACACTCTTAGAAAAAAAGCTTCTGGATAGAACCAAAAAGTGTTCAATGCTTCATACATAGCACCACTAAAGGTTGTATATAGAACCGACATTTATTCCAAATATAACCCTGTATGCAACCCAATGGTTCAGTGAAGAATAACCCCTGGGGTTCTGATCACATAACCCTACAAAAGGGAACCTTTTTGGTTCTTTCCAGATTTTTTTTTTTTTAAAGAGTGTAGTGCGCTTCCGTAGTGTGTAAAAAGGGCGCGTAATTATATACTTACGTTCAATTCGAATGTTTGTAGCACCGTCCTGTATCCTCCAGACACTGGCGGGAGAAACCGCAGGACCTCCTTGACGACACATTCAATGTAACGTAGCTGACTCAGTTTCTCCAAAGTTAAACAAGGAATATGAGACCGAGAACACCGTGCTTCTTCGTTTTCATCCAGTGCGCAATTAACAGTCCCGTTACCATTCATCAACAGGGTGTCGTCTGCGTCTAGAGGCCGATGTTCCTCATGTTCCGCCGCAAGAGGACCTTTCAGACCATTTTCTTTGCCGGAGCATCTGTGGGCGCTATGTGCTTCGTAGCCGAGACCCTCGGACTCCAGCTCTATCTGGGCTTTCTCCACCACAGCGGGGTGCCGCAGGAGTTGAAGAATAAGCGAAGTGGAGGCACTGGCTGTAGTTGAGTGAGCAGCAAATATTAACTCCACCGCGGTTTCCTAGACACCAGAAACAGAACACAATTAACATTTAATTTAAGCTATAATTTTGGACATTTGTTTTGGTCGTCCAAAGTAAATAAATTGTAAATTCACCTTAGTAGGCTATAAACCTCCAAATAAGACTGACTACACAATTGCAAATGTGGGATTGTATATGCAGATGACCAAAACAGAATGGTTAAACAGAAGAATACAATAATTTACCTTCAACTCCTGCATGCTGAGTTCATTTCCATTTTCCTTGGCACTGATCAACATGTAATCGAAAGCATCATAGTACTCATCAGACTGTTGTTTCTGCATTTTTTCCTCTATGATTTTCTCCATGCACGCATGTAGGATTTCCCGGGCTTCTATTCCCTGAGAAGAAAACATACATCAGCATGGCGTCTAATGGATTTTTAGCTGCCTTGATGGGATATTTCCATCCAGTGTTTGAAATTATATTATATTTATTATTTTCCATTCTAATAACATATTGGGAGTTAATGTGATGTGCAAGTTTTTTGTTACCAATGAAGTTAGCAAAATAGTTTTGTTATCATGCCACACCATACAATATGAATTAGGCTACACATATATATTTTTTTAACATGTAAAGATATTAATAATAAATAAACGTATTATAATTTCAGGGTTATCATTTCCCTGGACTATCATTTCTACAATGATTAAAACATAAAATAAATATGCGAATAATTTTACAGCATAATAACATTGTTGGCTATAGGCTTACTCACTTTGCGGAGGCCACTCATAGGTGCGTCAATTGGTAGTGAGAAGAGGTTGTTCATGAGTTGCTCAAAGATCTTAGACAGGTAAACTATGCGTTTTTCCTCCATCTTCAGTCCCAACAAGACMCTGACAGCAATGCGAAATGTGAGAGACTTGGCTGAGACGTAAACATTCACTGGGCCAGGCTCCGAGCACCACTTTGCAATTTCAGACTTGACAACATCTTGCAAGCGAGGTAGGTAAGACTCCAAGGCCCCGCGGCTAAACACTTTTGCCAAGATCTTAAAGGAAAGGATAATAAAAAGTTATCACCTGGTAGGCTACAAGGTACTCCAGACAACAATTGAATAATACTTGAGACAAAATTAATCATCCCGATACTTCTCTAGTTATTACCTATAATAACTCAATAACAACAGCAGGGAATTATGTGCATATTTTATTGCCTTGATTTGCCTCCCTGGCGAGTAACAGGCCTAGAAGATGATCATGCCTCACCAAGTTATGTCCCCTGCGGGGTTTTACTCGTCTTTATTTCATCCTTACTTTTCTCTTCTTCTTGTGCAAATCTCCGATAGAGTTGACCAGGGTGTCGGGTCCCAGGATAATACGGGTGCTCTGAGGCCACTGCGTGCAAACCAAGTTGTGTTCTCCAAGCAAGATTTTACGGATGTTTTCGGCACCAGTCACCCGGATAACAGGCTTTCCTAAAAGGTGAGTTTTAAAAACGTTGCCATGCTTCTCTCTCCTGGAGATGTGGAAGTTGGACCCCTGTCATAAAACACAAACACACACAAAAGCGGTAAAGGAGGTGTTCATTTCATGTGTATAAAGAGGGCGCGTTCTACCCATAGCCTTAAGGCTCTACCCCGTGCCTCCTAGTTTACGCCCAGTCTGGAAGCGGGATGCATTCCTACAGGAGCGCGGTGTGGAATTGAAGTGAAAGCGTCTGTTTTTCACCGCAAGAATGAATTACACACGCTCATCAAGTCCACACAAGTATAGTACCATGGACGCATTATATTCAGTATACAGTATACTGAACTGAGATGTAATGTGTTCATAAGTTGTGTGCTGTTTCTTTGCACATTTTAACACAAACAAACTCTTTAGCTCATCTAATGCATGGTGACATACGTCGCGTAAAAGGCACATATAGTCTATCTTGGAACGCTTGTAAAAAAACGAAACAATACTCATCATACCTGAAAGAGCCAGTGGAACGTTTCTCCCACCAGGGGCCAACCCATGGATCCATTGGGTAGCGGCAACTTGCTCTCTGTGTCCCGCGTAATGGTCCACCGGAAGGTCCACAGTTGCCTGGAGACGGCAAGCAGGATCAGGGCGGAGACCACAGATGTGAGCGCAGTGACCAGCGCTGACAAGTGACTGAGCTCCAGAAGGAACATCTCCAAAAATCCACGTGCTACTGTGTGAAGTCTGACTCGTGCTTCTTTTCTCTGTCCAGAGTAGAGAGAAATAATTTCCCAAAACGTTAATGGAGCTTTTATGTTGCAATTGTTATTCATGCAACTTACTTTCCAATCTTAAAAGGCATTTCATAGACACATATTTGTATGACAAGCATGGTTTCTGATAATTATGCAGAAGACATGGTTGAAGTAGGCTAAACGAAAGAAAAAGATGATCCTGATTTAAATCTACTGGAAGTCTCCTTCATTCCGCCTCAATTTACTTCCCCTTGAATGACGAGAAACTGACAAGTATTCCAAATAGTTGTACAGGTTACACATACGTCGGCTTGTCTATTTATGTGCGTTTATACAGGTCAGGGGGTTCAATATTCCCAAGGCGTCCAGCGTTTTATAGTGCATTGTAATAAATCAAGCAAAAGCGGGGGTACACTCACATTGATTGAAATACAGTAGCCTACAGTTGGCCAACGTTTGAGACGTGTAAGGCGGATGCTGACTAATAATAGTAWAGTATCTTCCTTTAAGAAAGTAACACTGAAAAAAGTTGCCTATTTTAAAAGTGTTTGTAGCTTGAGAAAAACACAAAAACATCAAAGAAAACAACTGGAATATTTAATAAGGAGGTGTAGAGAGCCTTACCTTGTCTTAAACGTGGAACCAAGTCGCTGACAGCAGCGAGAAACTCGTCCTTAAAGGTCTCTTTCCTCCTCCACAATGTATTGTTCGCACGGAGCTTTATAAATATTGGAACACTACATGATCCACCTTCGCAGATGACGTATAACGTTTTTTTAATATATCTAAAGAGCTCGATAAATTGCCAGGATTGGAGAAAAGTTTGTGATAGCACTCGGAGATTGAGTGAGCGCGAGCGAGGCGGCTTTGAAAGTGCGTGTAGGGTATGGGGATCGAATGGCAGCTGATTGAGGAGACAGGTAACCAACCAATCACTGAAACCCTTCAGTTTGACGGACCCTGTTCACATAGACCAGTTCTCAATTGGCATGGACATGGCGCAAGCCGTTGTATTGCATGCCCTGTCAACCTGTGTGAATAATAATACATATAGGCCAATTATAGGTAATTATAGGTAATATTTATTTTCTCGGATAAATAGCACTATTTACATTTTCTAGAACCTAATCTAACGTGAGCAAATTATAACAAATCTAGGTTTCCGGATGATTTGTCCTGTAATTTTACGCAGTTGAATTTCTTCATATTTAATGTTGAAATCACAGGTTGAACGTGTTAGATTAAAACCACAATATAGCATTTTAGAAACTGGTACACAAATGTCAAAAGAAATGTAAATATAACATTAGCTTCAATTCAAAACTTCGGGGAATGCTTTACGCGTGGTTGTGTTAACATTCCTCTGGTTAGAATTGTGTTTCTCTCATATTTAGTGTTGATGAGTGATGGCGGAGTGGAAGCGTGCCCCAGAGATGCCGCTACCTGGTGTCCTCAGTTCTTCAAGGAGGATTCCTTTTTCGATCAGGGAACAGAAGGAACCTGTTGCACACATTTTGGATTGGTGGCCAAATTCGTCAGTTGAATGTTTAAACAAAGAATTTCAATACAAGAGGGTAACCTACAGTCTCATTAAAAAAWAWATATACAAATATTTGTATCTAATGAAATAACATGTGAAAAAAATAGATACAGTAGATCAATGTGGTGCAAAATAGTCTGCCTATTTTTTTTATTGTGAGATGAAAAGGGTACATTTATCTTCAGTTTGATTTCAAATAAAATGTTAGACTGCGGCCTCACATTGTAAACATGTCATTAACCAACCGTGTCACTCTCTATGACAAATGGGTGTGTAATGACCCTTTATGGTTAAATCCAAACATCTGGTGAAAAAGTTTGAAAACTTTTTTGTATAGCCAGTTAACAAGGGTCACGTAATTTTCACCATTAGGACCTGTTAACTACCACAAAACTGTTAACAGGTAATAACATAGGCCGATGTTATAACAGCTATATCAACCATATCAAATMTACCAACATTTCTCATAAGCCTGTTAGGCTATGTGGAGGGCATCAGTTATAGAAGGATGCACTATGTTAACAAATCTTATTTGAGGCTTGCAAGCCATGTTATAGTGAATATGTTCCTCTTAATTGTGAGATTGCTGATGTTACTGTCCGATTGAGTGACAGTGTTGGCTTCTGTGTTGACATGTGTTGGCTTCTGCCATTACATAGTCACTATATGAGCTGACCTTGGTCTTTGCATGCTCTATGTCTGTTGTGCTGTTCCCACTGTTACATAACTCAGCCAGGCCAAACTTTAGTGGAGGGTCCATCACAAATTTCCTAGGTGGCAAWGGTCCAGATGGATAATGTAATTTGTCGGCGTAGTTACAAACCCCCACCTCACAACCCATGCGACCTCAACGCCAGTTGATTATGGAGACTCTAGTGGATTACTGTCAAATCATTTTAAATTGTGAAATTATGGCCTTTATTTCCGTAGTCATTATCCTACCGTCCATTAGGGGCAACGTGAGCACCTATCGCCTATCCCTACCCTAAAAACACACCATCACAAATGATTGTGAAATAGATACAAATTACTAATTAGATATTCGTGACAGGCACACGATTTTTTCATGTCCACCACACAATTTTCTAACWAATTTTATCTTTAAAATTCAAATTTATTGTGGCTAAAATTAGCTAGGTTAGAAAGGTGGCAAATCTTAGTTTAGCTCATTGAAGACAAATGAAGCCGGTTAAGATGGAGACATAACAGGCATAGTTTGAATTACTCCAGGAAGTAACGTTGCAGTTTAGCTCAGTGCTGCCCCCTCTCATTGAGTAATTCAAGTCGAAGGCCGACCGGGGCTCCATTAGCAACTTAATTCTCCTTATTAGTTCTTCTGTGTGCGATGGAAATATTATCGGTTCAAGGACATACATCTGGTGTATTAGAAGCAATTATTGATACATTATTGTCCTCAAAAAATTATTATACTCACGCTAAGATTGACCACAAAGATCAACAAGTTCCCATTCACTATAATGGAGGATCCTGTTTTCGTCTAATAATGCCTGCAGTATTGTGGTCAGCCTTGAACTTCCGTGGCTTCAATGAGAGGGGGCAGTCGTTCTCCCCTGGGTTAAGGTTAGGGTTAGRTAACATGCTAGGTACGTAGTTAAAAAGTATAGATGGGTTGGCTGACAACGTCATGGAAGTGATGCGCCCACATCGATGTGGCCGGTAGCCGTGCTTTGTTATGATGATAGCTAGCAACAATGACAAGAAGCTGCCATGTGGGGAATCGTAGGTGGCTCGTTTCAGCTAGTAATATTTTGTTCTTGATACTATGTCTTGTTTGGAGGTGTTTTTACTTATTTCATGTCAATMCTAATATGACTCAAATTCGCTAGCTAGCTAACCAACAACTGTAATGATGTATTTGAGAGAAAACATGCTCATTGTGCAAATGTATTACTGTTTTCAATAAATATTTGGAGACAAAATGTACAATTTGTCAACAATCTAAGCCTTTGCTCCAGAGTTGCAAACGTCTCGGTTTTGTTGCTAAACAACCAACCCATCTATTTTGCAGTCGCTAATTAGCTAAAATGTTAAAGTTCTCCATCATGTGATTTAATCACGCAACATTTGGGTTGCTAGACCTTCGGTTATTTTACTACCACTGCTTCATACATGTCATCGAGAAACCCTCTCTGCCCTCAATGTTAGTCATGGATCAACTTGTGTTTGAAATGCTGTAGTGATGGTAAACACATAGTATAGCCCTCCGTGTTATGTTTGGTTGTAATGATAACCTGCTCCACTCCCTCTTCCTGCTCTGATGTTGATGAAACTCAGCATTTGATATATGATTCATACTTCCAGCTTAATGCCACTCCTAGATGCCAAGTCCCCAGGTGATTGAGAGGCAAGTCCCATCTCTGTGCCCCTTGGTGCCCCGTGGGCTGCTGCTCTAGAGAGATATATATACCCCCCTCAGCAGGTAAACAGACAGGGATTGCAGTCGTTATTTGGATTTAGACTAATCTCTCCCATGGGGCAGAATACTTGCCTGAGACCCAGCAGCTCCCCTCCTGTCCTCTTCTCTCACTGCCACCGTGCTGTCATACGACTCCCCTACTAAAGCCAGGTCAGAGGTCTGTTCACTGATTGATTTGATAACTAAGTCAATATTTACATAATTATGGCATCACATACCAATTTATTACGATGGAAACCATTTCCCATGATTGACTTAGTTATCAAATCAATCAGGGAACAGACGTCTGCCCTGGCTTCAGTAGGAGGCAAAATGGTGAAGAATACTTAATGGTTAGGCAATGTCTTGAGAGAAATCTGTAACAGCTTTCAAAGTGTAGTCACTGTGACCCAGTCTCACTTTGAAGTGTGAGAGGCAACAACTCAGGTACCTTTCCACTCAACCTTTTACGGGGGGCAGGGGGAGAATGTGTGTGTGAGAGTGAGCAAGAGAGAGAGAGAGAGGGGGGGGGGGGTATTCTCTTGTCTAGATATTTAGGAAATGCCATTATTAATTTTAACAGCCGGGAACCCGAATACCAAAGAAGAAGCTATCAGCTATGGCTGTGGGAGACAAGTAGGAACTTGTCAGACATGTGGAGGGAGCTTTTCATCTAGACAAGAACACAACGCTCAATGTTAGGATGATAAATTAATGTGTAAAATAACTGTTTCACTAACAACATCATCTCAAGAGGGGATTTTGAATTTGTTTCCCAACKGTAGTTTATAAGGCTATTACAATGATTAATAACCCGTAATGCTCTTATAAAAATATATATAGTTAATTTTCATCTAATGATGATTATGCCCCAACACAAAATAATGTCAAGAATAAATGACTGCTTTATATTATTTGTTCCAACATAACATTGAATTAAGTATGGATACTAAATTACTTGAGGTGTGTTATGGAAAAGACTTGACAAAACAGCTGAATGAAAAGTGATGCAAGGGCTGTCCACAAAGAAGAAGACAGTGTAAACACTGCGAGAAAGAAAGTGAACTATGCCACCTACTACCCTAGAGACATTGCAATGGCATGTGTCTGGAACCTTTACTGACATGAATACAGCTAATGTACCTCTTACTGGAGTGCTGTGTACTTTACTGTCATGGATAGAGATCATCAGATTTTTGGGGGGACAACAGTAAAACACATTTTTGATCCATGGGATAGCAATYTACTTTCAAAACGTCTTGAATGAATTTGGTAAACACTGTGCTGAAAACGTAGTGTCAAGAGGGGGGATATTTTGATAGATACTTTATTTGGAAGAACTTGTTCTGACACCAATCCTTTGGTCAATTAGTCAAGGAATTAAGGGCGTTGAGGTAAATTTCCCATTTCCTTTGAGCATTACAAAATTTGAGGTTATGATTCTAGGTGTTAACGTTAACAGACAATATGGTGAATAAATGAATGGCAGCTATTTCTGTCAATAATATAATTAACAGGGAAAAATAAAACGGTTGATCCCATCCTTTTTTGTTTCTTTATTCTTCTGTTGCTATATTAAACATTCTGTAGGGTCACTCAAATGTACATTTAAAGCCATCTCCACTGCTTTCTTTTGCTTCATTCTTCCCTTCTAATCAGGGACAGATTTAGAACGGGGACACCAGGTGGGTGCAATTAGTTATCAAGTAGAACAGAAAACCAGCAGTACTCCGGACCTRGTAGGGTAAGATTTGAATACCTTTGCTCTAGGATATTTAATTTACATTTTCATGCTTATTACCACAACGTCTTTGATCGGTAATTATAACACACACACACGTGGTTTAATTCACGGACAACTTTGAAATCCCCTGCCGTTCTATCAAGACCTGTTCTCTCAAATGGAGCTTTCATATTTTTATTTGTCCATCAAGTTAGACAGAGTGAGAATAAGTTCAAAGGGGGTGAGATATCCCGTGATCTCACAGTGAGGTAGAATAAAGAGAATGTGCTTTAATTTMGAGAATTGTGGCTGTCTGTCATGTCACATAAGTTCACACAGTGAGCACTGGGCTGATCTGGTTTATATAATAATATAAGAAATGCCATTTAGCAGCTGCTTTTTTCCCAAAGTGACTTAGTCKTGCGTGCATACATTTTTCATATTGGTGGCTCCAGCAGGAATTGAACCCACAACACTTGGGGTGGCAAGCACCATGCTCTACTGACTGAGACAAGATGACACTGACAGACATGGTTGCCCTTTTTCTAGCTCCTAGCCAACTTT
Organism: Salvelinus sp. IW2-2015; assembly: GCF_002910315.2. Lineage (NCBI taxonomy): Eukaryota > Metazoa > Chordata > Actinopteri > Salmoniformes > Salmonidae > Salvelinus > Salvelinus sp. IW2-2015. The sequence goes on from NC_036865.1 coordinate 20,040,535, forward strand.
GCAGTATTACTATAATTGTTTTGTTATTTCTTACATTATCTGCTCAGAACGTTTCTTGTATTATTACCTACAGCCGAAAATTACTTTTGGACATTAGATTGGCGGTCACTCACCAGAAATTCTAGCASAAATTCGATTGRGCACCCCAATACATGTCAAACATGCTTTTAAGTTATGTACCCAGTATGTCCCTCAGGTCCTCTGGCACTGGCCTTTTAACTATCCCAAAGGCTAGGATGAAGAGGCATGGAGAAGCAGCCTTTAGATATTATACCCCCAGCCTCTGGAATAGCTTGCCAGAGAACCTGAGGGGGGCCGAAACTGTGGACATATTTAAAAGAGATCTTAAAACACACCTTTTTAGTTTAGATTTTCCTTAGGATGCTTTTCAGTCGTTCAGTTTTTATWGTTATTTGTTAGATTTTTATTCTCTTATGTTTCTGTAGTAAATATTTCTGTTTTTATTTTCATTGTWTTTKWTTGTTTTTTCCTGTGAAGCACAATGCGTTGCATTCCATGTCTGAAATGTGCTGTCTAAATAAAGTTTGATTTGATTTGACTTCCCTGACCTGTATCCTTTGTTTGAACTTCCCGAACCAGCTCTATTCACCCCGGGGGCTGCACCAAAACGCTGATGTCGGAGAAGAGGAAGAAGAAGTGGGGCCCTAGTCAGACTCAGGTGGCTTGCATACCATCCACCGCTTCTGAGTACATTACTCGCTAATGTTCAGTCCCTGGACAATAAAGTACACTAGCTCAGGGTGAGGATCACCTTCCAGAGAGACATCAGGGACTGTAACATACTCTGTTTTKCAGAATCATGGCTCTTTCTGGATATATTGTCCTGTCCATTCAGCCAGCGGGGTTCTCTGTCCATCGTGCGGACAGGAAGAAAGAACTCCAGGAAAAAGAAWGTGTGATTGTGTGATTGRGATAACGTACAAGAACTCAAGTCCTTTTGTTCTCCCGATCTGGAATAACTCACCTTCAAATGCCAACCGCATTACTTCRCGAGAAAATGTTCTGCAGTCATCATCACTGCTGTGTATATTCCCCCCCAAGCCGACACCACAACATCTCTCAAGGAACTACACTGGACTATGTGCAAACTGGAAACTGCTTATCCRGAGGACACATTTATTGTAGCTGGGGACTTTAATAAAGGAAATCTGAGGAAAATGCTACCGAAATTCTATCAACATATTTCCTGTGCTACACGCTCATGACATACTCTGGATAATTGCTAATCTCCCTTCCAGGATGGCTACAAGGCCCTCGCCCACCCTCCCTTCAGATTACGCCTCCATTCTGCTCCTCCCCACCTATAGGGAGAAAACATAATCAGGAAGCACTCGTGGTAAGGACTGRTCAATGTTGGTCTGACAAATTGGTTCTATGCTTCAAGATTGTTTTGATCACGCGGACTGGGAAATGTTCCGGGTCGCCACTGAGAATAGTATCGATGTACAGTATACATTGACTGGGCTCATCAGGAAGTGCATAGAGGATGTTMTTCCCACTATGACGATTATAACTTATCCAAACCAAAAACCGTGGACAGATGGCCGCATTTGCGCAAAACTGAAAGTGCGAACCATTACATTTAACAATGGCAAAGTGACTGGGAACATGTGCAAACAGACCAACTATGATCTCCTTAAGGTTTAAAAGAGGCAAAACYACAGTACAGGGCCAAAGTGGAGTCGCAATTCAAAGGTTCAGACACAAGCCGTATGTTGTAGGGACTCCAAACAATCATGGATTATAAAGGGAAAGCCAACCACTTTCCGGACACCTTCTTCGCCCGCTTCGAGGAAAACAACATTGAGCTGCCGATGCGGCCCCTCCTCTTACGAGGACTGTGTGCTCTCGTTCTCCGTGGCCGACATGAGTAAGTAATTTAAGTGTGTTAACCCTCGCAAGGCTGCCGGCCCAGACAGCATCCCAAGCCGCATCCTCAGACCAATTCAAAATGGATTAAATAGATTTTTTTCTCACCCATCTACACACAAGACCCACTAATTGCCTCTTCAACCTCAGGAGGCTGAATAAATTTGMCTTAGCCCCTAAGACCCTCACAAACATCTACAGATGCACCATTGAGAACATCCTGCCGGGCTGTATCACCGCCTAATACGGCAATTGCATCGTCCGCAAAGGGCTCTTCAGAGGGTGGTGCGGTCAGCCCAACGCATCTTCGTGGGCACACTGCCTGCCCTCCACGATATATACAGTATCCGGTGTCACAGGAAGGCCACGCATTCGGTGTCACAGCCATCCTAGTTCACCCCACTATCATCTAGAAGYCGGAGACAGTACAGGTGCATCAAAGCTGGAACAGGGAGACTGAAAAACAGCTTCTATCTCCAGGCCTTCAGACTGTTAAAAAGTCACCACTAGCAATCCTCCGCCCAGTACACTGCCCTGAACCTTAGTCACTGTTACTACCCGGCTACCACCATGTACTCTATCATGCACCTTAGAGACTGCTTTGCCCGCTATGTACATAGGGTCCGTGAACACTGATCCTTTAAATAATGATTCTATACTTTTTTACCCACTTTATATGTATATACTGTATTRTAGTCATGGCTCATCCTATATACTGCTGCTGTACACACCTTTTATGTTCATATACTGCCCATACACACCATTTTATATATATATACAGTATATAAGGTGTGTACAGCAGTAGTTTTATGTCTTTAAAAAGTATTCATACCCCTTGACTTATTCCACGTTTTGTTGTGTTACAGCCTGAATTCAAAATGTATTACATTTTTTTTTAAATCACTCATCTACACACAATACCCCAAATGAAAAAATGAAAATGTGTTTTTAGACATTTTAGCACAAATATTGAATTTACATAAGTATTCACACCCCTTTGCTATGACACTCCAAATTGAGCTCAGTTGCATCCAATTTCCTTTGATCATATATTATATATTATTGGATGCCTGATGAAGACCTAAGTGTTGAAACGTTGTAACAAATGCAGCGTTTTCCTTAAAAKTTTTCTTGATGATTAGTTGACAAGTTGAATCAATTGTGCTAGTCTGTAGCTACAACAAAAAATGTGTACTGTTAAGGGTACTCGAGGACTAGAGTTGGGAAACATTGACGTAGGATATACAGGTAACTTCTAAAATAAAGGAAACACTTGAGTAAATGATGGATACAGAGCATATTGAAAGCAGGTGCTTCCACACACGTGGTTCCTGAGTCAATTAAGCAATTAACATCCCATCATGCTTAGGGTCATGTATACAAATGCCCAGTTGCCCATTATCTTGGCTACCATGGCTAGAAGAAGAGATCTCAGMGAATTTCAAAGAGGGGTCTCAATGGAGCATAGGGGGTTTAAAGGGTGTGTGTGTGTCTCAGTCACCAGATCTCAACCCAATTGAACACTTATGGGAGATTCTGGAGTGGCGTCCCAGACAGCGTTTTCCACCACCATCAACAAAACACCAAATTATGTTAGTTATCGTGGAAAAATTTGTGCTGCATCTCACCAGTAGAGTTCCAGACAGTTGTAGAATCTATGCCAAAGCACATTGAAGCTGTTCTGGCGGCTCGTGCTGGTCCAACGTCCTATTAAGACACTTTGTTGTTTCCTTTATTTTGTCAGTTACCTTTAASTTTGTCATGTTTGTGGTAACGCTAGATTGTGATGGAGATTACATTTGTGTTATGAGATGCTTGTGTTCCCCATGGCAACCTTTGTGTTAGTGCAGTGTTACTATATACTGTAGGGGCTTGAGTTGGCAATCTGCTGGCAATCTGTTTTCGGTGAATATGGTCTAAAAAGCAGGTACAATATGGCCTAAATATGAGGTACAATATGGCATAAAAAGGACATTGGTGGATATCTCCTGTAGTCCAGTGTAAAAGGTCAGAACAGATTGTTTTGTAAATGRAAGTTCTAACGTAACATATAAGATAATGAATTGCCTACTGCAGTTGGTAAAATAGTAGCCTARGTGATAATCAAATTCTCCCGTTTTAAATAGAGGAGTCTGGTTTTCTGTGACCTTTGCTTTCCATGTTCTTTCCTGTTCTGAAAATGTAATGGGATTTGTTACTGAAATAATGAAGTATCCATTGAATCCAATCCAATTCAAATACATATTTTTGGTCTTACTATAAGATKATTTCAGCCTAGTGAACTCGGAGTATACTCTTTGGTCCTGCAGTCAGTTTGCAGAGGAAACAGTGGAGGTTATTCTATAGCACTCTGTCTCGAAATCTAACACTCCTCAATCAACATCCGCAAGCTATCAATCAGGGAAACTTCCAACTAGCGAAAGAGAAAGTTGTCCACGTCCCAAAAACAACCACCCCGAGAGTTGACAGGATACAATACATATCCTAACAAAGGTTAAAAGGCTTCCACATGTCAACATGGATTTAAATATCACTTCCAGAATTGCACATTTAAAGTTGCTATGAGTTGGCGATGAAGATTGACAATATGTTTCACAATGAGTTCTGTTTGTGGCTCATATTCTCAACACAAWCTGAAAGAGAATGTTCAGCTTAACATGTTGGCCAAAACAGAAAGGAATGGAACAATTWTAAACCTGAGACATTAWTGACCAAATATCCTGGCTTCATTAGGCCGATTACGAGTAATAAAGGAAAGATCTCTGAGAATCCATTTGACAGGTACGTGGTAGGGATCATTGGAAGGGGAGCCATATTCTAGATAAGCTAACGGTTGTAGAGATAAGCGGTCTCTGTTACTAACCAGGCTTAGGAATCAGGAGATTCTCTCCGTCTCACTGATCRTGTCTGTTGGGTACCGTCTCTCATCGCACACAGCGTTCCCCCTCCTTCCTCCCTGAGTCTCCCCACCACGTCTCTTTGATTTGCAGACCCTTTCCCCTCGTCTAAGCAGCTACCTGTCATCAGCTCGTCCCTYGGGGATGGGTGGGAAGGGAGGGGTGTGTTGGTGACCCCCAGGGCAAGGCCAGGGTGAGGGGGTATGGTCTGACTACCGGACCCCATTTCCTTATCTTTCATGGGCCCGCGTAGCGAGCAAGCCAGGGTATCGAATTTMGGCTGAGGTGCAGTGTCATGACCCCATCGGAGGTGCTCCTCGAACAAGGGCCACTGTTCCTCCTTTAGAAAGGGAGACTGTTTCTGACAAACTATGGTAAAAGTTCAAAATGAAAGACCTTTCCTCCACTTTCCTCCACTCGCTGAATACTTTGGAAAAGTTCAGTCCTGATGAACATATTTCATCAATGAGGACAGATGTGTGACAAAATTAGAAAAAATCAAGCTCAAGCTTCCKAAAAATATCACAATGTCTAATAATAGTTAGCTATAGCTATTGAAGTTAAACAAACAGGTTGCAGTTGAATTTAAATCACATTCTCGCTTGACAACTGGAGTATTTCCGACGCACAGTTTCAACATTATATGCTCATACCGTTACTAATRGTCACCTAAGAGGGCAGTTCAGAAAGAGTTGACAGTCAGTTGTCTGGSCTGTGTGAGGAATGTTCCATTGAATGTTCCACAGACAGGTCTCTTTGACACAGAGCAGGAAATACAGATGATATCTGTCAGACAGACCAGCTAACTACAGCATACCGTTTGAGACGCTGGAACCCGGATCCCTTCCCTCGTGTCGGCCCATTTATGACACGCCTCTTGACATGTTTTTGCARTTCTAATCAAGAGTTTTGTATAACACATCAGACAGTGTCACAGAATGTGTCTGTTTGAGTTAGGATAATTATCTTCCAGACATGGTCTAGATCTACTATATGATATGCTATTAGATCTTAATAGCTCTAATGATGATAGATTTGCTACCTGGATTGTTATATTAGTAATGAACAACTCTGGCATGTGAAATMTATTTTTATATTTGCAATTGTGCATATATTTGGTTTGAGTTTCACAGTTAACATTCTGCATTGCCTTGGATGACATTGGTGTCTGATAACGACTGAACACAAGGAGGAGGAGGGTGGCGTGGCGTTTTAAGTGTGATGCAGCGGAAGGCTTTCTRTCCTGAGGGTTCAAAGGCTCAGGGGGGAAACGGTTCCTAACCTTTGTGACAATGAGTATTGCAAAAGGTGTAGTGTTTATGTTTTGAGTGAATCAACAATAAGAAGGAAGTCCTTTTATTAAAAGGAAGAGTGGGCATMAGGCTCAGAAGCTGCTGTCTGTGAAACCCATTACCTGTGAAAAGCCCACCTGAGGCAGCGATTAAGAGGTCAGCAGTGGTTCAGCACCAAACAGACACACACATAGGAGGGGAAAGAGGAGAACAATGGCAGAAAAGGCTTCTTCAGTTGCAGAGTCTCTTTCAAAGGGGAAAGCCATAATCCATTAAGTCCCCTACCACCCTGGTCTCTGTCACACACACGGATAAAGGACAGAGACTGGTGGGAGTGACAGGATCTGGAGAGTGGCCTGCAGTGTGTCAAGTTGTGGTGAATTGATCCTTGCCACAGGTCCTATTCTTGTCGATCAGTACAATCACTTCTACAAAGAAAGGGAAGAGAGAGATATGAAGGAATGAGACACTGTTGGCTGGGACCTCAGCAAGTAACCACATACAGGGCCTATCATCAGGGCCAGCCCTAGCCTTTTGGGGGCCCTAAGTGAGTTTTGGTTGCCATCTGTGTTAGGTAGATTTACATTTTTGTAATTTAGCAGACACTCATCCAGAGCGATTTACAGAAGCAATTAGGGATAAGTGCCCTGCTCAACAGTTGTTTCGCCTAGTCGGCTCAAGGATTRGAATCAGCAACCTTTTGGTTACTGGCCCAACGCGATTAACCTCTAGGATACCTGCTGACTCATAATATGGTTATCCTATCCACAATARAGTTAGCCTTACAGCAAAACAACTCCTTGCTTTTTCAGAGGACCCCTTTTGGACGACGGGACACTTCGCCACAAATAATCATTCTTGTGCGAAGATAAAAAACAAAATGTTCAAGCGCTGGTCCCTGTTTGCTTTCAAGCAAACCACCGTCCCCGCTCCACTTGTTTAATTGCCCTAAGGTATATGTGGAAATATAGGTCTAATAGACCAAATTAACCTGCATTTCCTCTGAACAGACGGGTTATAATGTGGTTTACTGTGTTTTTACATAGCTTATGCTGTGTTTAAATCCAACTGACTCAAATACTATAACAAAATTGACTGGGCCCCCTTAGAGGTCAGGGCCCCTTGGCACATGCCCAGTTGGTAATCCAGCCATTATCACTGTAAGGTTTAGATAGCTCGGTTGCCTAATTTACCTAGCTAGCTAGCAAAAACTTTAGCTGACAATCGGAAAACTGCTGATGCAAATCTTGCAATTGGACCTTGTGTATTCTACTATTCAAACTCTCAACAGTTTGGTCAGGGACCCCTTAGTGGCCGCGGGGCCACATGCGGTCTATACTGTCGCTTTGTGGGCTGGCTGGCTCTACCTATTATGGTATCATTGCCAGTCTTCCAGCTGACACAGAGAGACGGAGCGCCAATCTCAGAACAGTGCAATGAGAATGTCTACGCATTTTTTCACCCCACACCCTCTGCCACAAACATCTCTGAAATCCCCAGATGAATTACACACAATCTTCATTATACAACCTTGGTGGAGTTTACCTCTATAAAAATCACAATCTGGGAGACATGACGTTCATAGGGACCAGGAGGGAGTTTTGACTGTGGTTTGTGTGTTTATGTATGTGTTTTTATGTGTGTATGTGTGTTTACAGTGTGTGTGTGTGTGTGTGTGTGTGTGTGTGTGAGAGAGAGAGAGTTGTGTGTATGTGTGTTCACAGTGTTTCTGTGCGTGTTTTTCCAGCCCGTGGGTAGGATGATTACAGGAGCATTCAGAGTGCAGGACACAGGTTCCATCTCTGTCAGCGTGCTTCAAACATCTGCTTTTGTTCCAGCATCTGCTCAATAAAACCCCTTTAACGTTACCTCCAGCCAAACAGCAATTACAGGCGGGCCGCAGGGCAGAGGGGAAAGTAGGCGGTGGCCCGGGGACTCTTCAAACTTGCAGACGAGGAGCGGAATGCTCGGAGTAGCCCCGTCATCGCTGGACTGGAATGTCTGCCTCCCCTGCCTCCTGCCCTCTTTCACAGAGAATTTCTCCTCTGMAAGAAAATCCTCCTGACAACAAAAGTGAGGGCACAGGTATGAAAAAAGGCCCTGCTCATCATGTGAGCTGATTTCTCGAAACCGAGGGCCTTCTTTGTGGATCTGAGTGTACAGGTGCAATTTGATTGCAATATCGCTGAAAATAGCTGTCATCTTAAACTTAAGTCATTCAAATCACTGGTTCAAGCTCCTCTCTGGCATTTCTGTCGCAATCGCTTGACCACTGCTTTACCACTGCTTGACCACTCTACATCAGTCAAGTGAAGTCACACTTTATTTAAAGCTCATCTCAGAGTTGATGTCCACGCTTCAATCTAATTAACATAATAAAAAATCCTCATAAWAATCTCTGTTTTGTATGGGCTGAGTCTCAATTATCCCATCTGCCTATGTTGGCCTTCCGCATCTGCGGTCTAAGGTGGCAGGAGCACAGCCAGGAGGCATCCAAAAATCGGTCTTCTCATAAAAACGTATGTAGCGTGTGAACAGCTTGGGCTATAAACAACGAATAAACTCTATGGAAAGATGAGACTCTCACAAACACGATGGTGTTCTCGGTTTTGCTCTACAACCCCCACAGGCCCCACCAGACGTGTCTGAAGTTGGTACCGCCGATGTGCCAAAGTCCAAATGGTTTGGGCTACAAACTAATATGACCCCATCGTCTGAAGGTAACCCAGTACTGGTTAAAAAAAATTAGTAGTAGTTTTGTGCCAAAAAGGGGTTAAATATATATAAACAGTACCAGTCAAAAGTTTGGACACTCCTACTCATTCAAGGGTCTTTCTTTTTTAAACTATTTTCTGCATTGTAGAATAATAGTGAAGACATCAAAACTGAAATATCACATATGGAATCATGTAGTAACCAAAAAAGTGTTAAACAAATCAAAATATATTTTATATTTGAGATTCTTCAAAGTAGCCACCCTTCGCCTTGATGATAGCTTTGCACACTCTTGGCATTCTCTCAACCAGCTTCATGAGGTAGTCACCTGGAATGCATTTCAATTAACAGGTGTGCCTTGTTAAAAGTTAATTTGTAGAATTTATTTCCTCCTTAATGCGTTTGAGCCAATCAGTTGTGTTGTGACAAGGTAGGGGTGGTATACAGGGAAGGATAGCCCTATTTGTGTAAAAACATATTATGGCAAGAACCTCAAATAAGCAAAGAGAAATGACAGTCCATTATTACTTTAAGCATGAAGGTCAGCAATGCGGAACATTTCAAGAACTTTGAAAGTTTCTTCAAGTACAGTAAAAAAAAACATCAAGCGATATGATGAAACTAGCTCTTAAGAAGACCACCACAGGAAAGGAAGACCTTATCCTCTGCTGCGAGGATAAGTTAACTGCACCTCAGATTGCAGCCCAAATAAATGCTTCACGGAGTTCAAGTAACAGACACATTTCAGCATCAACTGTTAGAGGAGACTGCATGGATCAGGCCTTCATGGTCAAATTGCTGCAAAGAAACCACTACTAAAGGTACCAATAAGAAGAAGAGACTTTCTTGGGCCAAGAAACATGAGCAATGGACATTAGACTGGTGGAAATCTGTCCTTTGGTCTGGTCCAAATTTGAGATTTGTATTCCAACCGCTGTGTCTTGTGAGACGCAGAGTAGTGAACGGATGATCTTCTGCATGTGTGGTTCCCACCGTGAAGCATGCAGGAGGAGGTTTGATGTGTGGGGTGCTTTTGCTGGTGACACTGTCTGTGATTTTTTTTTTTTATTCAAGGCACACTTAACCAGCATGGCTACCACAGCATTCTGTAGCGATATGCCATCCCATCTGGTTTCTGCTTAGTGGGAATCATTTCTTTTCAACAGGACAATGACCCAACACACCTCCAGGCGTGTAAGGGCTATTTGACCAAGAAGGAGAGTGATGGAGTGCTGCATCAGATGACCTGGCCTCCACAATCACCCGACCTCAACCCAATTGAGATGGTTTGGGATGAGTTGGACCGCAAAGTGAAGGAAAAGCAGCCAATATGTGCTCAGCATATGTGGGAACTGTCACGACTGCTCCCGCTCCTCCTCCCTGGCGCTCGAGGGCGCCAGYCTACCCATCATCATACACTCCTGTTACCAACATTACGCGCAGCTGCGCTCATTGGACTCACCTGGACTCCTTCACTTTGTTGATTGCCCCCTGTATATCTGTCTGTTCCTTGGTTGTGTTCACTGTGTCCGCATTGTTTTGTATTGTGTTTGTTATGTGRTCCTGTCCAGACGCTGTTCCTGTTCCATTTCATGTCCGTCAGCTAATAAACCTTCACTCGCCGTACCTGCTTCTCATTTCCTGCATCGCTCTCAAAACAATATGTGACAGAATGCGGACACCACTACAAGAAGCATTGGGGAGTTKTTTTTGTTTTGTGGGTGACGTCGGAGTCGGGGGCTGCCACCYATGGAACCGGGGGTGCCTAAGCCAGCTCGTTGGGCTTCCATGCCCTAGTTGGCTCGAGAGGTTTTCTTGCCCCAGTTGCCTCGGAAGGCTCCCATTCCACGTCATGCTTCAGCCGGCTCGTGGGGTTTCTACGCTGCAGCGGGATCTTCAGGCTTTCACGCCTCAGCCGGTTCGCCAGGCTCCCATGCCTCTGCCGGTTCGTCGGGCTTCCACGCCCCAACCGGCTTGCCCAGCGACTATGTCTCGGCCGGTTCGCCCAGGTGGGATGCCAGGTGGCGCGGCTTGGCGTCCCTAAGAGGGGGGGGGGGGCGGGTATTGTCTCCCTCATGATGCCATCTATTTTGTGAAGTGCGTCAGTCCCTCCTGCAGCAAAGCACCCCAAACAAGATGCTCCACCCCGTGCTTCACGTTGGGATGGTGTTCTTCCGCTTGCAAGCCCCCCCTTTTTCCTCCAAACATTACAATGGTCATTATGGCCAAACAGTTAAATTTTTGTTTCATCAGACCAGAGGACATTTCTCCAAAAAGTGCGATCTTTGTCCCCATGTGCAGTTGCAAACGTAGTCTGGCTTTTTTATGTGGTTTTGGAGCAGTGCTTCTTCCTTCCTGAGTGGCCTTTCAGGTTATGTCGATATAGGACTTGTTTACCTGTGGATAGATACTTTGTACCTGTTTCCTCAAGCATCTTCAACAAGGTCCCTTGCGTTTGTTCTGGGATTGATTTGCACTTTTCGCACTAATGTATGTTCATCTCTAGAGAAAGAATGCGTCTCCCTCCTGAGCGGTATGATGGCTGCGTGGTCCCATTTTGTTTATACTTGTGTACTATTGTTTGTACAGATGAACGTGTTATCTTCAGGCATTTGAAATTTCTCCCAAGGATGAACCAGACTTGTGGAGGTCTACAATTTTTAATGAGGTCTTGGCTGATTCTTTG
>NC_036865.1:20053590-20061986 GCF_002910315.2 Salvelinus sp. IW2-2015
ATTTTTTCACCCCACACCCTCTGCCACAAACATCTCTGAAATCCCCAGATGAATTACACACAATCTTCATTATACAACCTTGGTGGAGTTTACCTCTATAAAAATCACAATCTGGGAGACATGACGTTCATAGGGACCAGGAGGGAGTTTTGACTGTGGTTTGTGTGTTTATGTATGTGTTTTTATGTGTGTATGTGTGTTTACAGTGTGTGTGTGTGTGTGTGTGTGTGTGTGTGAGAGAGAGAGAGTTGTGTGTATGTGTGTTCACAGTTTCTGTGCGGTGTTTTCCAGCGTGGGTAGGATGATTACAGGAGCTTCAGAGTGCAGGACACAGGTTCCATCTCTGTCAGCGTGCTTCAAACATCTGCTTTTGTTCCAGCATCTTCAATAAAACCCCTTTAACGTTACCTCACCAAACAGCAATTACAGGCGGGCCGCAGGGCAGAGGGGAAAGTAGGCGGTGGCCCGGGGACTCTTCAAACTTGCAGACGAGGAGCGAATGCTCGGAGTAGCCCCGTCATCGCTGGACTGGAATGTCTGCCTCCCCTGCCTCCTGCCCTCTTTCACAGAGAATTTCTCCTCTGAAGAAAATCCTCCTGACAACAAAAAGTGAGGGCACAGGTATGAAAAAAGGCCCTGCTCATCATGTGAGCTGATTTCTCGAAACCGAGGGCCTTCTTTGTGGATCTGAGTGTACAGGTGCAATTTGATTGCAATATCGCTGAAAATACTGTCATCTTAAACTTAAGTCATTCAAATCACTGGTTCAAGCTCCTCTCTGGCATTTCTGTCGCAATCGCTTGACCACTGCTTTACCACTGCTTGACCACTCTACATCAGTCAAGTGAAGTCACACTTTATTTAAAGCCATCTCAGAGTTGATGTCCACGCTTCAATCTAATTAACATAATAAAAAATCCTCATAATAATCTCTGTTTTGTATGGGCTGAGTCTCAATTATCCCATCTGCCTATGTTGGCCTTCCGCATCTGCGTCTAAGGTGGCAGGAGCACAGCCAGGAGGCATCCAAAATCGGTCTTCTCATAAAAACTATGTAGCGTGTGAACAGCTTGGGCTATAAACAACGAATAAACTCTATGGAAAGATGAGACTCTCACAAACACGATGGTGTTCTCGTTTTTGCTCTACAACCCCCACAGGCCCCACCAGACGTGTCTGAAGTTGGTACCGCCGATGTGCCAAAGTCCAAATGGTATGGTATAACTAATATGACCCCATCGTTGAAGGTAACCCAGTACTGGTTAAAACAAATTTGTAGTAGTTTGTGCCAAAAAGGGGTTAAATATATATAAACAGTACCAGTCAAAAGTTTGGACACTCCTACTCATTCAAGGGTCTTTCTTTTTTAAACTATTTTCTGCATTGTAGAATAATAGTGAAGACATCAAAACTGAAATATCACATATGGAATCATGTAGTAACCAAAAAAGTGTTAAACAAATCAAAATATATTTTATATTTGAGATTCTTCAAAGTAGCCACCCTTCGCCTTGATGATAGCTTGCACACTCTTGGCATTCTCTCAACCAGCTTCATGAGGTAGTCACCTGGAATGCATTTCAATTAACAGGTGTGCCTTGTTAAAAGTTAATTTGTAGAATTTATTTCCTCCTTAATGCGTTTGAGCCAATCAGTTGTGTTGTGACAAGGTAGGGGTGGTATACAGAAAGATAGCCCTATTTGGTAAAATACATATTATGGCAAGAACAGCTCAAATAAGCAAAGAGAAATGACAGTCCATTATTACTTTAAGCATGAAGGTCAGTCAATGCGGAACATTTCAAGAACTTTGAAAGTTCTTCAAGTACAGTAAAAAAAAACATCAAGCGATATGATGAAACTAGCTCTTAAGAAGACTACCACAGGAAAGGAAGACCTTATCCTCTGCTGCCGAGGATAAGTTAACTGCACCTCAGATTGCAGCCCAAATAAATGCTTCACGGAGTTCAAGTAACAGACACATTTCAGCATCAACTGTTCGAGAGGAGACTGCATGGATCAGGCCTTCATGGTCAAATTGCTGCAAAGAAACCACTACTAAAGGATACCAATAAGAAGAAGAGACTTTCTTGGCCAAGAAACATGAGCAATGGACATTAGACTGGTGGAAATCTGTCCTTTGGTCTGAGTCCACATTTGAGATTTTTGTACCCAACCGCCGTGTCTTTGTGAGACGCAGAGTAGGTGAACGGATGATCTCTGCATTGGTGGTTCCCACCGTGAAGCATGCAGGAGGAGGTTTGAGGTGTGGGGTGCTTTGCTTGTGTGACACTGTCTGTGATTTTTTTTTGAATTCAAGGCACACTTAACCAGCATGGCTACCACAGCATTCTGTAGCGATATGCCATCCCATCTGGTTTCTGCTTAGGGGGACTATCATTTTCTTTTCAACAGGACAATGACCCAACACACCTCCAGGCTGTGTAAGGGCTATTTGACCAAGAAGGAGAGTGATGGAGTGCTGCATCAGATGACCTGGCCTCCACAATCACCCGACCTCAACCCAATTGAGATGGTTTGGATGAGTTGGACCGCAAAGTGAAGGAAAAGCAGCCAATATGTGCTCAGCATATGTGGGAACTGTCACGACTGCTCCCGCTCCTCCTCCCTGGCGCTCGAGGCGCCAGACTACCCATCATCATACACTCCTGGTACCAACATTACGCGCAGCTGCGCTCATTGGACTCACCTGGACTCCTTCACTTTGTTGATTGCCCCCTGTATATCTGTCTGTTCCTTGGTTGTGTTCACTGTGTCCGCATTGTTTTGTATTGTGTTTGTTATGTGCTTCCTGTCCAGACGCTGTTCCTGTTCCATTTCATGTCCGTCAGCTATAAACCTTCACTGCCGCCGTACCTGCTTCTCATTTCCTGCATCGCTCTCAAAACAATATGTGACAGAATGGCGACACCACTACAAGAAGCATTGGGGAGTTTATTTTTGTTTTGTGGGTGACGTCGGAGTCGGGGGCTGCCACCATGGAACCGGGGGTGCCTAAGCCAGCTCGTTGGGCTTCCATGCCCTAGTTGGCTCGAGAGGTTTTCTTGCCCCAGTTGCCTCGGAAGGCTCCCATTCCACGTCATGCTTCAGCCGGCTCGTGGGTTTCTACGCTGCAGCGGGATCTTCAGGCTTTCACGCCTCAGCCGGTTCGCCAGGCTCCCATGCCTCTGCCGGTTCGTCGGGCTTCCACGCCCCAACCGGCTTGCCCAGCGACTATGTCTCGGCCGGTTCGCCCAGGTGGGATGCCAGGTGGCGCCCTAGAGGGGGGGGGGGGGCGGGGTACTGTCTCCCTCATGATGCATCTATTTTGTGAAGTGCGTCAGTCCCTCCTGCAGCAAAGCACCCCACAACATGATGCTGCCACCCCCGTGCTTCACGGTTGGGATGGTGTTCTTCCGCTTGCAAGCCTCCCCCTTTTTCCTCCAAACATTACAATGGTCATTATGGCCAAACAGTTAATTTTTGTTTCATCAGACCAGGAACATTTCTCCAAAAAGTGCGATCTTTGTCCCCATGTGCAGTTGCAAACCGTAGTCTGGCTTTTTTATGTCGGTTTTGGACAGTGGCTTCTTCCTTCCTGAGTGGCCTTTCAGGTTATGTCGATATAGGACTTGTTTACCTGTGGATATAGATACTTTGTACCTGTTTCCTCAAGCATCTTCAACAAGGTCCCTTGCTGTTCTGGGATTGATTTGCACTTTTCGCACTAATGTATGTTCATCTCTAGGAGAAAGAATGCGTCTCCCTCCTAAGCGTATGATGGCGGCGTGGTCCCATTGTTTATACTTGTGTACTATTGTTTGTACAGATGAACGTGTATCTTCAGCATTTGGAAATTTCTCCCAAGGATGAACCAGACTTGTGGAGGTCTACAATTTTTTTAATGAGGTCTTGGCTGATTTCTTTTGATTTTCCCATGATGTCAAGCAAAGAGGCACTACGTTTGAAGGTAGGCCTTGAAATACATCCACAGGTATACCTCCAATTGACTCAAATAATGTCAATTAGCCTATCAGAAGCTTCTAAAGCCATGACATCGTTTTCTGGAATTTCCAAGCTGTTTAAAGGCACAGTCAACTTAGTGCATGTAAACTGTTGACCCACTGGAATGATTATACTGTGAATTATAAGTGAAATAATCTGTCTGTAAACAATTGTTGGAAAAATTACTTGTGTCATGCACAGAACTATAGTTTGTTAACAAGAAATTTGTGGAGTGGTTGAAAAGCGAGTTTTAATGACTCCAACCTAAGTYTATGTAAACTTCCGACTTCCAACTAGTGATTGCCATTTAACAGTCTGATGGCCTTGAACTAGAAGCAATTTTTCAGTCTCTCCGTCCCAGCTTTGATGCACCTGTATTGACCTCGACTTTTTATTTTCATTTTCGTTTCACCTTTATTTAACTAGGSAAGTCAGTTAAGAGCAAATTCTTACTTTCAATGACGACCTAGGAACAGTGGGTTAACTGCCTTGTTCAGGGGCAGAACGACAGATTTCTACCTTGCAACCTCTCGGTTACTAGACCAACACTCTAACCACTAGGCTACCTCACCCACACAGACAGTGTGGTGAACAGAGCCTCTTTACCCTCAGGAGGCTGAAGAAATTTGGCTTCGCACCTAAAACCCTCACAAACGTCTACAGATGCACAATTGAGAGCATCCTGTCGGGCTGTATTACCGCCTGGTACGGCAACTGCACRGCCCACAACCACAGAGCTCTCCAGAGAGTGGTTCGGTCTGACCAACGCAWACTACCTGCCCTCCAGGACACCTACAGCACCGGATGTCACAGGAAGGCCAAAAAGATCATRAAGGACAACAACAACCCGAGCCCCTGCCAGTTCACCCCGCTATCATTCAGGAGCCCAAAAGCACTGTTGGAGGTTTTTGGTTCCCGATTGGCGCAGCAGTCTATGGCACTGCATCTCATTGCTAGAGGTGTCACTACAGACCCTGGTTCGATTCCAGGCTGTACCACAACCGGCCGTGATTGGGAGTCCCATAGGGCGGCACACAATTGGCCCAGCATCGTCCGGGTTAGGGTTTGGCCGGGGTAGGCTGTAAMTGTAAATAATAATTTGTTTTTAACTGACTTGCCTAGTTAAATAAAGGTAAAACAATTATAATAATTCAGTTTGTCAGTGATGTGTACGCCGYGGAACTTGAAGCTTTTCACCTTCTCCACTGCAGTCCCTTCGATGTGGATAGGGGGCGTGCTCCCTATGCTGTTTCCTGAAGTCCATGATCAGCTCCTTTGTTTTGTTGACGTTGAGTGAGAGGTTGTTTTCCTGGCACCACACTCCCAGGGCCCTCACCTCCTCCCTGTAGGCCGTCTCGTCATTGTTGGTAATCAGGCCTACTACTATTGTGTCGTCTGCAAACTTGATGATTGAGTTGGAGGCGTGCATYGRCACGCAGTCATGGGTGAACAGGGAGCACAGGAGGGGGCTGTGTACGCACCCTTGTGGGGCCCCTGTGTTGAGGATCAGCAAAGTGGAGGTGTTATTTCCCATCTTCACCACCTGGGTGGCGGCCCGTCAGGAAGTCCAGGACCCAGTTGCACAGGGCGGTGTCAGACCCAGGGCCCCTAGCCTAATGATGAGGCTGGAGGGTACTATGGTGTTGTATGCTGAGCTATAGTCAATGAACACCATTCTTACATAGGTATTCCTCTTGTCCAGATGGGATAGGGCAGTGTGCAGTGKGATGGCGATTGCATAGTCTGTGGATCTATTGGGGTGGTAAGCAAATTGAAGTGGGTCTAGGGTGCCAGGTAAGGTAGAGGTGATATGATCCTTGACTAGTCTCTCAAAGCACTTCATGATGACAGAAGTGAGTACTATGGGGCAATAGCCATTTAGTTCAGTTACCTTTTCTTTCTTGGGTACCGGAACAATGGTGGACATCTTGAAGCATGTGGGGACAGCAGACTGGGATAGGGAGAGATTGAATATGTCCGTAAACACTCCAGCCAAATGGTCTGTGCATGCTCTGGGGATGTGGRTAGGGATGCCGTCTGGGCCGGCGGCCTTGCAAGGGTTATGTCTTTTCTGAGCTTTCTTATATCTTCTAGATTTAGGACAGACACTTCAAAACCTTTTTGCCATTTATGAATGTGTAATTCAATGCGTTTCTATGGGCTATAGCAAAGGCCGCATTCTATATTTTATCAAATCATTTGTCAATATTTCATTTTTATACCTACAGGGATCCTACAATTATAAATCAAAGACCAAGATGACCATCTTAAAACAAGGGAACAGAACTGAAACTGGAAACGAAAGACATTTTACGAGAAACAGAATCAGAACCGTGAACGAAAGTGACCTAATCTGTTTCGGAACAGAACCGGTATTTTATGTATAATAATGTTTTTTTACAATCCGGGCATTTTTTTTCCATTTTCACAAAAAACACATAGCGCCTATGCAAAGCCCTCACACTGTCACTCAGAAACMTATTCCAATGTCTGCCTTCCTGCCTGCTAGCTGAAAATCTTTGCCAGTCAGTGTGTATGCYTGTGTAGGCAACCTGCCCCTCCCCCACCAGAGTAAAGTCTAGCAACCTATTGATGTTACAAGAGTGGTTCAGAAATTAGGGAGAAATATTTTTTTAACCTTTTTAATGCTAGTTAAGGATTCCATAGTTATCACCCTTCACATTGGATTTATTAACTACAAAAAGGTAAGATGTGTTTTTATTTTAATTCTGGTGCCGCTATGCACACAGAAGCTTGTTAGCTAGCTAGCTGGCTGGTCCAACGTTACGATTACTCTCTGAAGTTCAAAGACCTTCAAAGTTCCTCATAGAAGCTGCTCCTCCGTAGGTATAATTCTGTGGACCTAATTCAGATAATGCATGTCATAACAACAAGATGTCCAGTGTTCCAACTCCTCAATCCTCTCTCGCTCTCTACCCACTCGCAAACTTTCAGTCACATCTCGCGCCCTACACTCTTCTGTCCTAGCTACAGATGCGGTAACAGATTGATGTACATTCAACAAATCTGATCTAACAAAGTGGATATTCGCCATCCGTCATGATTTATGTGTTGTAACAGGCTCACAATGTGGTTACTTAAGACCGTTTTGGATATAATTGGCTGTTTTCGCTGCATAACATTTAGAAGTGACTTCTAAAAGCTAACTCCTGTTTGTATAAGCTGGTTAGCATAGCTAGCATTCAGAAATCAGTGGGGGTAGTGAAAGTCATTTTAAACTGTAGTGCAGTTAATTGGTGACGATGACATGAACATGTGTTCGYGTTGACGTCCATACAAGCATTATACTCTGATTCTTACCTCAACATYGTGTGAAATACACATATAAGCAATAGCTTAAATCTAGGCAAATTTTGCTGGAGGGCAATGAGGATATTTGGGATCTTTCCCCCACAGCCCTTTCCCAATGCGTTTCCATGGCAATTCCCTTTTCCTTCAAGGCTTAGACTTTTAGGGGTTAACAAGTCTCAATACACTTTACAAATAATTAAACCCCCACCTCTGGAGAAACAGAGTAAGAGCAGACATATGGGGGCGAGACAGAGTTGCGGGAGAATGCATGGGGTTAACCCAGCAAACCGGAAACATTCCCAGGGCATTAGCTAACATTCCCATTAGGTTCTAGGTAGGGTTTGAGCTAACATTAGCATGATAACCTCCCACAAACATTGTAAGAATGTTTTTATCATCAAATACTTTTTCTAAGAACAGGTTCGAAATGATATATCCTTGGAATGCTCTCCTAACATTCACTAAAATGTGCACACATCTGTAAAAACTACCACAGAACATTCCCCTAATAGTTCTCATTAGGTTGCCAGGCATTGTAATAACACAATGTTCCGGCAATGTTCTTATCACATTCTGCCACAACAAAATGTGGGAGCAATAAAAGTTGTTCTTAGGGAACATTACAGGAACATTCTGCTAATGTTGATGGATATGCTGTTCAAAACCCCCATAACAACAAGCGGGGGATATTTACAATGGTCTCATAAAGTTATAATGTGATGTTAGGATATGTTGTTCCAAAAACATTCCCTGAACTTACATTGCCTTCAGACCCCTTGACTATTTCCACATTTTGTTACGTTACAGCCTTATTCAAAACCATCCTACTGCATCTTGCCTATGCCGTTCTGTACCATCACTCATTCATATATCTTTATGTACATATTCTTTATCCCTTTACACTTGTGTGTATAAGGTAGTAGTTGTGGAATTGTTAGGTTAGATTACTCGTTGGTTATTACTGCATGTCGGAACTAGAAGCACAAGCATTTCGCTACACTCGCATTAACATCTGCTAACCACGATGTGTATGTGACAAAATAACATTTGTCCTCATTGTTTGAGGACAGCGCCCCACA
>NC_036865.1:20068019-20136202 GCF_002910315.2 Salvelinus sp. IW2-2015
ATTTATTAAATTGCTTATTTCCCTCATCAATGTAAACACAATACCCCATAACGACAAAGCAAAACAGGGTTTTTAGAAATTTTTGCAAATTATTAATAAAAAAACGGAAATATTACATTTACATAAGTATTCAGACCCTTTACTTAGTACTTTGTTGAAACACCTTTGGCAGTGATTGCAGACTTGAGTCTTCTTGGGTATGACGCTACAAGCTTTGCACACCTGTATTTGGGAAGGTTCTCCCATTATTTTCTGCAGATCCTCTCAAGCTCTGTCAGGTTGGATGGGGAGCATTGCTGCATGGCTATTTTCAGGTCTCTGCAGAGATGTTCGATCAGGTTCAAGTCCGGGCTCTGGCTGGCCACTCAAGGACATTCAGAGACTTTTCCTGAAGCCACTCCTGCGTTGTCTTGCCTGTGTGCTTCTTTTAGGGCTAGGCATCCCGCTAGCGGGACAACTTCCAGTGAAACTGGAGGGCGCACAATTCAAATAAATAATCATAAAAATTATGCACGTCCGATTTACAGTAGCTATTACAGCGAAAGCATGCCATATGCGCTCCACTCCCTAGCATACTACTCGCCAATGTCCAGTCTCTTGACAACAAGGTTGATGAAATCGAGCAAGGGTAGCATTCCAGAGAGACATCAGAGACTGTAACGTTCTTTGCTTCACGGAAACATGGCTCACTCGAGAGACGCTAACGGAGTCGGTGCAGCCAGCTGGTTTCTTCACGCATCACGCCGACAGAAACAAACATCTTTCTGGTAAGAAGAGGGGTGGGGGTGTATGCCTTATGATTAATGAGACGTGGTGTGATCATACAAACATGCAGGAACTCAAGTCATTCTGTTCACCTGACTTAGAATTTCTCACAATCAATGTCGACCGCATTATCTACCAAGGGAATTCTCTTCGATTATAATCACAGTCGTATATATTCCCCCCAAGCAGACACATCGATGGCCTTGAACAAACTTTATCTGACTCTATGTAAACTGGAAACACACACCCTGAGGCTGCATTCACCGTAGCTGGGGATTTTAACAAGGCTAATCTGAAAACAAAACTCCCTAAATTCTATCAGCATATCGATTGTGCTACCAGGGCTGGTAAAACCCTGGATCATTGTTATTCTAACTTCCGCGACGCATATAAGGCCCTCCCCCGCCCTCCTTTCGAAAAGCTGACCACGACTCCATTTTGTTGCTTCCAGCCTACAAACAGAAACTAAAACAGAAGCTCCCGCGCTCAGGTCTGTTTCAACGCTGGTCCGACCAATCTGATTCCAAAATTCAAGATGCTTCGATCACGTGGATGGGATATGTTCCGCATTGCGTCCAACAACAACATTGACGAATACGCTGATTCGGTGAGCGAGTCATTAGAAAGTGCATCGGCGACGTAATACCCACAGCAACGATTAAAACATTCCCAAACCAGAAACCGTGGATTGATGGCAGCATTCGCGTGAAACTGAAAGCGCGAACCACTGCTTTTAACCAGGGCAAGGTGACCGGAAACATGACCGAATACAAACAGTGTAGCTATTCCCTCCTCAAGGGATAGAGACAAAGTAGAGTCGCAATTCAACAGCTCAGACACAAGAGGTATGTGACAGGGTCTACAGTCAATCACGGATTACAAAAGAAAACCAGCCCCGTCGCAGACCAGGATGTCTTGCTCCCAGACAGACTAAATAACTTTTTTGCTCGCTTTGAGGACAATACAGTGCCACTGACACGGCCCGCTACCAAAACCTGCGGGCTCTTCCTTCACTGCAGGCCGAGTGAGATATCTCTCTCTTTTCAAAATATTTTTCCACAGGCACAGGTTTCATAAATTCATAAATAGCGATTAAATATTCACCTACTTTTTGAAAATCTTCCTCTGATTTGTCATCCAAAGGGTCCCAGCTATAACATGCAATGTCGTTTTGTTAGTTAAATCCTTCTTTATATCCGAAAAATTCAGTTTAGTTGGCGCCATCGATTTGAGTAATCCACTCGTTCAACATGCAGAGAAAGGAATCCGAAAATCTACCCCTAAACTTTGTTTCAACAAGTCAAAATACGTTTCAATRRACTCCTCAGATTCACTAAAATGCAATCAAACTATAATATTTCTTACGGAAGCAAATATGTTCAATAGGAAACTGATTTTAGCAGGTGCGTTCTGTCTTCATGGCAAACACGAATTTCGAAGAATGTGTCCCTGTACTAAAACTGATATTTCTTCTTCGTTTTTAAAGTTACAAGCCTGAAACCTTGAACATAGACTGCTGACKCCCTGTGGAAGCCATTGGAATTGCATCCAGGGAGCAAATTTTCTGTATGCCCTTATACTTTCCATTGTAAGAGCATGGTCTCTCAAAAAAAAATCCAGTTGGTTTTTCTTTGGATTTTCTCCTACCATATCTATTGTGTTATATTCTCCTACATTATTTTAACATTTCTACAATTCTACATTTTTGTTTTATTTCCAATGGTACCAATTATATYCATATCCTGGCTTCAGGGCCTGAGCAACAGGCAGTTTACTTTGGGCACGTCATTCAGGCGGAAATTGAGAAAAAAGGGGAATAGCCCTAAGAAGTTTTAATTAAGGTCATTGTCCTAATGGAAGGTGAATCTTTGCCCCAGTCTGAGATCCTGAGCGCACTGGAGAAGGTTTTCATCAAGGATCTCTCTGTACTTTCCCTCGATCCTGACTTGTCTCCCAGTCCCTGCCACTGAAAATCATCCCCACAGCATGATGCTGCCATCACCATGCTTAACCGTCGGGATGGTGCCAGGTTTCCTCCAGACGTGCCCTTGACCTAAATGCTTGGCATTTAGGTCAAGAGTTAAATCTTGGTTTCATCAGACCAGAGAATCTTGTTTCTCATGGTCTGAGAGTCTTTAGGTGCCTTTAGGCAAACTCCGAGCAGGCTGTCTTGTGCCTTTTATTGAGGAGTGGCTTCCGTCTGGCCACTCTACCATAAAGACCTTATTGGTGGAGTGCTGCAGAGATGGTTGTCCTTCTGAAAGTTTCTCCCATCTCCACAGAGGAACTCTGGAGCTCTGTCAGAGTGATCATCAGGTTCTTGGTCAACTCCCTGACCAAGGCCCTTTCCCCCCGATTGCTCAGTTTGGTCGGGGGGCCAGCTCTAGGAAGAGTCTTGGTGGTTTCAAACTTCTTCCATTTAAGAATGATGGAGGCCACTTGTGTTCTTGTTGACCTTCAATGCTGCAGAAATGTTTTGGTACCCTTCCCTAGATCTGGGCCTCGACACAATACTGTCTTGGAGCTCTATGGACAATTCCTTCGGCCTCAAGGCTTGGTGTTTTACACTGACATGTACTGCCAACTTGGACCTTAAATAGACCTTTAGATAGAATTGAACTGAGCTCAATTTCGAGTCTCATAGCAAAGGGTCTGAATACTTATATAAAATAAGTTATTTCTGTTTTTTATTTTTTTTATACATTTCAAAAAAAATGCTTTGTCATTATGGGGTATTGTGTGTAGATTGCGGAGGATTAATTTTTAAAAATCCATTTTAGAACAAGGCTGTAACGTAACAAAATGTGAAAAAGTCAAGGGGTCTGAATACTTTCCGAAGTCACTGTAGTTCAGCAATTATGTCTGGATTCAAATGAATAGGTTCTGGAAAAAATATTCTGATAATGCTGATGGAAGATGTTATTAATAATCACCTATAACAACAAACAACAAACATTGCTACGAGAGTCTAGATAAAGTTAATCTGCAATGTTATGACATGATGTTCAATAATGTTCTAAGAACATACTTCCATGATAAAGAAGTGGTTCTAAAAAACACTTTTTAGTTATGTACTTAGCCCGCTACGCAACTGGGATTTAGAGCTGAGCTGGAAGTCTATAGGCACGTAATTGACTGGAAGTCTATAGGGCACGGTAATGACTGGAAGTCTACAGGTACGGTAATGACTGGAAGTCTACATTACGGTAATGACTGGAAGTCTATAGGCACGGTAATGACTGGAAGTCTATAGGCACGGTAATGACTGGAAGTCTACAGGACGGTAATGACTGGAAGTATATAGGCACGGTAATGACTGGGAAGTCTATAGCACGGTAATGACTGGAAGTCTACAGGTACGGTATGACTGAAGTTACAGGTAGGTGATGACTGGAATTATAGGCACGGTAATGACTGGAAGTCTATAGGCACGGTATATGACTGGAAGTATATAGGCACAGTAATGACTGGAAGTCTACCAGGTACGGTAATGACTGGAAGTCTTTATAGGGCACAGTAATGACTGGAAGTCTATAGGCACGGTAATGACTGGAAGTCTACAGGTACGGTAGCATACTAGCGTACCC
Source organism: Salvelinus sp. IW2-2015 (assembly GCF_002910315.2). Classification (NCBI taxonomy): domain Eukaryota; kingdom Metazoa; phylum Chordata; class Actinopteri; order Salmoniformes; family Salmonidae; genus Salvelinus; species Salvelinus sp. IW2-2015. The sequence goes on from NC_036865.1 coordinate 20,072,372, forward strand.
ATAGCCTTCCAGTCATTGCGCTAACTCTAGTTAGCATTGGCTCACGAAACTACCTCCAATTTCCTTCATACTGCACACAGAGACATGCAAATGGTATCCTCAAGTTTATCTGACTCTGGGTAAGTAGACCCTTGTAAGTAYACTCTCTTTTGCAGRCAAGCCCAACATCTTTTCAAAACGAAAACAACGAAAATAGGAGCACTTTGCAACAGTTATGCCAACCWAATACAGCTCATTGAGTTTGGACCTGAAGAGCTTAGCTACCTTTGAAACTCAAGAGGTGTCTGTGCGTATTAGAAAAAATCTATGCATGATTGTTCCCCCTGGGATTGCTTGCATATACATACTGCACCAATAACATCTTCATGAATCAAATACTAAAGTGTCCTTTCTGGTCATGCACTGCCAGAGAGACAGTGAGAAAATTCCACACCTCTCTCTCTCTCTCGCGCTCTCCCAGCAGTCAGAGCCCTCCCCCAATCTTCTCAGTCCCTCCCTAATCCATTTATCATTTACAGTAGGAGGCTACCTGCCACTCCTGGGTTATCTACACCCCAGCCACCAGCCACCAACCTCCACAACCCCATACTAATGGAAATGTCCCAGCTGAGAGCATCAATCCTGAGGTTGCGTGGAGGAAGGCCGGATGAGGGCCACTGGGTTGGGGAAATAAATCTCAACTCACAACTTCCCCCTCTGAACTCAACTGAAAACAGGCCCAGTGTCTGGAATGCATGTGTGAGTTTGTGAATGAATATAACTGCCATKATGTTGCTGGACCCCAGGAAGAGTAMCTGGTGCCGCCCTCCACCTTCAYACCCACCTCCCACCTCCCTCCACCCCCTCCTTACCAGAGCCAGCTTCAGTGCACTGCAAGCAGGTTCTCTCTGCCCTGTGGCACTTTGTCAACACACTCGGCATTGGCTTGTGTGTCTGTAAGAGTATGTGTGTGTGTGAGTGAACCCAATTATCTTGAAATCTCAAACTGAGTCACCGAAAGTGCAATGTTGAAAAAATACCTGTCTCAGATTGCTGCAGCTTTGTACCTTGTATATGCTGTATGCCATTGCTCTATTGCGGGGGAAACAATATCAGAAGTCTGTTGTCGGCAGTCAGCAGACCAGGAAGTATGGGAGAACCTTTCTGAGCAGAAGGTCCAAAGGGAGAAACACTAGCATCTCAAGGTCAGGCCTGAGGAAAGGGCTCAGTTTCACTCTCTGGTTCAAAGCCCAGTGGGACCCTCCCCAATATGAGACGAAAGAGTCCCACTTCTGACTCTCCCTTTGAATCCCAGTGCATCTCCTGCCTCAGAGTGCATCAGATCACTCTATATTGTTGAAAGGTGTAATTACATTGTCTGGGGGAAACCCGCTAATAGCCAAGCTGCTATTTGAAATTGTACACTGCGTGGTGATAAATTAGGGGGCTCCACCTACTCACTCTTTTGAACCTACTATGAGGTGATATACCACAATGGTACCTAAGTGAGTACACTTTTTTACTGATAGCATTTACAGTTGAGGTCATTTAGTAACAAAGGTATTGTAACAAATATATACATATTCAAAATGTAAGGAAATTCTATCTATGACAAAAGGAGAAGCTTTGCAMATGTGTCTTTGCTTTGGGGTTTGACTTACATGGACCAGAAGTCTCTATTTTTGTAAACAGATAGCTCTGACATGGACCATTGTGATGCATTCTTGGAGCTCACCACAGCAGGGTACATTGGTAGACTCCATAGACACACCTGCTTATGAAAACAGTCTGGGATCTCCCCTTCATTACCAGGCATGTTCTCACAKCACCCAGCTGCCTTGTCAATCATTCTAAGGCCATGCACGTGAACACTGGTCCCTCTCTAATTAACGAGCGAGGGACGTTTAACCTTATCCTTGAATGCCTTTAGACTTAACGAGGTACTAACGACCCTCCATTCATGACTGTGTCGTATGGCGTCTGAGCCCATCCAATTAAAATTGGGCCTCATGTGATGTTGATTGACCAGACACCCCAGTCCTCAACTTCTTTATTCATAAGAAGTTGTCCTAATCTTGTCCACATTCTGATTATGCCATGGACAATGAAAGCATTTAAAACATTATTATCCAGCCTTCTAAAATCATTGACAGGTGCCACCATTGACTCAGGGTATCATTATGTGTCTTGAAATAAATAATAAATATTATTTTCAAAGAATATCTCACAAATCATTTACATACAGTGAGGGACCAGGAAATCTGGTCACATTTTTTTAATTTTTTTTTTATTTAACCTTTATTTAACTAGGCAAGTCAGTTAAGAACAAATTCTTATTTACAATGATGGCCTAGGAGCAGTGGGTTAATTGCCTTGTTCAGGMACACAATGCGGACACAGTGGACGGATGAGAGACACATTTTAATACCATGTGAAGACGGTCTGAAAATGTGAGCAAAAGAAAGAAGGCATGTCAGCACCAGGTATAAACGGGACTTGTGATCAGCCATGGTGATTTTAAGACAGCCTCTACTATTTATTAATTTGTAACCTGAGCGACTTGCATTACCCACCACTGTAGATTTGTTCTGGCCATGCAGCTCTTCAACAGCACTCAGGACCAGTTGCATGTAGCAGCCAGGTAACAGTAGTAAAAGRTTCCAGTCCTAATCCTCCCCCATGCCCAGATAGAGGCAGACACTGACAAGATAGGACAATAACCAGAGGAACCTCTAACAGAGGTGAGATAGGCTACTGTACGTATGTAAAAGTTTAACTTTAGTCTGTCCCCTCGCCCCGACCCGGGCGCGAACCAGGGACCCTCTGCACACATCAACAACAGTCACCCACGAAGCATCGTTACCCATCGCTCCACAAAAGCCACGGCCCTTGCAGAGCAAGGGGAACCACTACTTCAAGGTCTCAAAGCGAGTGACGTCACCGATTGAAACGCTATTAGCGCGCACCACCGCTAACTAGCTAGCCATTTCACATCGGTTACACTCACCCCCCTTTCGACCTCCTCCTTTTCCGCAGCAACCAGTGATCCGGGTCAACAGCATCAATGTAACAGTATAACTTTACGTCCCTCGCCCCGACCCGGGCGCGAACCAGGGACCCTCTGCACACATCAACAACAGTCACCCACGAAGCATCGTTACCCATCGCTCCACAAAAGCCACGGCCCTTGCAGAGAAAGGGGAACCACTACTTCAAGGTCTCAAAGCGAGTGACGTCACCGATTGAAACGCTATTAGCGCGCACCCCGCTAACTAGTTAGCCATTTCACATCGGTTACACGTACATGATGGACGATATGGAGGAAATACATCTACAGCAGTACAGTAGGCAAGTAATGTATGCAACATAATTACCCACTAAAAGGATGAGACTAAACATGTCATTGATCCCATTTGTTTGATCGTAAATAGGGAGAATACAGTAAAAGTAGAAGTCAGAATTGGGGTCAATTCAGAATTTCGCAACCCATGAATTCACATTTGAATTGGACACACCCCACAGGAAGCAGAATTTGAATAGAATTTGCACTAACGGAAATAMAATTTAATTCAAAGCAATTCAAAGAAATTCAACTGGGACATGAAGTCTCATTCCTTTTAGCATCTGACACTTATTAATGCAGAGAATAGACATCATTTCAAATATGACAAAATTATCTTAGAATATTTCAAGACTGCACTGTAATTTTTTAAACATTTGTATAGTGATGTGAATAATAAATTAACAAATAGAATTTCATTAAATTTGATTGAATTAAATTCTACTTCCTTTTAATTCAAATTCAAATTCAATTCTGCTTACTGTGGTGTGTGGTCAACTCACGAGCAGGAGCTCACTGATTTGACAGCTCCAATGCAGTTACACCTCCGACACCGGCAAACACCCGCTTTGGGGGTGTCGGTTAGCGCGGGTTAACACTTGATCTGATTTAATCTAGGCCTTAAAATGGACCCCAACCCTGGTAGAAGTAAAACAACTTCATTCAATAAGCATTTAATCTATATCACAAATCAGCCCTGCTAAAAAATTGAATAGTAGCTATGATTGTTTGAATGTTAAAAGCCTTCAGATTCTTGTGACTAAGATAATTGAAGGAAGAAACAGAYACAGAGTTCATTCAAACGTGTTATAAAATGAAGATTAAACAAAGAACGCTGGAGACTCCTTGGAAACTGCATAGATGGCTTATCAATACCTTCACAATTCACAATAATTCACAATTACTTGTGAATACTGCAAAGTAAGGAAATCTYTGGTCCAAACTAAATTGATAGGAACAGATGAGCTGCTAAAAAGAAATTTCTTGAACAATGCAGGGTCAGCATGCATGGAGGGCCCTGGTCCCCCTTGGCTCCCCCTCATCCCTTGGTAATTATATTGGGAGAGCCATGCCAACCCGCCACCCAAGAGGGCCACCATCAATATGAAAGGAGAGAGGAAGTTTGGCCAGAGAAATAATGGGTGATTAAATGAGGAAGTAATAGGTTGGAGATACTTAATTAGACAATGTTGTCTTAATCTAATGGATGGCATAGGGGTGCCCCTCTCTCCCTCACCTRTCGCTCTCTCCGTTCTGATTCATTCTTCCTCTCTGTAATACAATAAGAGCACAGACAGATTAATCGTCTGTCAGGGAGAGTTCAAACAACCATTACATCTGGGTGCATATGCACAGGAGTGTGCTTTAAAGGGATTGCTTGAAGTGGCCATGGGTGGTCAGTGTGAATGCGTGTGGGTTTGTGTATATGTGTGCGTTTTTCTATACCGAGTGGAAGACACAGATTCCATCTTTCTGAAGTTATACTATTAATAAGAAATGAATACTTTATATAGCTTGATATTCATTAGGGTGGCGGTCATAGAAAACGTAAAGGATCCCTGCCTTGTAGACCTTTGATGTGACCTTTGTTTGAATGGATTCTGCAAGACGTAGGTATTAAATCTGGTGGAACTGGGACACTGACCACCAAGCATTTCCAGGGGCTACGCTCAAGACTTCACACTTTGCCATCAGCAATGGGCACGTTAACCCGTCTTCAGCAGCAGGCTACGTGAAGAAGAGAACCCCTTAGCAAACAACTTCTATTTCAAAAGGAGATCTGCTGACACAATCAAACCTTTCTTGGGCCTAGAGAAAAGCTTTTTAAAATGGAAGGACAATTGCAACAAAGATAACATTTTGCTCTCAGGCAACATTCCTGAGAGTCTCCGATGGAGTCAATCATACTTCCATTCAATGCATTCTTTCCTTTTTTCGGTTGCTTGAGAAAACAAAGAGGAACGAGCAGAAGACAGAGAGAGGAGGAGGTAGCGAGGAAAAAAAATTGCACGGTTTTCTGAACTGCCACAAGTTGAGCCTGACAGGGAGCTTTCATCATTGAGGGCAACGTCAGTCAGTATGACTTACATCTTGCATTGGGAGACMTGGGAGCTCCCTGAATGAGAAATATGACTACTWTCTGCAAATTTCATTAGCATTGATCCATTTAGGGAGTAAAGAGRGGCGGCTCTGGGGCCTTGAAGCAGCGGCACCATAACCAAGCCCCTGTGACTGTAATGTTTGTCGTCGGAAGGAGACCAAGGTGCAGCGTGGTAGGCGTACATTCTTTTATTTAAATGTTCCACCAAGAAAAAACAATAAACAATACAAAGAACAAAAAGCTTCGTCGTGCAAACTACATGCACTCAAACAAAGAAAAGATCCCACACTGAAAGAGGGAAAAGGGCTGCCTAAGTATGATCCCCAATCAGAGACAATGAAAGACAMCTGCCTCTGATTGGGAACCACACTCGGCCAAACACAAAGAAATAGAGAACATTGAATGCCCACCCAAATCACACCCTGACCTAACCAAACATAGAGAATAACAAGGATCTCTAAGGTSAGGGCGTGACAGTGACAGCTCCATCCATCCTCCCTGCTCCGGCCATGCCAATCAAACCCAGAGTGAGGTGACATCAGCCTGGTCCGGCCACTAGGCCCATTCTCCCAGCCCCAGGCCAGAATGGACCCCTGATTGACATCCTTTCAAACTCACTGGTGGGGTACGGGACAGGGGATAGTGGAGGGGGATGCTCTGTGTGTATGTGTGTGTGTGAGAGTGAGTGTGTGTGTGTGTGTGTGTGTGTGTGTGTGTGTGTGAAGCCAGGGGTTGTGGTGTGGGGGGACTCTCCTACCATGGCTACTTCAGTGCCAGCTGGGGTCCCAAACTGACAATCACAGCAACAATGAACAACAGGGCGCCCCCTGCCCCCTGCCCGCTGCCCCCCATCCCTCCAGCTGAGTAATGGACCCTCCTCCTCCTGCTCCACACTCACACAGATGTGCGCACATGCATGCATGAAAATGCACTCTTACATGAACACACACCCATTCTTTTAAATCAATTAAAATGTTTTGCTGATTTCTGGAGACAGTTGACAAAAGACATATTCAAGTACTCCCGAATAGCTGAATGTAAAAAGCAAAAACTATATCAAGTGAAGACAGATGATGACAGAGGAGTGGGATCATACGATGAGAAACCCTTTGAAACCAAACCCTGTAAAAACAATTTGTGATTAGCTGTGTTAAGTTCTTTAAACCCTGTTTCTACCCTGTTTGGGCAGTTCAATCTGCTGCAGGAGCAGAGCTGCGAAGTGAACCAGTCTAAATAAGTGTAATTGTCTCTTTCCCCTTTTCATGGAATTCAGTAATAGGATTAAATGCCACCTAGAAGGGCCATTGAACCGTTCAGTGAACTGCTGCGGTACCTTCTGCAACCATAATCATATCAACCAGCAACGCTTCCTGTTCTGACAGAGGCTATTCAAATCAAACCGGTAACTGTCTTTCCGGAATAAGTCAAAAATAACATTCTGATACATGTCTGACTTAACAAGCTGTTTGTGGAGTTTATTRTTTCTGTCTGTAAAAACATTGCTTTGTACATGAACCGAAACGTGTACTCTTACAGCGCAAGAAGTAGTTTCAGACTCATCCCAGAAACATGGTTAGCGTGTACATGATTGGACTGAGTGTGACAAAAAGCTCTGGTTTCTTTCAGCAAATAGGCCTACATCTAACAGGTTTCTCCCATAAGTGGTAATGAGCTCAGCTTAGACACAAGCATTCTGAACTTGATATGATAATTGCATAGAGCCATAATAACCCTATTGAATGTTGTAAATTAAACAGGTGATGAATGAGGCATGATGACCTAATAGGAGAGATAAACAGTATTCTACTGTAAGGGTATTAGATCTTCTCTTGGTTCTTAGAGAACAGCCAGAGGATACCTTAGGCAACATATATCCAGCAGCACCTCAGTGCCTCCCACCCCCCACGCCACCTCAAGCGTTTGTCTGAGCGATAGCAGATTTTTGACTGGATGCCAATGTCTCCACTGAAGACCACAGACAATTACAACTACAAGGAGTTCAAAAACACATCCTACGCACTCACTCCACTATGATGGAAAGTTCTTTCTACCTTTTTGTTCACCTTCACGCTGCACCATTTAATTGCAATAATTACAAGCAATTACACAATGTATATTCACTCCCCCAGGCTTCAGCATCAGTGGATTTAAAGATTCCTTGAGGAGACATGGAGGTCTTGTCCTTTAATGAACACTACCCCTAGAAACCCCTTCTTCTTCTTCTTCTTCTTCTTCTTCTTCTTCTTCTTCTTCTTCTTCTTCTTCTTCTTCTTCTTCTTCTTCTTCTTCTTCTTCTTCTTCTTCTTCTTCTTCTTCGTCTTTGTCTTCGTCTTTGCGGGCACATCATTTCCAATATGCACATTTATTTGACGTGTTGTTGTAATAACATAATTGTAAATCTAATACAAACTTTACCAGTAATGGAAGTTCAGTTGTGTGAAAATCCAAGAGTACAGTAGATTGTTTTTCAGGTTCAGTCAAAGTCTAACCTTTGACCGCCTATCAAAACAACTATCAATGATTCAAATGAGCTGCTAAATCACTTGATATAATCTAAACCATTATAAATTGTCTACTGACTTTATCTAATTAGTTTGTTTGTATTAGCAGTGGTTTAAACAAACACCAATTACCTGGCTAATGACCTGACTGTTAGAGAGCTGCCTGTGATTGCTCTCTCCAGCTCAGTTGATTGACTCCTCTCACAGCCAGAACCACTAAGCAGCTTCTACTGAGCTGTGTTGGGCAGACAGTTGCGAATCAGTCTAGTTGTGATCAAATGTTGACACAACAAAGCAGCAATTAGCAGGCGATGAAAGGCTTATTTTCATTCATTGTCACTATGGGTGTTTAATGTGTTTGTAACAGATAGAGGATGTTAAGTTGATGAATAAAACGTTTGTGCTCAAACCAAATATTTTTAGTGCTTGGCTAATATTTGTGCATCAACAAAAGGAAAATGTATGTTCCCTTTTCGTAAGCCAGTAATAGGAACATGAGGTATTGTAATGTACTGAGAATCCTTCTCATAACAAGAGAAAGAACGCAAAGGATTCTCTCACCGGTGTAAATCTCCTGTGTTACCCTCTAAGGATTTGTCCTTACCTGTCCCTATTGCAGAAGACACATACTTAGTCTATGGCATGTATTTTGAAAACAGGAATACTTCAGCGTGCTATACACACTGTGCTATTTACTCAATAGTGCTCCGAAACCACTGAATTTGTAGGCACATGCACAGTCATCATCAGGTTGAAACAACGGCAAATGCCTAGTAAGGACAAAGTACATGTACGTGCATATGGTTTTTCAAGAGCCCTGTTTATACCTGTAGGCTTGTGCTAACATGTGTCCATTGTCCTGATATTGTCCACATTACTTTTGTGCCCTAATTATCAGACATGCATCTACACATTGTAAGAAAATGTGTCTCTTATCTGTCCACTGTGCCCGCATTGTGACCAGATTTCCTGGTCCCTCCCTGTATGCAAATGATTTGACATATTCTTTCAAAAATAATATGTATTTGTTTAAAACACATCATGATGCCATAAGTCAATGGTTCCACCTGTCAATGAATTTAGAGGTGGGATAATAATGATTTAAATGATTTCTCTGTCTAGATCTGTCTACACTTGTAAGATTTTCAGACTCAATGCGTGTCTGACTACCTCCTGATGTCACAATGAGTCTACACCGGTCCAAAAATGTGTGCACAATCAGAATGTGGACAAGTTCAGGACAAATGAAGCATTTTAGCAACAGTTATCAACAGGGCTATGGACAAGGTTGGTTCTCATCAGGTAAATTGAGCTGGAGCTACCTATAGCCAGTAGCCTGATAACTCACACTAACTTCTTCCTCTGTCGTTTGCTACATACTTTAGTCTGAGACTTCCATCATTGAAGTCGTTTGTGGTGACGAGGGGCACGATGGGCGTTATACAAAACAAAGTCATCAGCGATTGMATTGTCTCTAACCAATCAGAGTATCAAAGCCTATGACAAAATTTCAAAGATGGCCCCGAATGTGTTCGCATTCAGTGAAGGGTCAGGGAGGTACTCAGATGCAGACTCATTGCGGAAAATAAACTAACYTCTGTGGGCATGYCGTAGCGTTTGGCCCGGAGCAAGGAGTCTGGGTAGCCAGGCAACAGAGCCAGGCTCCTGCACCTTGAATTAAAGGGAGAGCCAGGCAGAGTTGAGACCCAGCACCTTATGAATCCAAAGACAAAAGTAGGATAAAAGTAGGATAAATCAAGGTTAGGGTTAGGGTTAGGGTTGAGCCTGGGTGTGGACATGAAGCAGTTTTGGGGAAGCTACTCTGAAAATATAGTTTTCCAAACTACCAATTACTTCACACTGGAAGAAGCTGAGCTGAAATAAAGCTACCCTTAAGAGAAATATAGTTTAAAAAAGTAGTTCACTACATCAAAACTACAGTACCTCATGAAAAATGATCATATCTAAATCTGAAATGTCATATAATAAAAAGTTAGGAAACATAACTGCAAGAACATCATTCTGTAGTCAGATGTTATCAGTGTAGTGAGATCTGTGTGACAGCTAGAAAGTGAGTGGGTCGGCTTTGCTGAGTGTTCAGTGAGAGGGAAAAAAAACGGGGGGAGTTTTTTGCAAAAAAAAGTTTGATATATGTATATACATATATGTATATTTATTTTGTTATGTAGTTGGTAGTTCTAGTAGTTACATGGTAAAAAGTAATGAACTACTGAAAGTCAACCTTATTTGCTCCTGTAAATCACTCTAGATAAGAGCGTCTGTTAAATGACATGATTTAACCCCAGGGTCTCGTGCTTACATGGGCAGAGAACATTACAAAATATACGGGGTTTATGGACTAGAGGTTGTTTTTGGATGGAATTTTAGGAAACTTCATATGGACTTTCAGATAAACAACCGATGTACTAAAGTCTCAGTACCCATTATAAACAACCTGGCAATGCTGCATGACATGGTTTCTGTAGTTTTCAGGCTAGAGGTGCATTGCCATCAGCTCTTTTTTCTTAGCAATATGCAATTAGTGAAGGGGTCAAAGGTTAGACTAAATATAAGCCTGAGCCTTACTAGTCACTCAACAGATCCTTCCAATCCCCTGGATTACAGAATGGAAAATCACTGATGATGGATTTGACCCCCCCAGCACACTCTTCGTCCTCCCTCGCTCCCCCCACCCCCCTCTTGGTCCCCCTCTCCTCAGGGACCAGCACTGCTGCTGTGTCATGTCTTCTGTTGTGTCTCCGTGTCTCCATCTCTCTCTCCTCTCCTCTGTGTAAAACACAAACATACGTCCATTTCCCGTCACTCTGCTGGGTATTATGCAACGACGGAGTGCCACAGTTCAGGCCAAACGATTACCTGGTGCTGAAAGGTGCTCAACAACTGCATTGTAGTTGACGAAACAAACACTGTCCCTGCAAATTCCAACATGAAAACTCACTGTGCCACATACCAGSCTCACAAACATGAAAGGCTATATAGTTTGATCACCATAGAGTGCATCTTGAGTTCAGCGCAGTTCAACAACACACCTTCCCTCCCTTTAAGTCTTTGTAATACCTGACATAGTTCACTCAGGGGTCTTGATCTGTGGATGAAACTAGGCAGTGAACCTGTGTCCAGTGAACCTGGGTCCCCAAACATTAAGTGTGTTATAGGTCAAGTCCCACGCAGGGTGTACTAATAAGAAAGGCCCCATGAGCAGAGCAGACTACAGAGAGCCAGAAAGTCCTGCCTGTCAATTAGAATCTCCCTTCGACTGTTCCGCACCAGTAATCTCCTGCGTTAATATAGAGTGGCTGGGTTCTGGGGCCTCGTAACCGTAGAAACGTGTCCCAGGGACTGCTTAAGGCGCTGCTTGGGTCCTTAGCATCAGGAGATGGTGCAAGATGTCTAATGGGGCGGCTTCTGAGGTGTTTGGGACCTAATGTTCAAGGAGGAGGCCCCACTACAGGGCTGGGGCCATGCCCTATATACCTGGGTCATGGGGTGGAATTAAAAGTGGGGAAAGGGGGAATACCATAGAAGAACGGTTAGGAGGAAAGGGCTAGACAGAAGAAGGTAGAGGAGGGTATGAGTATGAAAGCAAATCTGACATCAAACAGACCACATCATGAGAGTCTATGAACTTAAGTTGTGTGGGTATGTGACCAGTGATGTGCATTTTGATGACTCATTATAACAGGGCTTGCACATTGAACAAAAAGTACAACAAAATATGATTATAAAAATAATAAGATTTAGTGAGGTAATTGCATATTAATTCCTCAGAAGGATTTTTGTGTTATTCTCCTGTTGAGAGAACACTTGTAATGATGATCTTCCTCACATATGTTTTATAACTTTTATTATGGCAATGTAACTATTTATAGTAGAATAAGTAATCTGACGGCATTATTAAAATAAGTAATTAAAACAGAATACTGCAGCACAAATGTTTTAATAGAGCACATAGTACAGGTCTTATAAATTAAAACGTAGAACTCAGTGTGTGTTTGAGGTTCTCAAACGAATCTCCAAAGTAAGTTTATTGTCTGAACCAGTGTTCATTATTCATAAGACAGGGAGCTAAGCCTCCAAAGTGTCCCAATCCTCAGAGTGATCACTTTCAAAAGAGAAAAGAGAAGGAAGAAAACCCCTAACAGGAGCAAGGATAAACAATGGGGAAGAGAGAGCGAGATAAAGCAAGCAAAAGAGATAGAAAGAGAGAGTGAAAGAAAGAAAGTGACAGAGAGAGAAAAAGAGAGTGAAAGAAAGAGAGAGAGAAAGAGAGAGTGAAAGAAATCGAGAGAGAAAAAGAGAGAGCGAAAGAAAGAAAGAGAGAGCGAAAGAAAGAGAACGAGAGAAAGAAAGAGAGAGCGAAAGAAAAAAAGAGAAAGATAGAAAGAGAAAGATAGAAAGAGAGAGCCGAAAGAGGATTCTGGGTTGAGGGACACACAGATACTGCTATCGTTTCCACTAGATACACCCTCATCAATGCTGCACCCCTCACTGCAACCCCTACAAGATGCATACAAGCCGTTATTAATCAATGTAGAAAGAAGTAAAAACTCTTCCCACTGTCTCTGACAACGCTCCGCAAAAGCCACCCTTTACCACAGAAGCGTCTGTGGGTTGATTTGRGACTGTGGGGCCTGTGTGTTTGCCTTGTTAAACATTGACACCCAGACCTGCTTTCTGCCCCCCTCCCCCCCACACACAACCTGCCTGGGAGGCAGACAGTGTGGGAGAGTGTGTAAATCACTGAGCTGAATAGGGAAAGGTCTGGCTGTGACACGTCGCAGCAGCTCTGGGCGCAGGTCTCTCCACTGACCACAATAACTCCCACCGTTAACAGTTCACATACTAAGTACTCACTAACACAGCYTAGACTAGATTGGTATTCCCTATCCTGTAATTGAGCTATTGTTGGGGCAAGGGCATAGCCTTTGTGCAGCTTTCACACATTGTGGACCTGTATGACTGAGTGATCTTTTTGCTGTATGTGATTAAATGTTTTTCATTAACAATAGATGTCAGGTAAACATGATACCAGTTTCAAACATTTKGTTTTAAGGCAAGGTTATTTTCATAACTGCAATCAATTCTCAGCACATTCTCCATTCAGATTCTCTTAATTCTTTAAGTTGTATAAAATGACTTCTTACTTTAGTAACCATGAAACCATGTGTTAATTAAAACAAAAAGCAAAAGAGGTGATCAGCCCAGGAGGCAGGCGCCCATTTTATTTCCACTTTCCATGGGCCTCTTCTCAATTGGATTTCGTGACTCCTTGCGACCTTCTTCCATCCTCTCATCGCTTCCTTTTGAAAAATGTGTGAAGTGGTGAAAAGAAATGTAGGACTGGCAACAGTAGGGTTYGCAACAGTAGGGTTAGCAACAGTAGGGTTAGAAACAGGAGGAGTTTATTTTGTAAAAAAAATGTGTTCGGAGAATTTAATGAGCCGGCGGTGATCCATCGGCTCATTAAGTTCTCCTGATCTAATAATGAGCTCAGTCAGACCCTTATGAACACTGACTGCAGCAGTAATTGTATGTGAGTGCGTCTCAAGTTTGGGGTCAACTGAATTTCATGTTTATTAATGGCAGACGTGCATAAAGATGGCGGCCTCTATACACATACCACAAATGCCTCATTTGCTAAGTTTACTGTATTGTAGCTTGTTCTCTGTATTTTTGTATCTGTATTAGAACAGTATACATGATCACAATTCTAGCTCCAAGCAGCAATTAGAAAAAACTAAAATTAGATTCAACATGAACTTTAACTCGGGTCAATCAATCAAAATAATACATCTCTTGGCATAACCAAGGCATACAAAAGAGATGCTACCTCTCAACACAAACGTCAGCTTCCGGGTCACCTGTACCTTCCCATCACATTTCTCAAAATGTAATGCAATTAACAAGCTCTCAATTAGGAGCACATGGGTCAGCATACWCACTCTGACCAGTGACCGCTCAGGCTGGCGTACTGTAGCTGCAGTGATTATAAGCGGTGGGGGAAACCTGGACGAGGTGGTTTAATTTGTCTGTATGTCCAGTGACTGCTGATCCAGGACGCTTGTGATGACAGAGCTGTAGAAACAGCGGTTCTGGGTGCCTGTAACCTCCTGAAAGAGGGCACCACTGGGGCCAGTGGAGGGGTCAGTTGGTGGGACGCACAGGTGCTTCATTCACTGTCCCATATAGACATCCTCTAAGAAGAGGGCTTMAAAATGCTTGGACGCCTCCACAAGRTTCCTGGGGAGGTCCATGGAGAAGACATAGCTGTGGCCCACAGTATTAGTTGCTTATAAGGCAGAAGAGGCTAGTGGGAGGAGTTAAAGGAGGACGGGCTCATTGTAATGAAACGGTATCAAACTTAGTGCCAGTAACCGAAWATTTGCTGGATCGAATCCCCTAGCTGACAAGGTAAAAATCTGTCATTCTGACCCTGAGTAAGGCAGTTAACCCCCAACAACAACTTCTCCCCAGGGGCCGATGACGTGGTCGTGGATTAAGGCAGCCTCCCGCACCTCTCTGATTCAGAGGGTTAAATGCGGAAGACACATTTCAGTTGAATGCATTCAGTTGTACAACTGACTAGGTATCCCCCTTTCTCTTTCCTTTGTTTGACTGTTCCATTTATTCCAGTCCAGCCATTACAAAACCTGTCCTCCTATAGCTCCTCCCAGCAGCCTCCTGTGGTACACAGTCTCAGGAAACTCCTCCTTGGGAATGTATTATTTGGAGTTGAGATCGCTTATAACAGGGTTTGAATAGATCACCTGTCCAGTTACTTAGTTCAACTTTGAAGCGTTAAGCAGCATGTTGATCAGGTTGTGCACCTTGAGGAACACATCGGCGTGGATCTTCAAGGCACAGGAGGCGTTGAGGCAGTGAGAGCTCAGCCACTCCAGCATCACCATGGTCAAGTTTTTGTAGCAGTCCTTGAGATCACTCTGCAGCAGATCCTAGTGCTKTTTGCTCTCTTGCAGCCCTTTCTCCTGGAGGAAGAACAGACCCACCTCTTTCCCCAGTACCTGTCTAGCACTACCTTAAGTATTGCGGGCGCTGTCACGAGCCACCCTGTCGTAGGGCGCCACTGGTATTGCGGGCGCCACTGGTATTATCAGAATCAGGAAGGGGTTCTGCTCCAGGCATTTCTCTGGCTCATCCAGGATGAAGTGGTACTCATGTGGTTTTTCTACATGGTACAATCCTGGGGACACATACTGGGCTGGAGTGGTCAGTACTGCCTTGATTTCTGTGGTCAGGTTAGTGATTATGGTCAGTGCTGTCATTATGGTTCTGGTTTCATTATTTTTTGGAGTTTCTGAATTGAGGTTTCTGACTTGTTGAAATGCTGAGTGGAGTCGGTTACACTGTTGAACTAGCCCATTCTGCAGAGAGATTGGTGTAGATGATGATAATCACTGTGGAGGAGTATGAGGAAATAGTTGTGGGAGCGGGACACCCGACGGTATCTCCCACCTTCTGGCATCTCCTGACTGGGAGCAGAGCAGGAGAGAGGGCTTAATGGATTATTGCTTTTTTGGAAGAGACTCAACGAGTGCCACTGAGATTTTACACTTTTAAAATGTATGTCAGACAAAAAACAATGATTGAGAAGTTAAACAAACCATATAACTGTGCACAAGGATTACTTTTAACAATTTCCACAGAGAATTTAACAAAAACACATTTACTTGAAGAACAGTGCATCTGCAAAGTTTGGTAACAGAATGATAGCACAAACAGTCATTCTGTTACCACATTATAAATCTGCACTCTTCTTTAAGTTAATTTACATTTTTTACATTTACATTTTTAGTCATTTAGCAGACGCTCTTATCCAGAGCGACTTACAGTAGAGTGCATACATTTTAACATACTGAGACAAGGATATCCCTACTGGCCAAGAGCAGACGCTCTTATCCAGAGCGACTTACAGTAGAGTGCATACATTTTATTACATTTTTGTTTTACATACTGAGACAAGGATATCCCTACCGGCCAAACCCTCCCTACGGGCCAAACCCTCCCTAAACCGGACAACGCTATGCCAATTGTGCTTCGCCCCACGGATCTCACGGTTGCGGCCGACTGCGACAGAGCCTGGGCGCGAACCCAGAGACTCTGGTGGCGCAGCTAGCACTGCGATGCAGTGCCTTAGACCACTGCGCCACCCGGGAGGTCAAACACTTTAATGTGTTTTTGTAAAATGTTCAGTGGAAATTGTTAAAAGTAGTCATTGTGCATAGAATTGTATAGTTTGTTTAACTTTGCAGCCATTGTTTTTTGTTTGGCACACATTTTAAAGTGAATAATCTGAGTCTGTCACTCTGTTATCGTGGAATTGCCCTCCAATGGAATTGCCCTCCTGTTTTGTGCTGAACCACCAATGACCTCTTAATCGCTACCTCAGGTGGGCTTTTCACAGGTAATGGGTTTCACATAGTGACATATTAATACTATAATTAACATGCAAGCAAAGGGAAATAATATGTTAATAAAAGCAACAAATGCACCTGTCACACGTTGACCTTAGTCACACGTACTGTGGAAAGACTATATCACACATTGATGATGGCCTAATTAGATGTGCTATAAAAGGATAAATGATTAGGTACTAAGCTAATGGCTAACAAATGCAGTGGTAGGTGGAACACATGGCAACAAAATCACACTAACATAGGAAATACTTACAGTAGGTAAAGGTCAAGATTGAAGGACTATAAATGACATGTCAAACATTTCTACAAACACTACACATTCACTAGGCATGCTTCCAGTCCATTAGGTAGCCACACTGGTAAACTGCTCCCTCTACACTGGTTTCCCTCCTCTTCTTAAACCTAGCAGTCACAGCATTGTGGCTCCCCCTTAATGCTTGCCATTTGCTCTAAGAGTTCATCTCGCTTTCTTTGGAAATAGGCATACAGCCGGCTTGAGTTGGCTGCTTTAACCTTGCCTTTGCTCTAGAAATCTCAGGGCTATAAACATTATTGGATACAGTATCAGCTTTGTCAGAAAATATCATAGGTTATTGTATACAGAGTGAGTGAAGCCCTGTACAARGGCTCTTAAAACCACATCAYCCTCTCTTTGAGGTCACCTGGGATCTGCCAACACAGGCCAGATAAGTTGTCCTTCTCCTCTACGGAAATACACTGATGGGTACTGGAGAAGACAKACACTTTGTTGAGCTGTATGTCCATGTTAGATTGAGTGGAATGATATGCATACCCTACATGCATACAAACACACTAAAACATACGCACTATACACACACATACACATGAATTTGGTGTTGTAGATATGTGGTAGGAGAGTAGGTGCCTGAGTGCACACACTTAATGTGTTGTGAAATCTGTTGTGAATCTATTGTAATGTTTTAAAAATTGTATAACTGCCTTAATTTTGCTGGACCCCAGGAAGAGTAGCTGCTGCCTTGGCATCCATAATACATGGGGATCCATTATAAATACAAAATACAAATACATTAATGTGCTCATTATTTGTAATGGTAAATCTAATCATGTAATCTATCAAATCTTTCTCTATTTTCACCAGAGGCTTCTTTACCCTTACAGATACCCAYCTCTAACCATTTGTTGCTTAGTAGCAAACACATACGTGTTAGATACTAAGCAACAAATGGAGCTTGGTATGGTACAGAAGCCAAACCATTCCTTCTCCTGCCTAGTGCTCTTTTTCCATAGATGCGTAATTCACTATTTGTCGGCTTTGGGGTGAAAAGTTCCCAGACTTTGTTTGGCTTGGAACAGAGCCTGCTAATCGACAGGAAGTTTAACTTTTTACCGTAAAGAGGATGTGAGAGAAAAAGAGAGAGAGAGAGAGAGAGAGAGAGAGAGAGAGAGAGAGAGAGAGAGAGAGAGAGAGAGAGAGAGAGAGAGAGAGAGAGAGAGAGAGAGAGAGAGAGAGAGAGAGAGAGAGAGAGAGAGAATACGCCTTGAGACTGAAGGAGAGGGTCAGGAGGAGCTGACATTTGTCAGAGGTGGCTGAAATATAAACCCCGGTGCCGGACCCCACCACACAGAATTTAAGGAAAGTCATGAGGCCTCGGTCAGTCCATGATGTCTCTGACAGATGTTTGGAGCTCCATGTCTACCTTCAGGAGCCCTTTTAACCCTCAGCCATCAACAGAGTGAGGACAGACACACAAATGGGGCCTAAAAGTTACATTTCACCTCGGTTGGAATGTCTTTTCCCTCTTGCAGAAATCCTTTTTGCTCCGGAGTTCAAGAAGACTCAAGAAGACGTGAGAATCCAGGACCCAGCCACGCCCAGAGTGCAACTGTGAGGAGAGTATTATTTGATGCACACTCCACAACAGCAGCTGTAATTAAACTGGTGTCATACTCTATCCATTACCTCACAGTGAATTAAAATGGATGAAAAGTTCAATGTCTTTTCTGCCCAGATCTGATATGAGTGTGGCTATTTGGGGAACAGCAACTTTCCAAACCACAACAAAAGTAGTTTGCCACCTTGTAGATYCATGTCCAATATTTATCCGGTTGGTTTCTTGACTAGTCTAGTAAATGCAGTTCAACTCTCAGTAGGGGTGCCAGAGTTTTGTGTATGGTGGCCTCTAGTGGTTAAAAATTAAGAGTTAACTCTGACCATCAACGTACTTCGTAAAGACAAGTGAAAACACATTTTTCCTAATCATTAGTATTTTTCTGTTGCAGCCTCGCCCAAATGTTGCACTAGCAACAGGTATTTAAAAAATGAATACTGTAGTAGTGGGTTGACTGCCACACCCTTACGTCAGGCTCATGTTGCTGACGGAATGTAAATTGATCAGGGTTTATTAAGCTTCAACCAAAAACAGACTGTGGTCATCAGACCGTGCCCCTGTTTTGAGCATAATTATACCTTAGTGCCACTTGAAATGATGTACAAACGTGTAACCTCCTTCCTCTTATTTACCTTTTCTACCTCATTGGTTTGTCCCAGACGTTCTCCTGTTCTTTCTTTCTCACTTTCTCCCTCTCTGTCTCCTATCTCCTTCAGTTGCTCTGTCATGCATTATATTGGTCTCTTGAAACTCTTCCCTCTCTGTCTCCTATCTCCTTCAGTTGCTCTGTCATGCATTATATTGTCTCTTGAACTCTTTCCCTCTCTGTCTCCTATCTCCTTCAGTTGCTCTTGTCATCGCATTCATTTGGTCTCTTGAACTCTTTCCCTCTCTGTCTCCTATCTCTTCAGTCGCTCTCTCATACGTTCTATTGGTCTCTTGAACTCTTTCCCTCTCTGTCTCCTATCTCCTTCAGTCGCTCTCTCATGCGTTCTATTGGTCTCTTGAACTCTTTCCTCTCTGTCTCCTATCTCTTCCTCCCAGTTGCTCTTTCATGCACGTTCTATTGGTCTCTTGAACTCTTTCCCTCTCTGTCTCCTATCTCCTTCAGTCGCTCTCTCATGCATTCTATTGGTCTCTTGTTAACTCTTTCCCTCTCTGTCTCCTATCTCCTTTCGTCGCTCTCTCATCACTTCTAATGGTCTCTTGAACTCTTTCCCTCTCTGTCTCCTATCTCCTTCAGTCGCTCCTTCATACGTTCTACTGGTCTCTTGAACTCTTTCCCTCTCTGTCTCCTTATCTCCTTCAGTCTGCTCTTCATCGTGTTCTACTGGTTCTTTGAACTCTTTCCCTCTCTGTCTCCTATCTCCTTCAGTCGCTCTCTCATTACGTTCTACTGGTCTCTTGAACTCTTTCCCTCTCTGTCTCCTATCTCCTTCAGTCGCTCTCTCATTCGTTCTACTGGTCTCTTGAACTCTTTCCCTCTCTGTTCTCCTATCTCCTTCAGTCGCTCTTCTCATATTCTATGGTCTCTTGAACTCTTTCCCTCTCTGTCTCCTATCTCCTTCAGTCGCTCTCTCATACGTTCTACTGGTCTCTTGAACCTCTTCTCGCTCTCTGTCTCCTATCTCTGTCAAGCTCGTACTCTTCATGCATTCTATTGGTCTCTTGAACTCTTTCCCTCTCTGTCTCCTATCTCCTTCAGTCGCTCTCTCATACGTTCTACTGGTCTCTTGAACTCTTTCCCTCTCTCGCTCTCTGTATTCTCATTAATGGCTCTATTGAGGGGAGCCCCCACCTCCCCTCCCCTATTACCCCCTTTTTCACCGAAGCACAACGCTGACTCATCTGCCGCGCAGTGCAGTTCGTGCACAAGATGAGATGAATACAGAAGCTCATTTTTTCCCCCATTCTTTATTTCTCCTGCCAGAGGTTACTGACAGGTCAAACCTATTAAACTCTGAACTGTTTGCAGTATTAAAGAACACGTTTCAATAATTCACAACAGTCACTGGGCWTAGAGGATGGCATGAAACAAAGAGTAAAGTCCTGTGCTGAATAAACGTTTTAATTCAGCCTTACAGCACAGTAAGGATGCTGASACTTCTGTCAAAAACAGTGGWAAGCTGCAGCTTATGTAACGTAATGACCTTATACAACATGCAAATCAAAGGGGTCTTCTAAACAATGGCTGGTAATTATATTGATCAGGGAGAGTAAGGGGTCAACTGTAGTGTCAATGGATTTAGAAAATGTTCCATACCTATTTGAGAGTGTGAGAGTGTTTTATTACTTTTGGTAGAACAAAGAACTAGCTTGCCATGAAAGGTCTTGATTGCCATAAAACATATGAAATAGGTGTTTTCGAAGGTATTGAAAACATATTTTACCAATATGATTTATTTAGTAAAAACAGCTACATAAACTATTCTCTCCATATCTAGCAACACCTCTGAAGATTTTTTACAATGTCTTCAGAGTATAAATGTCACATGCATTTTCATTCTAATTTCTGCTGCTGARATACCTGACAACAAAGAAAAGGGGTCAATTGGAAACACCAGATGAAAAAATATACCACTTTCTCTGGAAAGCATGTCAGTGCTTTCCCATACAGGGCCTAAACCTTAAACCCAAGAAAAAATCTAATTCATGTTCTGGTTGAACTGAAAGACTCTTATCCCTCACCAATGTAGGATGTAATAGACTCGCCCCATTCCAATCCCTACCCCACCGCCCTCAGCCCCCGATCCAGACGTCCCGTGCCCACCCCTACCCCACCACCCTCAGCCCCCGACCCAGACGCCTCCACAGATTTGGTTCAGTAATACCATAGGCCTATGGCTCTGCATATAGGTTGCACCCTTATCGCTTCTTACAGAGGCACACAGATGAAAGAGGAACTCTAAATCCTCAAGAAGGCATAAACATTTTTATTAATATCAAAAGTTTTAATTTGAATGATACGGATGGGCYTATCTGTGTGCGTTGTGTCAAGTAAGCAAATCAGTATTACTATTATCCAGCTCAGATTCACAGTAATTATATCTATCTGAAGGCCAGGTCCTTGCCCAAAATATGTGGGCCTTGTTCTAGGTCAGCTACAGGTCAAGATTTAAACAGTCTCCATTTTGCAAAATACCTTTTTGGCTCCGAGTTAGAATTCTTAGCAAACAGATTATTCAATTAAAGCAGGATGCTTAGGATGTAGTAAAAACATAAAACTATAAATTCATAAATGCAATTAAAGACAAAAAAGTGTCTGAAAACATTACAGCTGATCATTCCRTTGAGGTTGATTTTGCGTGGCTTTAAGTCACAACACTGAATATGCAATATTTCAATGTTACCAGAAACTGAGTAATGCGCAAAGCCTGTACTCAAAATACACCTAGATGTTATTACATTGTGATATTTAAGGACGATAGTCTAATCATAAAGCCATGCAAATCAGCATGTATCATAATGATTTTCTGTTTCACTACTACACAGATMTAGACTATGGCAACAAATAATCAAGTTCTAATAACAGGGACTTGACCTTATTCACTGAGGCCAGTCCCTTATTCTCCCAGCCAGGTGTACCAGTGTCTATAACTAAAGGGTGGAGTCATATATGGAGTTGCATTATGGTTGTTGTTAACCCCTACTCCTTCAGACATACAGGAGARGGTGGCGGTCCTACCCAGCAGGCAGAGGGGAACATTACCTTGTCCCGACCTTGTTCCGCCCTTGTGGCCCAGACAGACAAATCCCCAAAGATTACATGTATAAAGCAAGAGGGTGTGTGCTTGGTTCAAAAGTACACCACCACACAAGATCACAAGAGTGAGGCCTACTGTCAAAGCAGTGTTTTTCAGCTGGGTTTTAATGACATATTTCCTTGGTTGGTTCATTCTTGGCTCATCCATTCTCTACACTTCGCCAACAGGATGCTCCCACGAAAAATGCAGGGAAAACACTGTTCCAAAACAATTTATATTAAACTGTGAATGACAAGACTTGAAAACTCATGGAGGCTACTGGCTCAGTAGCTAAACTAAATACAATTTCAAATGCCAAATGTCCACTAGGGGCTCTTCAACAAGCTTGCAGCACTGAACTACGTGCTGCCCTGGCCTGAATGGGCTGGATGCTGTGAGAGTGGTATGCTTGGCCCCTCTCAGCCAGTCAGACGGTTGTGAACTCTGGGGGAATCCGAGACTGATTAGGCCATGTCCCGGCGCCGTCATTAGCGCACAGTGGAGACTCAGCTTAATGGAGAGACACATCGCCGCTAATTGCCTCAATTTGGATGAAGCCTTGTGACAGCTCTATGGTGAAGAAGGGCACACACAAGGTCAATTGTCTTGCGATGGAATACTAAACTCATTTCTGATGTGTTATGACTGACTAAGCAGACGCTTATGAAGGAAGGGTCATTATTTTAGAGTTCAGAGTGTACTTCACAACAGAAGGCTCTTTCCCCCTCAACGAACCATTTTAATTTATCAAATCATATCATTTCAACTTCRGTAATCTTGACGTCAAGTTTGTCAATTTGACTTCATAAAACCTTGCCAATCTTCTATACACATTAATTGTTTATGAACAAGCAACATACAGAAAAGTACAAGACAAGCAGTTTACGAGTTCACTTCACAAAATAGATGGCATCATGAGGAGGAAATTGATGCGGATATATTGAAGCAACATCTCAAGACATCAGACAGGGACCTGTCTCTTATACACATCTAGATGTGTATAAGAGACAGGTGGACAGGTGTCTTTTATACAGGTAACGAGTTCAAACAGGTGCAGTTAATACAGGTAATGAGTGGAGAACAGGAGGGCTTCTTAATGAAAAACTAACAGGTCTGTGAGAGCCGGAATTCTTACTGGTTGGTGGGTGATCAAATACTTATGTCATGCAATAAAATGCAAATGAATTACTTAAAAATCATACAATGTGATTTTCTGGATTTTTGTTTTAGATTCCGTCTCTCACAGTTGAAGTGTACCTATGATAAAAATTACAGACCTCTACATGCTTTGTAAGTAGGAAAACCTGCAAAATCGTCAGTGTATCAAATACTTGTTCTCCCCACTGTATATATATATACAGTGCATTCGGAAAGTTTACAGACCCCTCGACTTTTTCTACATTTTCAAAAATGTATATAAAAAACAATCCTCATCAACCTACGCACAATACCCCATAATGACAAAGCGTAAAACAGGTTTTTACATTTTTGCAAATGTATTAAAAATAAAAACACCTTATTTATATAAGTATTCAGACCCTTTGCTATGAGACTCAAAATTGAGCTCAGGTGCATCTTGTTTCCATTGATCATATTTGAGATGTTTCTACAACTTGATTGGAGTCCACCTGTGGTAAATTCAATTGATTGATTTGAAAAGGCACACACCTGTCAATATAAGGTCCCACAGTTGACAGTGCATGTCAGAGCAAAAACCAAGCCATGACGTCGAAGGAATTGGCCGTAGAGCTCCAAGACAGGATTGTGTCGAGGCACAGATCTGGGGAAGGGTACCAAAACATTTCTGCAACATCGAAGGTCCCGTAGAACATAGTGGCCTCCATCATTCTTAAATGAAGAAGTTTGGAAACACCAAGACTCCTCCTAGAGCTGGCCGCCTGGCCAAACTGAGCAATCATGGGAGAAGGGCAAATGAAGGCCCGGTTGGAGTTTGCCAAAAGGCACCTAAAGACTCTCAGACCACGAGAAACATGATTCTCTGGTCACCTTCCAACAGGACAACGACCCTAAGCACACAGCCAAGACAACGCAGGAGTGAATTCGGGACAAGTCTTTGAATGTCCTTGAGTGGCCCAGCCAGAGTCCGGACTTGAGCCCAATCGAAACATCTCTTGAGAGACCTGAAAATAGCTGTACAGCGACGGTCCCCATCCAACCTGACAGAGCTTTAAGAGGATCTGCAGAAAAGAATGGGAGAAACTCCCCAAAATACAGGTGTGCCAAGCTTGTAGCATCATACCAAAGAAGACTCAAGGCTGTAATCGCTGCCAAAGATGCATCAACAAAGTACTGAGTAAAGGGTCTGAATACTTATGTAAATGTGATATTTCAGGTTTTCATTTGTAATATAATTGCAACAATTTCTAAAAGCCTCTTTTTGCTTTGTCATTAGGTGGTATTGTGTGTAGTTTTATGAGGGGAAAAAATGATTTAATCAATTTTAGAATAAGTCTGTAACCTAACAAAATATGAAAAATGTCAAGGGGTCTGAATACTTTCCAAATGCACTGTATATACACAGTGCCTTCATGAAATATTCATACCCATTGACTTTTTTCACATTTTGTTACATTACAGACTTATTCTAAAATTGATTAAATATTTTTTTTCCTCATGAAACTACACACATTTTGTTGTGTTACTTGAATTCAAAATGTATTAAATTGATTTGTTCTCACCCATCTACTCACAAAGCCTTATAATGACAAAGTGAAAACATGATTTGAGAAATGTTTTGCAAATTGATTGAAAATGAAAAATCTCATTTAAATAAGTATTCACACCCCTGAGTCAATACTTTGTAGATGCACCTTTGGCAGTGGTTACAGCTGTGAGTCTTTCTGGGCAAGTCTTTAAGAACTTTCCACACCTGGATTGTGCAACATTTGCCCATTTATTCTTTTCAAAATTCTTTAAGCTCTGTCAAATTGGGTGTTGATCATTGCTATTCAACCATTTTCAGTTCTTGCCATATATTTTCAAGTAGATTTAAGTCAACACTAACTCAGCCACTCAGGAACATTCCCTGTCTTCTTGGTAAGCAACTCTAATTGTAGATTTGGCCTTGTGTTTTAGGTTATTGTCCTGCTGTAAGGTGAATTCATCTCCCAGTCTCTGGTGGAAAGCAGCAGGTTTTCCTGTATGATTTTGCCTGTGCTTAGGTCAATTCCATTTATTCTTTATCCAGAAAAACTCCCCAGTCCTTAACGATTACAAGCATACCGATAACATGATGCAGCCACCACTATGCTTGAAAGTATGGAGAGTGGTGCTCAGTAATGTGTTGTATTGGATTGGCACCAAACTTAACACTTTTTATTCAGGACAAAACATGAATTGCTTTGCCACATTTTTTGTAGTATTACTTTGGTGCCATGTTGCAAACAGGATGCATGTTTTGGAATATTTGTAGTCTGTACAGGCTTCCTTCTATTCACTCTGTAAATTAGGTTAGTATTGCAGAGTAACTACAATGTCAGTTTTCTCCTATCACAGCCATTCAACTCTATAACTGATCGAAATTCACCATTGGCCTCGTGGTGAGGTGCCCTTTGCTAGGCATTGGAAAATCTCCCTGTTCTTTGTGGTTGAATCTGTGTTTGAAATTCACTGCTCGACTGAGGGTCCTTACAGAAAATTGTATGTGTGGGGTACTTGTTAAGCACATTTTTACTCCTGAACTTATTTAGGCTTGCCATAACAAAAGGGTTGAATACTTACTGACTCAAGACATTTCAGCTTTAAATGTTTTATTAATTTGCAAAATAAACAAAAAACATGATTCCACTTTGACATTTTGGGGTATTGTGTGTAGGCCAGTGACAAAACATCTACATTAATTACATTTTAAATTCAGGCTGTAACACAACAAAATGTGGACAAAGTCAAGAGGTGTGAATACTTTCTGAAGGCACTACAGTATATGTTGTAGGAAAACACAAATATGACATTTGTCATTTCTCTCTTAGCCATCCTAAGTGGGAAATTAAGAAACAATTGAGGCTGATGGAAATGTCCTAAAGGTTTGAGAAATACAAAATGACTACCACAGAAGACTACAGTTCCTCCAAAAATGACAATTGAACACATTTCCATTTACTAAAATCTAAAAATGCATGGTAATTTCATGTGTTCTTTTTTATGTATAATTCACAATTTAAAGGCTTTATTGATTGTACCCAATACAATAATGTGATACATTTGCTGTAAGTTAACTATAAACGTTAAAGTTGTGATGGGACCAGGGCTGGCACTAGCCTTTCGGGAACCCTACAGTAAGTAAGATTTGGTTGGGGGCCCCACCACCTCGCGGGCAAAGCATTTTAGTGCCCCACCCCTTGATGCGGAAGAGAACATTTTTAAGTTTTAAAGTTAATTTCATTAAATTCCACAGARCTTGCCAATGGACGTAGAGAAAATGTTGCCTTGGCACATGCTCTTCGTGTTCAGTCGGTAATTCGGTAATGATTACTATAAGTTTAGATAGCTGGCTAGACTAATTTATCAATCAAAAAAATGTTAGCTGACATGGGCTAACATAACAAGAGGGAAACTGCTGATGCAAAACCACATTTCGAATTTTGAAATTGCAACTTGTATATTGTATTCTAACTCTCAACAGTAAGTTGAGACCCAGACTGAGTTCCTAAAAAGCAGCCAGGGGGCCTAAGCGARGGCTTATGTGCGCTATTGACTAGGGCCAGCCCTGGATGGGACAAATATGCTTTTCCCCCCATAAATGAGGTGGAAAGGACCAGGGATAAGCTGTTTTCGCGTGAGGAGCGCTGAGGACCATGGAATGAGTGGATCTGACAACGGAGAGGAGGGCTGTATGTTTTTCTCTTCGGAGACACCAGTGGTGGCACGTTCAACCGCTGAACCTGCTGGCCAATCACCTCCTCCCGTTTGGCCTGTCACCCTACATCAGCAAGGTCAGAGGGCTAGGCGCCTCGCAATTAATGAGGCGGCACTGTCTCAGCTACGTAACAAACTCAACTAACTCCACTAAAAGTTCATGTCACATAAAACTACATGTAAAGCAATGTAAAGTGTATCTAACCATGCCCTCTGTTTAAAAAAAAACTTTGATTGGCATCTATAACATGGACGGAAAAAAATAAGATCAGTTTTATTAGACAAATAAGCACACAATTCCCCGTTGTAACTGTTCACCCTTGTAATCAGATCATGCTTCATGAGGAGTCAGGAACAAAGGGATGCAAATTCAAATTAAATCTGCAGCGGGGTACTTGGCCGTTTGATCGCTGGGCCCTTTCATGCACTTTAATCACTCCTGACAGCCCTTTCTAACAGATTCTGTGACAAACTTCTCAATTTTACTTGGGATTTTTGAACTTTACTTGCTCCTCCGGGTCTGTCAAACAATTCAAATCAATGACCCAATTGACCAGTGGGCCCCTTGTTGATAACCTCAATGAGCTCTATGTGCCATTCATTGTGTGAGGCAAAATGCTGATAGCCTTTTCTGGTAATTAAACATTCATTTCCCGCTGAATACAAACACTGGGTGGCTGATTCACATCAAATGTGGGGACCTCCACTGCACTGTAGCAGAGCAGAGCCGCAGGTGCAGGGGGGACCGCGCGACCCCAGACTTTCCCACATACTGGACAACTCATTAGGTCATCGTAATAAGGAAGCACATTTTGTTTTATCAAAAAAATCTCATTATTTCTTCAACAAAGACGCACAGTGACCTAATTGATGCCGTAGCTGCCCCCTTGTTATCTGAATATCCTTTATATAATGCCTGTCTAATTGCAACTTTGAGCTAACTACTTCCGCGCCATTCTGTGCACATATTTTACCCGTGCAAGTGTAAGGGGAGCTAAAGAGAACTGGCCTGGACCTCACCCACTCCTTTCCCCATGATATGTGTGCGAGTGAAGCAGAAACTCTGCCATGTTTTGCAGCTCAGTGGTGCATTCTGTATTCCACAATAAAGTATATGTATCTGAATACCAATTTTGTGAAGGAATTATTTCTAAATTATGGATTTAAGGGGTTGCAACTGTGTTTACTTTCTAAAATCGTTGACACTTCCACCCGACAACGCCCCACCACTACGCCTTGTTCTCTGTCGGTAGTCTGCCGCTGTGCGTGTCAGTGTGATCTCTCTCCCCTGGTAATATGAATGCTAATCCTGCGGAGGCCTTGGCTGGTCAGCTCCGTCCTTGAGTAGGGGGTCAGGGGGAGCCGAGGGGGCAAGTGGACTCGTGGATGGGGAGGAATCTAATAGCACCTCTCTGGTAGGGGCTCAGGGTATTAAAGCAGGAGGATTAAGAGGGTTAGTCTGAGGAAAGACAGGGCACAGTGCCCCCCACCCTCAGCGTGAGAGGTATGCTGAGCTCTCAAGTCTCACATGGTTACCATTCAGATTAGGGAAAGACTCCTAAAAAGCGAGGATGGGAAGGTGGAGAGGAGAGGGGAGGGGAGGCTGCTCTGACCTATACAACAACCYTCTCATCATCTGCTCTCTGATTCACACTAGTCAGTCCGTCGAAGCCCAGAGCTGGCCCAGCAAGCTGTCTGTCTGACAGGGCACAACGAAGACTGATGGAACACGTAAAGACACCGGGCTATAACAGAGGACACACACAGAACTCCCCAACTAATAATGAATTGCATTGAAAAAAATGCATAGAAAATTCATGGTTGCACCAACTCTGGGGTTCAAACTTGAATGTGTGTGTGTGTGTCTGGTTGGTATGACAGAGAGTGAAGGATAAGCTGATTAAAGCCTTTAAAGCGGCAGGTCTGAGTGCTGCTCGGCCGACGCCTCCTCTTAAGCCTCTGACTCTCCTTCAGCCGCATGCTCCCGAGCACAGAGGAAAGACATGCACCATCTCTGAATCATCTACCTATTGATCTCCCATCAGAGTAAAGAGGGGCATCCATGACAACTGAAACACAAACACATAGCAACCGTCTCATTTTCTTCAACCATTAACGTCAGCGCTGACTACCAGCTTTGCGATGGTGTCAACAACAGCTTTAATGGCAGTGACATATTTCCTGCATTTGTGCGTCACACTGTGGATTGGTGTATAGTATGTATCAAGTTTCTCAATTAAACTGCGTGTTTGTATTGGAAAATGTCACATAGGACATAATAAAACAGGAAAGTGATACCCATGAATGATTCACATAATAGAAATCATTGATCAAATTACACATGCAAAACACTTGTCATAACAAGTGACACAGTTAAGTAATAGCCTAGTCAATGTAATGCCCAAATTGTGACATAATAAAATACCAATAATAGTTGTGCAATGATCTTTGATTCTACAGAAAATTGAGAATCAGGTCCTCATAATATTCCACATTAGCCACATGGGTGGTTCCAAGAACAGACTTTCTTTTTCAGTCATAGACGTCAATATGTCTGGTCCAACTGTCTTTAACAAACACCTTGATGTCAACTCAAAGGCCTTGACTGGGGATCACCTCCACTCTCGGAGTTGACGTCCAACTTCAAAGTAATAAGCTGAAAGGCAAAACCTCTCAACCATGAGATACGACAATAAAGATGATCACTGCACAAGTCAGACCACACACATCTATATGAAGCCTGAGGAGGAAAAGCCATTCCATTATGGGGGGCATCAGCCAATATACAGTTGAACTCAGAAGTTTACATACACTTAGGTGGGAGTCATTAAAACTCATTTTTCAACCACTCCACAAGTTTCTTGTTAACAAACTATAGTTTTGGCAAGTCGGTTAGGACATCTACTTTGTGCATGACACAAGTCATTTTTCTAACAATTGTTTACAGACAGATTATTTCACTTATAATTCACTGTATCACAATTCCAGTGGGTCAGAAGTTTACATACACTAAGTTGACTGTGCCTTTAAACAGCTTGGAAAATTCCAGAAAATGATGTCACGGATTTAGAAGCTTCTGATAGGCTAATTGACATCATTTGAGACAATTGGAGGTGTACCTGTGGATGTATTTCAAGGCTACCTTTCAAACTCAGTGCCTCTTTGCTTGACATCATAGGAAAATCAAAAGAAATCAGCCAAGACCTCAGAAAAAAATTGTAGACCTCCACAAGTCTGGTTCATCCCTGGGAGCAATTTCCAAACGCCTGAAGGTACCACGTTCATCTGACAAACAATAGTACCCAAGTATAAACACCATGGGACCACGTAGCGTCATACCGCTCAGGAAGGAGAAGCGTTCTGTCTCCTAGAGATGAARGTACTTTGGTGCGAAAAGTGCAAATCAATCCCAGAACAACAGCAAAGGACCTTGTGAAGATACTGGAGGAAACAGGTACAAAAGTATCTATATCCACAGTAAAATGAGTCCTACATCGACAACCTGAAAGGCCGCTCAGCAAGGAAGAAGCCACTACTCCAAAACCGACATAAAAAAAGCCAGACTACAGTTTGCAACTGCATATGGGGACAAAGATTGTACTTTCTGGAGAACTGTCTGATGAAACAAAAATGTAACTGTTTGGCCATAATGACCATCGTTARGTTAGAGAGGAAAAAGGGGGAGGCTTGCAAGCCGAAGAACACCATCCCAACCGTGAAGCACGGGGGRGGCAGCATCATGTTGTGGGGGTGCTTTGCTGCAGGAGGGACTGATGCACTTCACAAAATAGATGGCATCATGAGGGAGGAAATTGATGTGGATATATTAAAGCAACATCTCAAGACAGGAAGTTAAAGCTTGGTCGCAAATGGGTCTTCCAAATGGACAATAACCCCAAGCATACTTCCAAAGTTGTAAAAAAATAGCTTAAGGACATGCCCTCACCTCAATCCTATAGAACATTTGTGGGCAGAACTGAACAAGTGTGTGCGAGCAAGGAGGCCTACAAACCTGACTCAGTTACACCAGCTCTGTCAGGAGGAATGGGCCAAAATTCACCGAACTTATTGTGGGAAGCTTGTGGAAGGCTACTCGAAACGTTTTACCCAAGTTAAACTATTTAAAGGCAATGCTACCAAATACTAATTGAGTGCATGTAAACTTATGACCCACTGGGAATGTGATAAAAGAAATTAAAGCTGAAATAAATAATTCTCTCAACGATTATTCTGACATTTCACAATCTTAAAATAAAGTGGTGATCCTAACTGACCTAAGACAGGGAATTGTTTTCTAGGATTAAATGTCAGSAATTGTGAAAAACTGAGTTTAAATGTATTTGGCTAAGGTGTATGTAAACCTCCGACTTCAACTGTACCTACGCTCTATCTTACAGTATAGCTTATGGTAGGTACATGTGTCCTGACTGCCTGGAAAGCCCAACTATAAGGACATCTACACACCATATATACACTGTATACACACCATATATATACGCCATATACACACCATATACAAAACCAAAACACATTTATATCAACAACAGATTGGTGGCTGGTCAGAGGTAGAAAAGAGAGAAGCAGTGTGTGTGTGCGTGKGAGCGAGAAAGAGGAGGCAAGAGGGAGGGGTAGCAGACTAATTAATGGTCAACATTCTCCTTACTGTCCCCAGGGGTTGGGTGGATCACTCATCTCCAGGCTCTCCCCAGGGCAGGGGGCTGTGGCCTTGCCCCCCTACCCTACCCAGTCTACCCCATATCACTGGATCCCTCAKTGGAGAGACATATCCTCTAACAGCTCCAGGTGAGCGTATGACTGTTACTGTAAGAAGAAGAAAGAGACAAGGCATCCTGCATGTGGCAAACATTACATTGTACGTGGTATCACTTTATTTTCAGAGTAGTCTACCTTTGCCAATTACATTTACTCAACCAAAAACATACATATTAAGAAGTACTGGGAGATAAGCGCAGGTATGCACATACAGTACCTTCAGAAAGTATTCATACCCCTTGAGTTATTATACATTTTGCTGTGTTACAGCATCAATTCAAAATGTATTTAATGTATATTATTTCTCARCCATCTACACACAATACCCCACAATTACTACAATGTTGTTGATCCATCCTCACTTTTCTCCTATCACAACCATTACATTCTAACTGTTTTAAAGTCYCCATTTGCCTCATGGTGAAATTCCTGAGCGGTTTTCTTCCTCTCCGGCAACTGAGTTAGGAAGGATGTCTGTATCTTTGTAGTGACTGGGTGTATTGATACACCATCCATAGGGTAATTAACTTCACCATGCTCAAAGGGATATTCAATGTCTGTTTTTAATAACCCATCTACCAATAGGRCCCCTTCTTTGCTAGGCAATGGAAAACCTCCCTGGTCTTTGTGGTTGAAATTCACTGCTCGACTGAGGGACCATACAGATAATTGTATGTGTGGGCTACAGAGGTGAGGTAGTCGTTAGAACATCATGCTAAACACTATTGTTTCACACAGAGTGAGTCCATGCAACTTGTGACTTGTTAAGCAAATATTTACTCCTGAATTTATTTGGTTTTGCCATAACAAATGGGTTGAATACTTATTGACTCAAGACATTAACTTTTCATTTTTTATTAATTTGGAAAAACATGATTCCACTTTGACATAATGGGTTATTGTGTGTAGGCCAGTGAACATTTTATATTGAAAATTCAGGCTGTAACAAAATGTGGATAAAGTCAAGGGGTGTGAATATCTTCTTACTTTTGTCATGATGGGGATGTTCAGTGTCATTGGCAGGCTCTTATGTTATACTCCCCCTGGTGGATGTATCCAACCCCTACATAGAATTGCCTTACCTTGTACTTGCATGACCTTTCCATTTCCTTGGCAACTGTAACCAGACAAATACATGAGCATGATTATTAGAAAATGCAATTAACTGTGTTTTGGAATTTTTTCAAATAAATTAGATCAGATAGTGTCTTACAAAAATGTTTTGCTTAGAAAAAAAATAAGGAAAAACAAACCCCACACAGCAATTCTGTTGCCCAGATATTTATTTACACATTTAACTAGTGGCCATTTACGAAATAGATCTTTTTTACATTACATATACAGTACCAGTAAGGCATATGAAAACTGTACAAAATTGGACAAAAACAAGCGGAATGATTATTTTACAGGAAGCAATGCTACAACTTAAATAGTATGCATACAGACCAAATGTCAATCTTAAAATAAATCAGACATCTTGCTAGAATGTTGTTCTCCTTCTCCACTACGTTCTAAATATTTAATCAAAGCACTGTACTATCAGACATCACCAACTGTAGATTTAACTCAACATAAAGCGGTTATTCAAACATGTTTCTCCAAAAACACTGCATCWTCATGTGGCCCTTGAGATTCATATTGCACTTTTATTTCAAAATTATTTCCCACCCTCCTCTTCAGGGCTTTATTTAAAAGGCCCAGTGCAGCAAAAAACATGATTTGCTCTGTTTTATATATGCTTCCACACTACGAGGTTGGAATAATATTGTGATAATTACGARAATGCCCTTTTAGTGTTAGAGCGGTTTGAAAAGACGGCCTGAAATGTCAACCTGTTTTGGTGGCATGGAGTTTTGGCCTGCCTGGTGACATCACTAGGCAGTAAATTTGTTAATACACCAATAAGAAAGAGAGTTCCAAATCCCTCTGCCAATAACAGCTACTATTCCGTTTTCCCCTCACTCAGACCACTCCCAGAGACTGCTATCAAAATTCTTCCTTGAGAAATTGCTCTTTGTTAAGAAGCMATTTGTTTCTTTTTGACTATTTTAATTGAAAACAATCACAGTAAGGTACTTCATTGTTAAGCAGAAATTATTTGATATTGAGATAAAAATGGCTGCATTGGACCTTTAAACTAACATAAGAGCACTCAGATTCAATAGTTTTTCAAAAGATTTCACCAAGTCGCTCCTTGTTTTACCGTTGGTATTTCCTATTCCAGAATCACTGTTTGCCAAGGGTCCTGTTGAATTAGTGAACACGAGGAAAATACTGTATGTGTATACCATACATTAATACATACAAATAGGTACATATGTTTAAGTTCATATTTACAAACACTTAGTCGTGGAGAAATTTGGTATAACCTAAAAACAAAAAGAGACAAGTACATTTAACAGCTTTACAATCTGAAAGTATAACATATTTCTGACCAGACTGTATGGGTGAGTCAGTGGTTTCATGGTCCACCTAAGGCCTGTTTATAATGCTGTTATTATGTGAGTGTGTGTGTGGAGATATGTAGGGATGAAAATGGACATATACTTAATGTGTGTAGTGTACGCAAACCAATGGAGTGTTGATAGGAGCTTTGGGAACTCCTTATAGCCACTTGCCGTATGCGCAATAACAAAACTCTCCCGGCCTAAAGTATTTTCTACCAGATTTCATCATTCATAGTTGCTAATGGTTCTCTGATGCACCAACATTCATTTCAGCCACACTTCTGATGCCAGTGTGTGTGTGTGTGCGTAGAGATAGGTAGGGATGTGTTGCCACCTCCCAGTATTACATCCATTTGMTGTCCATTTCATAACCAAGCAAAGCATTCCTGTTGCCTTAGCAACAGTCCCCAGAAGAAATCCAAGTGCGTGTGTCACAGATTCAGAAACACATTGGGTAGTGGGGTTCGTGTGTCTAAACCGTTAGCTTCTTGGAGCCGGACTGTGGTTGGCTACTTCCTTATTGCCATCCTTCATCAATGCAGAGAAGACCTAATGGAAATATGTACATGTAAAATTAAATACATAGAGTAGTTCTACATATCCAACAGAAGGTACTGTTGATACAAAAACAAAGCAAAAAACATACAAGCTTCCCTCTCCTCATCGGTTTTCTTCCTTAACCATTAATATTGAAAGACTTTAAGATTAAGCAACATGGTAAAAAACTACCCAGGAGTCCTCTCCCCTATAGAGCGCACCAGCTTGTAGTCTTAAAAAATGGAAATMAGTTACCCCTGGTTCGTTCAGCCATCCCTATGGGAGAAATTAATGGGGATAGAATGGGGTTTTGGGATAAATGCCGAAAATAAGGTTTGAAGTTAACACAAGCTTAGATCTTATATGTTTTGTTCTATGATAAAATATCAGTCAGTTAACATGACCTTTATGAATTATGAAACCTTTGTGTGCTTGTTTTCATTACATCCACACATAAAAATTCACAAAACGTGACGTTAGCTGATGAAGATTATCTCTAGAACCAAAACGTATAAGATCTCCTAAARCTGTGTTCACCAGACATTATTTTCGCCGTTTATCCCAGAAACCCATTAATTTCCCCATAGACTTTGMCCAACAAGTCATTGAGGAGTTTGCCTCCATTAGTGCCTACAAAAAGACYCCATTATTATTGCTCTCTAGCAGTTGTCATGAAGGGAAGATGAAGGGGAAAGGAAGCCTTTGGAGAGCACTGTCAGCACCCCATCTTAGCACTGATAAAACCCATCCACAGCAGGCCCCACTTGATAAGTCATTAAATAGATGCTCACTTTTCAAATATTGAATTGGAATTCCAGTTTACTTCTGCTCCACAGGTCAGACTACAGAATCAGACAGTGGGTCTAACTGACCTGGCCCCACTTGCGGTTGCTGCTGAGCATCTGTGTGGCAGTGATGCAGCTGAACAGGTTGTCAGCGGCTATGTCATCAGGCAGGCGGGTGAGGAACTGGGCCATATGGATGAAGTCCATCTGCAGTAGGACCTCCTGGTAGAGGCGCAGGATGCCCAGGCCTGTCCGGAACAGACACTCCTCCCCGTCCCGACAAAACACGTCCCACACGCGACACGCCACATCCAATGGCAACGACTTACTGTACAGGGTGAAGATCCTGCAGGAATGGACCGAGACACACAGAGGTCAACAACGGTTCATTGGCGAGGTGAAGCAAAGCACATGCAAAGGTCACTTTATGAACTGACAATGAATAGAAATGGACAAAGTCTCGAACCATTTCACTTTAGTTCAATGAGGGCATGCACTGAAGTGTCATGTTGCCCTGCACTCACCAGTCTATGAGATAAAGGTCAGGGGTGAGGTTGTTGATCTGAAAGTGATTGAATAGCCGTGGGAGGTTCTCTTCAAAGAACACCTCGAAAGCAGCGAAGTATTTCAACATCTGAAAACAAGAGGAAAAAAGGTTTACACCATGGAAATAACATTTATTTATTCAGCATTATAAACTGGGTGTTTCGAGCTCTGAATGCTGATTGGCTGACAGCCGTGGTATATCAGACCGTATACAATGGGTATGACAAAACATTTATTTGTACTGTTCTAATTACATTGGTAAGCAGTTTATAATAGCAATAAGGCACCTCAGGGGTTTGTGATATATGGCCAATATACCACGYCTAAGGACTGTCCAGGCACTCCACGTTGCTTTGAGCGTAAGAACAGCCCTTAGCRGTGGTATATTGGCCATATACCACACCTCCTCGGGCCTTATTGCTTAATTCTCTCAGGACAAAGGTGTGTGTGTGTCAGTACCAGGTCGTGGTCCACTCTGAAGAAGGCCATCTGACAGGGCTTGTTGAGCAGGTTGGCGAAGGC
This sequence comes from Salvelinus sp. IW2-2015, assembly GCF_002910315.2. Lineage (NCBI taxonomy): Eukaryota > Metazoa > Chordata > Actinopteri > Salmoniformes > Salmonidae > Salvelinus > Salvelinus sp. IW2-2015. Next base: position 20,108,848 of record NC_036865.1, read on the forward strand.
GATGAAGGCGTCAGCTTCCTCCAGATTCAGGATTAGRACTGCAGCGATGAAGGACATCCCCTGGACCTGGAAAACAAGGAACGCATGTCTTAGATCCATTCATTTTTCACCAAAATAAACAGCCCCATTAAGAACAGAATCCAATTTAATTGCAGACGTAGGGAGAAATCAGTTCACGGGACAAACATTTAGTCAACGTGGATTGAGAGAAATCACAATTATCTAGGATAAATGAAGTGTTTGCTACTTACATAGCCCACGTCTGGTCTATAACACGTGTACGCCCCCAGAACACTGTGCAAGAGGTCATGATAGGGCCCACCCTATAYGGAGAGTATTAGTCAAATTAATATTTTATCTTTTTACTTGAGGTTTATATTGCTTTTGCATATGTACCAAGATGTTCAAATAAACCTAACACTGACCAAACAACAGTGGCACAGTCAATGTCAACACCAGCAGATCCAGCAATCCAATGAGAAGAATACATTGAAGAACAAAAGCTTCCACACACCACACCGGGATAGAAACAGCCATGGACAGTATGAGGGTTCTGTTATATAGTGACAACCACAGAGATATCAAGGCTCTGAGATCAGGTACTGTATTGGTGATGAGAGGAGAGACCTACAGTACCAGTAAAAAGTTTGGACACACCTACTCATTCAAGGGCTTTTCTTTATTTTGACTATTTTCTACATTGTATAATAATAGTGAAGACGTCAAAACTCTGAAATAAAACACATGGAATCATGTACTAATCAATTTTTTCCCCCCAAATATAAAAAATATATTCTAGATTCTTCAAAGTAGCCACCCTTTGCCTTGACAGCTTTGCACACTCTTGGCTTTCTCTCAACCAGCTTCATGAGGTAGGCACCTGGAATGCATTTCAATTAACATGTGCCTTGTAAAAAATTTATTTGTAGAATATCTTTCCTTCTTAATGCATTGGAGTCAATCAGTTGTATTGTGACATGGTAGGGGTGGTATACAGAAGATKGCCTTATTTGGTAAAAGACCAAGTCCATATTATGGCAAGTACAGCTCAAATAAGCAAAGAGAAACGACAGTCCATCATTACTTTAATACATGAAGGTCAGTCAATACGGAAAATTAAGAACTTTTAAAGTTTCTTCAAGTGCAGTCGCAAAAACCATCATGCGCTATGATGAAACTGGCTCTCATGAGGACCGCCACAGGAAAGGAAGACCCAGAGTTACCTCTGCTGCAGAGGATAAGTTCATTAGAGTTACCAGCCTCAGAAATGACAGCCCAAATAAATGCATCAGAGTTCAAGTAACAGACATCTCAACATCAACTGGTCAGAGGAAACTGCATGAATCAGGCCTTTGTGGTCAAATTGCTGCAAAGAAACCACTACTAAAGGACACCAATAAAAATAAGACTTATTGGGCCAAGAAACACAAGCAATGGACATTAGACCGGTGTCCTTAGTCCAAATTTGKGATTTTTGGTTCCATCTCCACATGTATGGTTCCCACCATGAAACATGGAGGTGGTGTGATGGTGCTTTGCTGGTGACACTGTCTGTGATTTATTTAGAAATCAAGGCACACTTAACKAGCATGGCTGCCACAGCATTATGCAGCGATATACGCCATCCCATCCGGATTGCACTTAGTGGGACGATCATTTGTTTTTCAACAGGACAATGACCCAACACACCTCCAGGCTGTGTAAAGGATATTTGACCAAGAAGGAGAGTGATGGAGTGCTGCATCAGATGACCTGTCCTCCACAATCACTCGACCTCAACCAAATTGAGATGGTTTGGGATGACTTGGACCACAGAGTGAAGGTAAAACAGCCAACAAGTGGTCAGCATATGTGGGAACTCCTTCAAGACTGTCAGAAAAGCATTACAGGTGAAGCTGGTTGAGAGAATGCCAAGAGTGCAAAGCTGTCATCAAGGCAAAAGGTGGCCAACTATGCAGAATCTCAAATATAAAATATATTTTTGATTTGTTTAACACTTTTTTGGTTACTACATGATTCGAAGTGTTATTTCATAGTTTTAATGTCTTCATTATTATTCCACAACGTAGAAAATAATAAAAATAAAGAAAAACCCTTGAATGAGTAGGTGTCTAAACATTTGACTGTACCTTCTGAAAAATAAAGAGAGAGGGGAAGGTCCTGGAGATGTCCAGCTTTATCAGGTCCAGACTTGACTCTCTATCCGCCTGTAATGATCCAGAGTCTGTTTTGGAGAAAAATAACAAATTTACTTTTTTCATGCAAACATACAATTATCTTTTTTTATAATGATCAATAAACAAAGCACAAAATGTGTTTCTAACTTGTTTTAAATAATGATGGGGCTTATTCTTGCTCTGGGTCTTTGTGTTGCCATGGTACCTACCCTCTGTCTCGTTTTCAGAGCTGGTCTCACTGAAGCTCTTCCACCTCTCCTTGGCCCGAGACAGAAATATCTCAAACAACTCTACAGTAGCAGACACAATCAACAATACTGTGGTTAATTATAGCTTATCCAGATTATATACTGCTACTGGTCGTTCAACAGACTATGTGGGCGGTAGGATGGCTGTCATTGTTACAGTAGGCAACTGCTTAGAATACATTAAAAGCTGCTGTAAAAGTGAATATTAGCAGACAGGCTGAGAGAACGGAGAGAAGGGGGGGGGGTTTGGATAGACAGCGTTAAGTAGAGTGTTGTGTTTTTACCGGGGGTGATGTTGAGCTCGTTGCCGATGGCCAGGCTCCAGACTCGTCCTCGGACGCTGGGAGGAAGGCCCTGCCACCAGAGCTCTCTGACCCGACGCGTGTTACGCCTGCCAGGGGACACAACAACACACGTCTATCATTCCAGAGGAACTTTAACAGTGTTAAACTATGGTAGAGTATCAGAATAGTCTATATATGGCAGTGGAGGCTGCCGAGACGACGGCTCATAATAATGGCTGGAATGGAGAGCATGGAATGTTTTGAAACACATGAAAACCACGTGTTTGGTACCATTCCATTTATTCTGTTCCATTACTATGAGCMGTCCTCCCCTCAGCAGCCTCCACTGATCTATGTACATTTGACACCACAACCTATTTCAGCCTCTGGTAGTCATTTGTTTCAAATGAAAATAATGTTCAGGAGGATTATTTGTGACAAATCAAGATGTCTGCTGTAGCTCAGTTGGTAGAGCATGGCACTTTCAATGCCAGAATGGTGTGTTTGATTCCCAGGACCACCCATATGTAAAATGTACGCACGCATTAATAAGGTGCTTTGTATAAAAGTGTCTGCTAAATGGCATATATTATATAGTATCAAGTGTTTGTGCTGGACGATAAAAGGCATTAAAACGGAACTGATCCCCTCAGTGTAGGGAATACTGACATGCAGTCCCAGTTGGGCAGGACGTCATTGTTCCAGATGACCATGGCGTTGGCGATGCTGTCCTCCTGTTTAAACCTCTCCTTCATCTGACGCTTCTTCTTCTGGGCCTCCTTCAGCTCTGACAGGGAAGAGAGAGAGAATGGGTTAAGTGTGTTAAAGTTCAATTTTCATTGTCCCAATTGGTTTGGCAGAAAAGGAGCATAAAAACAACATTGAATATACAGTTGAAGTCGGAAGTGTACATACACCTTAGCCAAATACATTTAAACTCATAATTCCTGACATTTAATCCTAGTTAATCCTAATCCTAGTAAAAATTCTGTCTTAGGTCAGTTAGGATCACCACTTTATTTTAAGAATGTGAAATGTCAGAATAATAGTAGAGAGAATTATTTATTTCAGCTTTAATTTCTTTCATCACATTCCCAGTGGGTCATAAGTTTACATACACTCAATTAGTATTTGGTAGCATTGCCTTTAAATTGTTTAACTTGGGTCAAACGTTTCAGGTAGCTTTCAACCAAGCTTCCCACATAAGTTGGTTGAATTTTGTCCCACTCCTCTGACAGAGCTGGTGTAACAGCCAGGTTTTTAGGCTCCTTGCTCACAAACGCTTTTTCAGTTCTGCCCACACGTTTTCTATAGGATTGAGGTCAGGGCTTTGAGATGGCCACTCCAATACCTTGACTCTGTTGTCCTTAAGCCATTTTGCAGCAACTTTGGAAGTATGCTTGGGGTCATTGTCCACTTGGAAGACCCATTTGCAACAAGCTTTACTTCCTGACTGATGTCTTGAGATGTTGCTCCAATATATCCACATAATTTTCCTCCTCATGATGCCATCTATTTTGTGAAGTGCACCAGTCCCTGCAGCAAAGCACCCCACAACATGATGCTGCCACCCCGTGCTTCATGGTTGGATGGTGTTCTTCGGCTTGCAAGCCTCCCCTTTTTCCTCCAAACATAACAAGGTATTACGGCCAAACTGCTCCATTGTTGTTTCATCAGACCAGAGGACATTTCTCCAAAAAGTACGATCTATGTCACCATGTGCAGTTGCAAACCGTAGTCAGGCTTTTTTATGTCGGTTTTGGAGCAGTGGCTTCTTCCTCACTGAGCGGCCTTTCAGGTTATGTCGATATAGGACTCGATTTACTGTGGATATAGATACTATTGTACCCGTTTCCTCCAGCATCTTCACAAGGTCCTTTGCTGTTGTTCTGGGATTGATTTGCACTTTTTGCACAAAAGTACGTTCATCTCTAGGAGACAGAACGCATCTCCTTCCTGAGTGGTATGACGGCTGTGTGGTCCCATGGTGTTTATACTTGCGTGTGGGCTGTGTGGTCCCATGGTGTTTAAACTTGAACAGATGAACGTTGTACCTTCAGGCATTTGGAAATACATCCACAGGTACACCTCCAATTGACTCAAATGATGTCAATTAGCCGATCAGAAGCTTCTAAAGTCATGACATAATTTTCTGAAATTTTCCAAGCTGTTTCAAGGCACCGTCAACTTAGTGTATGTAAACTTCTGACCTACCTGAATTGTGATAGTGATTTTTAATAGAAATTATCTGTCTGTAAACAATTGTTAGGAAAATGACTTGTGTCATGCACAAAGTAGATGTTCTCACCGACTTGCCAAAACTATAGTTTGTTAACAAGACATTTGTGGAGTGGTTGAAAAACAAGTTAATGACTCCAACCTAAATGTATGTACACTTCTGACTTCAACTGTAAAATTCACATGGCTCACAATGACCTAGTTATAGTGAATACAATGAGCTAGCTAGTACTTTAAGTCATAGGGCTTTGCCAGTTTCCAGAGACAGAAAATGCACTGCTGGCCTTTCATACACGTCAGTGTTACACTCAAAGTTCAATGTATTATCAATAATTTTGCCAAGATACTTGTAGTTGTCTATAGTGTCTACCACCTGGCCCTTAGTGTTCTGAAATCAATACACATACTAAATCTTTGGTTGTCACATTCAGTTGTAAGAATGCACTGTCACACCAATGCACTAAATCATCAACAAGACTGTGGGCAGTTTCATTAGCATGAAGGAGACGGACTATTACAGAGTCATCCTCAAACTTCAAGATCGATTCTCTTACTGGCTATGACAATCAACAGTGTACAGGATATAGAGGAGCAGTGAGAGGACACACCCCTTTGGGTGTTGTTGATGACAGCTCCCTGACAGGCACACAGTCACCCTCTGGGTGTGTGTTGACAGTTAAAACCGTGGTTAGAGCACATACCTCTCCTCTTGGCTCCTGCCACCATCTCGTCATACTCTTGTCTGTGACGCATGGCCTCCTCAACAGACTTGGCAGGAAGGTTCCTAAACAGAGGGGACGAGATGGATGACTTCAGAGAGAGGCGTGTGGTTTGGGCATACACACTGGCCATACAGAGTATCAAGAATTACATGTGCATGGTGTTTAGATAAGATTAATGTGCATTCCAGGAAAGCAGGCCATCCCCCTGTATGAGGGCTCTGCACTACACACAATCAATCACACACACAGATGGCATGTGTACCGAGGGAGAAGCCAACCAGAGGATTTTTTTTATATATATATATATATATATATTTTTAAACACTCACGATGGCCTGTCCTCTAGTATCAGAGCTGTGGTAGACAACGGCTCAAACTCCAGGTTTTTCCGCCGCGCTGCAGAGAGCTGGACCTGGGGGCCTGGAGCTGGTCCAACCTTCACCTGGTACTCCTTTACATAGAAACACAGGAAACAAGGGGACAAAAACATGTTTACAATGAGGTTTAAAACCCACGTGTAGGCTGTTCTTCACTGTGGTCTACAATCAAATCAAATTGTCCCACGCTTCGTAAASAGGTGTTGACTAACAGTGAAATGCTTACTTACGGGCCCTTGCCAAAAATGCAGAGTAAAAAATGAAATAATAAATAAATATTAATAACACGAGGAATGAGTAATGATAACTTGGCTAAAAACACAGGGTAACAGTACTGAGTCCGATGTGCAGGGGCAGGAGGTAATTGAGGTATACATGTACATATAGGTAGTGATAAAGTGACTAGGCAACAGGATAGATAATAAACTGTAACAGCAGCGTGTGTGATGAGTCAAAAGAGTTATTGCAAAAAGGATCAATGCAGACAGTTAAATAGTTAACCAATAGCTACCCGAACTAACTATTTAGCAGTCTTATGGATGGGGGGGTAGAAGCTGTCCAGGGTCCTGTTGGTTTTAGACTTTGTGCATTGGTACAGCTTGCCGTGCGGTAGCAGAGAACAGTCTATGACTCCCTTTATGTGTGGATGGACCAGTTATTGTACATAACACACCAGTGTTCATCCATCAACTACGGCCCATCTTTGCTCCTGTAGAAGGCAGCCTAATGGCTATGGGAGGCAGGGCTGTCAGGGCTAGGGACATTCTGTAGGCTTAATAGTGTCTACTTTGTCCTAGGCCTTTTCTGCACTGTGTGTGTGTACGTACGTGTGATAAAAACCTCATTCATAGACCCGGGTTAACCACAGGACAACAGATCTTTTATGGGGTTAGTCTGGATGAGACATAGTTATCATTCATCACCCCCACCCTGCTGGAGTTGGTTCATCTATGCGTGATGTTCTCCCTCTCCCACAGTTAGTGTAGTCATGGATAATGCTTCTATTGTCATGTGAAGCAGGTAGGCAGAAGTACACCTGGTAGTGTGAAGGATGAAACATATTTTCTATAGCTCCATGCAAAAAGATGGTGAATAATATGCGATTTAGAAAAAAGGCATCCCATAGCCCRTGATTAAGAGATTGTGATTAGGTGTCGATTCAGGCTCAACTGTCTGGATTATGATCCTGATGAAACGAAAACTAGATGTATTTTTGTCAGTATATTGTAGTTTACTACTTTGTTGTGGAATGGGAATAGTCTAAGTGTAACATCCTACTTCTTGCCTTCATCATTATTCATTGAGCTTCAGTCTCAGTTGACCGCTGCTGTAAACAAGTACCCAGTGTGTCTCTGTCTCAATCTCATTTAGAGCAGCTCAGAGTCCCACCTGACGTGAGCATGGTAGGAATGCTAACCCACTCAGCACAGTGCCGGGGTGCACATCCTCCATAACAGTCAGAGGAAGAGGGCCAGTGAGGAGTGGGGGGGTGAGCTGTCAGAGACACCGCCACACAGCATGCAGAAGTGGGGCAGAGTAGCCAGCTGGGGCCTCAGCTGCAGAATGCAACAGCAGAGCAGAGAGACAGCTACACACCGTCCCACACCACCACCAGTGGTTTAAKCAATAACACCCCCGCCCTTTCATCCAGACACCCACTCCTGTCCCTTTGCCTCAATTCCCACCTGTTGCAGACATACACACCACCACCAGAAGCAGCAGCATTACAACAGAGACATTAAATGGACATTTCCATTCCATTAGTTTGAGTTGGCAGTTCCTACAATGTTAGAGTTCCAGAGTTWGGATACCAGATCATTTATATGACACCAGACCAACACAAATATATCTTGATCTTCATTCATTTTTATGGGTAGAACTCAAACAGGTTGTGGTTGAGTCCAACGGGTTGTGGTTGACTCTGATATAGAGTGATACTAACCTGCTGGATGGTGAAGGAGTCTTTAGGATCTTTAGTAGTGTTCTCCTTCAGGGGGACCTTTCCAAACAACCTCCACCCAGGAGCATTCTGGGAAGGTGGCTTTGGCTCTTTGGGCTTCCTAGAAAACAGGTTCCTGGAGGAGAGAGAGTGACAAATATTTAAAAGAAGAGAGAGACAGACATATATCTGGAAGGAAAATGTACATGGTGAAAGAGGGTGGTACAAATRTCAGGGAAGTAAAGGATGGAAAGAAGGGTGTTGAGCAATGAAAAGATAACATGTACACACATGCTCGCACAAACACACAGTCCCCTGAGGTTCCCAGGCTTTTATCCTGCCCMGTGTACCGTAGGTGTGTGAAGAGTTGGGTTGGGCCATCAGCGAAGCTGCAGTGATATGAGAGAGTTTCTGGCTGTCTGGAGTGAGTGTGTGGTACAGTGGGGGCCAGGTCGGCCAAGTTTGTTCTTCCCTCGTTGTGAAGGAATTCAGAAAGGCACCCTCCCCAAGGTCTTGTGTTGCTACGGATTGTTGGATACAGTACATCAGTGACAACTCTTATACAAAAGTGATCAAGGACACAGTCCATTATCTAGCATCCTCAAACACCTGAAGATTATCATCATCATCGTCATCCCAACCATGCCATCATAATCACCTCAGTGGAATCAAACATAAGAATCCGGCACCACAAACCAGTATTTCCTCTAATGTTGTGCACACAGACAGTGGGACAGAGTGAGCCGTAGATCACTTGTTATTCATTTCAAAGTGATCAGCAATGTGGTACAAAAAAGTGAATTCCATCTGCAAACATGGATTCTGGTTGGATGATGACGTTGACAAGCGTCGTTGCTAGCTCAGCGTAGTACTAGGTGTTAGCCTATGCCTCCTCATAATGACTAAATGGCAACCTTGACTGTCAAGGAGAGCATGGCACACAGTACCAGCAACACCACAAGTTATGAGTGTGTGCAGTGCTCACAAGAACCTTTGAGCTCAGCATCGATTGCAGTTAACATAGGATAATTGAACGACGTGCTGTGGCGATGCTTCTTACACAGCCTGTAACCTAACGGAGGTCTAACTTTACCTAGTACTGTAGCTAGCAACCCTGTCCCTGCGCCTCACCAAATGACAGGTTCCATGTCTCCGGGCCATGGATAAACGATCTAGGGGCTGAGTAGCACAGGGCTCAGCCACAACACTTCTCACAGCACCTGTCATTAGACAACATCCTCACAGGTTAAGGAGGGGYTTCAGTTCGTTACGGTCTGGTCTACATACAGGACGAAGAAACTGCTTTGGAGATTTTAGTTTAGGAGGACTATGCCGTGTGTATAATACGCTTTAATGGAGAACTGCTACAAAGGCCTATCCTATATAGCTAGGCCTAGCAGTGATGACTTTCTAGAATAAGAGKGTGTCTCCACGGCATTGCAAGCAACTCAAAATCAATACTCTGAAATTGAATTGATTCAGCTCCAATAGTACAGTACTTTTATAGGGGTGAAAGTGGGGTAGGCGGGGGAGTAGCAGAGAGATCGAGACAGATAGAAAACATTTTCTCTGCAGTCTCATTGCTTGTTGTAGTATGAAATCCAGGCAATAAAAAGGTAGAACACCGCAATTCTCTCCAARATTACCCTGGGCTGCAGGAGAAACTGGAGGCCTGCAAATCTCATGAAGTCAACACAGGGAGGGAAGAGTGTTACAGGTACACGTTGTGTTGTACAGGATGTCTTATCCWGCTGTCAGGCATCAGATTAGATTTATCCTAGCTGATATTAAAATGCTTCCTGAGTTTAAAGTCTCTTTGCTGTTCAAGCATTTTTTTTTAATGGCACAAAACAATGAACCAGATGCCTTGTGCTTCATCAACCTGTTCATCTGTAGAAGTTGGACGACATGGGCTAATTTAATTCACAAGCTACACATCCGCCCTCCTGTCAAACCCACATCTGCAGGATGATGATGATGAGGAGTTGTGATCGCTTTCTCCAGTRTGCTGCCTTGCACTGTAACGAACATGAAGACGCACCAGATAAACAATGACATTGACCAGGCCTGCAGGTGCTTGAATAGATGCTCTCAGAAATMATGCATGGGCCTAGGGTTGCAAAATTCCATTAAATTTCAAAAAATAGTTTTTCCAGAAATACAGGATTTCCTGCTCATCACCTCATAATTCCAGGAATTCTCATACCAAGATTTCTGGAAAACCGGTTATTTGGGGAAAGRTACCAGAATTTTGCAACCCTACAGTATGGGCAGAGTCACTACAAAACATGGTCATTATGGATAACCAGCTACAGTAATGAGCTGCTGGAATAGGGTAGTTGGCTCCTTGTAGGGTAGCCCATCAGTCTCATTAACTATAAATGGCACTGTGGATGCCATCGGAAGCCTAACCCCTAAGGAGATAGGCCTCACTTAACTATTGCTTAGTCTACCATATCCTTTATTACCACAATAACGGACTAATATCCATTACTACTCTCAACACATGCTCACTATGGTAATTCAACATATAGCATTCACAAATAAGACGTTTCCCAACACGTGTATGCGTAGGTTTGTTGTAGTGGTGGTGAGGGAGTGTGTGTGTGAGCAAGTGCAGTGATGGTTACGCTTTTCATATTACCTGGTGAAAAAATCAGAGATTCCAAACTTCTTAGAAYAGGACAGAACTGTCGACCCGTCGGGGAGTTTCTCTGGGGCACTTTGACGACGACCGATATCATAAGTGTTTCTAGAGCAGTCAGCACCCCCCTCATCTCCAAATAACATGTCCCCATCCTCCGGGCTGAGAGGGGTGGCATCACAGCTGAGAGAGACTGTGATGTTTGGGTTAGTCCTGAGGCTGAGAGGCCTAGCTGGGAGACTGCACTCACTCAAATCCTCTCTCATGCTGGGTTCTGTGTTTGGACTGTTGCTGGTGTTTTCAGAAAGTGTTGACGGAGAGGGAGACGGGAGTTTGGCACTCGATTCTGAAGGGACACCCTCAGAGTCCGGAACACTACTCGCTGCATCGGGGGGCTTGGCAGCTGCTGGGGGAGCTCCCTCTGGGCTGCCAGGGATGTTTTGGCGCTGCAGATTAGAAGCATGCACCACGACMACATCAAATGGAACATTTGTGGTTCTTTCTGAGGAAACAGCATCAAAATCACATGTAGCTCCAGTGTTTACAGTATGCAGGCCACCATTTACTTCCATGACAGAGCAGTCAAGTCCTTGGCATAGCAGTCGGTTGCATGTGTCCATCTGGCTACAATAATCAGTATCCACATCTGTAGACCAATCATCATTTGATAAATAACAATCCATATCCCCGTTGGCCATCTTCATGTCCAAATCAACAGAGTCTGTGAAAGTGTAATTCTGTTGATGGTTGTCTATAGGCCTACATGACAATGGAAAGAGAGATGGCGGCTGTGGCCCTGGCTCCATATTAGAATCCCCCTCTTTCAGTGTACCCGAGTTGGAATCTTGAGTCTCCCCCTCATAATCCAGTTTTCCCCGCTGTGAAACACGAGCCAGCTGCAGTAACATTCCGTTCCCCTCCTCGTGTCTGTAGGCGTTTGCAGCTGTGTCTGAGCAGGAAAAGMGCCCCCCGCTCCCCCCTCCGTCAGCTTCAGACCCGACCATTAGCTGAACCGATGACTCAGTAAATCCATTAAGTCTGTGGTCGTTCGGGTGCGGTGGGTCGTTGCACAGGTCTGAAATTACACCGCTTTCATTCATCTGAGTGGGGAGACAGTCTGCAACCAAATCCCGCATTATTGTATTCCCAACTCGGACGTTCTGCGATGGTAACACGACACAGTCAACGATTGGATTCTTCCCATTGCTGGCTATATAAACATAACCTTTCCCCGTTTGACCCTCATCCGCCGCGCATACTCGGCTTCCGTTGTCGTCCAATGGGCGAGACGTTGCTATTATATTACAGTCGGCATGTGAACCGTAAGATTTACCTGCCTCTTCGTTTTCGTTGACATCGACGGGCAAAACAAGAACCACATCTCCATGTTCTGCTGTTTCCATTTCATGTACCCTCCGCGAAGCTAGTTACAGCTTCGGACATAAAATCCTGCAGCGTCGCCCTCTCGGACGTCTGAGCTCCCAGTCTTCGTTGTTCTTTGAGAGCGTGACCATGTTTTGTAGTCTGTCGTTTTTAATCTGGCAGACCCACAAAAACAGCATACTGTTTTGAGGAACGTTTGGTCAAAATAACATTTCAATCGGGCCTGTGCTGTAACAGATTAATGCAARCCCCATGTACCAGTCAGCAGCACTAATACCACACCAGTAGCCATTTTGAAGTGTTCATGACGTCACGTCTTTCCCAACTCGCTAAACCCAAAATCAGATGTCTTGGATACGAAGTGACATCTTCTTTTGAGAAAGCGTAATTACATCTAGGAATAAACCACAGGCTACATACTCTGTGGAATAAACGTGCATGATATTCTTCTGTGATAGCCTATTGATGTAGCTTGCCTACCTTTTTCAATAGTTGAACCAAAGARAATAACCCTTTGGTTGAATAGTGGCCATATTATATTTAGGCTGGATTGTATTTTTCTTTTATAGAGGGAAAAGGGAGTTATGTATTTGAGTGTGTGATACCAATTAATCGTCTGAAAGTTGTCCACGTTTGCTCTGTCTCTCTCGTGCTCAAGTTCTCGGTGGAACCGCCAGAGGACGTTGTGACCACGCTTGAAACACGACTTTAATTTATACAACCATTGTATTCACGAAGTGCAGTAMGCCTAGGCCATATAAACTCAGCAAAAAAAGAAACGTCCCTTTWTCAGGACCCTGCCTTTCAAAGATAATTCGTAAAAATCCAAATAACTTCACAGATCTTCATTGTAAAGYGTTTAAACACTGTTTCCCATGCTTGTTCAGTGAACCATAAACAATTAATGGACATGCACCTGTGGAATGGTCATTAAGACACTAACAGCTTATAGATGGTAAGCAATTAAGGTCACAGTTATGAAAACTTAGGACACTAAAGAGGCTTTTCTACTGACTCTGAAAAACACCAAAAGAAATATGCCCAGGGTCCCTGCTCATCTGCGTGAATGTGCCTTAGGCATGCTGCAAGGAAGCATGAGGACTGCAGATGTGGCCAGCGCAATAAATTGCGATATTCGTACTGTGAGACGCCTAAGACAGCGCTACAGAGAGGCAGGACGGACAGCTGATCTTCCTCGCAGTGGCAGACCACGTGTAACAACACCTGCACAGGATCGGTATATCCGAACATCACACCTGCGGGACAGGTACAGGATGTCAACAACAACTGCCAGAGTTACACCAGGAACGTACAATCCCTCCATCAGTCCTCAGACTGTCCGCAATAGGCTGAGAGAGGCTGGACTGAGMGCTTGTAGGTTGTAAGGCAGGTCCTCACCAGACAGCACAAACCCACCCTTGCTGGACCAGACAGGYCTGGCAAAAAGTTCTCTTCACTGACAAGTCGTGYTTTTGTCTCACGAGGGGTGATGGTCGGATTCGCATTTATCGTKGAAGAAATGAGCGTTACACCGAGGCCTGTACTCTGGAGCGGGATCAATTTGGAGGTGGAGGGTTCGTCATGGTCTGGMGTGATGTGTCACAGCATCATTGGACTGAGCTTGTTGTCATTGCAGGCAATCTCAAGACATCCTCCTGCCTCATGTGGTACCCCTCCTGCAGGCTCATCRTGACATGACCCTCCAGCATGATAATGCCACCAGCCATACTGCCTGTTCTGTGTGTGATTTCCTGCAAGACAGGAATGTCAGTGTTCTGCCATGACCAGCGAAGAGCCCGGATCTCAATCCCATTGAGCACGTCTGGGACCTGTTGGATCGGAGGGTGTGGACTAGGGCCATTCCCCCGAGAAATTTCCGGGAACTTGCAGGTGCCTTGGTGGAAGAGTGGAGTAACATCTCACAGCAAGAACTGGCCAATTTGGTGCAGTCCATGAGGAGGAGATGCACTGCAGTACTTAATGCAGCTGGTGGCCACACCAGATACTGACTGTTACTTTTGATTTTGACTCCCCCTTTGTTCAGGGACACATTACATTTCTGTTTGTCACGTCTGTGGAACTTGTTCAGTTTATGTCTCAGTAGTTGAATCTTGTTATGTTCATACAAATATTTACACYTGTTAAGTTTGCTGAAAATAAACACAGTTGACAGTGAGAGGACGTTTCTTTTTTTGGGATGAGTTTAGAAGGCATCATCAACTAGATTCAGCCACAGGCCTATTTTTTCGACAGGAGATGGGCGGGGGCCGGAATATAATTATAAATATTTTGTAGAATGCAAATTGACCGCAAGAAGCCCAAACAAATATAACGTTTGCCAAAAACAATAATTTCAAACCTTGCTTACATTTGCATTGTTCACTTGTCTCTCTATTATGCATGGGAATACTTGGGAACAGTTAAATTAAAATCACTTGGAGCTGATTTCCTGGTGTTTTTACAGTCTTATGTAAAAAAAAATATTTGATGTTGTTGGTGCTCAGAATACAACCACGGGCCGCCAGTTGGGGAACCCTGCCATATAACATTCTAAGTGTTAGGCATATGTAAGGGTGTAATTYTTTTAGTACATCAATACAAGAGGTTCTCACAGTATCTTGGCTTATTTACTCTTCTGTTTTCATGAGCCTTTTTGTTTTTGGAATMAATAGAATGGTTAGAGTTGGTAATAACAACGTAATCACAATACTGTGGGTTCCTTTTACACAAAATAAACCCCTTTTTAGAGTTCAAAATTGCAATGCATACAATAAATGCCTCACATTCTATGAATGAACCTTGACTCTGTTGCCTACTTTTAGTAACACAGAACATAGATGCCAAGGCAATAACATTTAAGCAAAATCCTGTACACAATGAGTGTATGACTTAACCTATGGAACCGGTTCCATAAATATTGAAAAAAATTACCCCCCAAATATAGTTAACTTTGCTTTAGCAATAAGAATGCTTCCCTATTATCACAGAGTATCTACTATTGTTTTGGTTTCCTCCATTTTTATTAACTCATCACTCTACCCGTCATCTCGCTACTCCACCCCTAATTTTAGTTCACCCCTTCAAAGAGACTTTCCACAATCCTCTATTTACTATCCTCAGTAATCGGTTGCCCTTTATTCATAACCTTACACATACAGTGCATTTGGAAAGTATTCAGACCTCTTGACTTCTTCCACATTTTCTTACGTTACAGCGTTATTTTAAAATMGATTAAATTAACATTTTTCCTAATCAATCTACACACAATARCACAAAATGACAAAGTGAAAACAGGTTTAGACATTTTTGCAAATGTATAAAATATAAAAAACAGAAATACCTTATTTACGTAAGTATTCAGACCCTTTGCTATGAGACTCGAAATTGAGCTCAGGTGCATCCTGTTTCCATTGATCATCKTTGAGATGTTTCTACAACTTGARTGGAATCCACCTGTGGTAAATTCAATTGACTGGACATGATTTGGAAAGACACACACCTGTCTATATAAAAGGTCCCACAGTTGACAGTGCATGTCAGAGCAAAAACCAAGCCATGAGGTCAAAGGAAAGYTTCGTAGAGCTCCGAGACAGGCTTGTGTCGAGGAACATATCTGCGTAAGGGTACCAAAAAATGTCTGCAGCATTGAAGGTCCCCAAAAACACAGTGGCCGTCATTATTAAATGGAAGYAGTTTGGAACCACCAAGACTTCCTAGAGCTGGCCGCCTGACCAAACTGAGCYATCAGGGGAGAAGGGCCTTGGTCAGGGAGTTGACCAAAAACATGATGCCCACTCTAACAGAGCTCCAGAGTMCCTCTGTGGAGATGGGAGAACCTTCCAGAAGGACAACCATCTCTGCAGCACTACACCAATCAGGCCTTTATGGTAGAGGGCCCCAGACGGAAGCCATTCCTCAGTAAAAGACACATGACAGTGTGCTTGGAGTTTGCCAAAAGGCACCTAAAGACTCTCAGACCATGAGAAACACGATTCTCTGGTCTGATGAAACCAAGATTCCTGGCTTAGGAAGGCCACCAAAWATTCTGACATTTCCATCCCCAATTACAACATCTTCCGACAAGATAGAACTGCCAAAGGGGGCGYTGTTGCAATCTACCGAAGAGATAGCCTGRAGAGTTCTGTCATACTATCCAGGTCTGTGCCCAAACAATTCGAGCTTCTACTTTTAAAAATCCACCTTTCCAGAAATATGTCTCTCACTGTTGCCGCTTGCTATAGACCCCCCTCAGCCCCCAGCTGTGCCCTGGACACCATATGTGAATTGATTGCCCCCCATCTATCTTCAGAGTTCGTACTGTTAGGTGACCTAAACTGGGATATGCTTAACACCCCGGCCGTCCTACAATCTAAGCTAGGCCCTCAATCTCAAACAAATGATCAAGAACCTACCAGGTACAACCCCAAATCCGTAACCATGGGCACCCTCAAAGATATCATCCTGACCAACTTGCCCTCTAAATACACCTCTGCTGTCTTCAACCATGATCTCAGCGATCACTGCCTCATTGCCTGCATTCGTAATGGGTCTGCGGTCAAACGACCACCCCTCATCACTGTCAAATGCTCCCTAAAACACTTAAACGAGCAGGCCTTTCTAATCGACCTGGCCCGGGTATCCTGGAAGAATGTTTACCTCATCCCGTCAGTAGAGGATGCCTGGTTGCTTTTTAAAAGTYTTTTCCTCATGTCACGTTCCTGACCTTATTTTTCCTTTGTTTAACTTTGTTTAGTTGGTCAGGACGTGAGCTGGGTGGGTAGTCTATGTTTTGTGTTTCTATGTTGGGGTTAATGTGTTGCCTGATATGGTTCTCAATTAGAGGCAGGTGTTTGACGTTTCCTCTGATTGAGAACCATATTAAGGTAGGGTGTTCTCACTGTTTGTTTGTGGGTGGTTGTCTTCCGTGTCTGTATGTCTACCACACGGGACTGTTTCGTTTGTCGTTCGTGTATGTAGTCTGTTCCTGTTCCTGTTCGTGCGTTCTTCGTAGTTTGTAAGTTCTCAAGTCAGGTCTGTCTACATCGTTTATTTGTTTTGTAGTTTGTTAAAGTGTTTTTGTGTTTCGTTCTATCATTTAAATAAATCATTATGTCAAACTATCACGCTGCGCTTTGGTCCAATCCCTACTCCTCCTCTTCAGACGAAGAGGAGGCGAACGACCGTTACACCTCACCATCTTAAATAAGCATGCCCCATTCAAAAAATGTAGAACTAAGAACAGATATAGCCCTTGCTTCACCCCAGACTTGACTGGCCTTGACCAGCACAAAAACATCCTGTGGCGTACTGCATTAGCATCGAATAGCCCCCGCGATATGCAACTTTTCAGGGAAGTCAGGAACCAATATACACAGTCAGTTAGGAAAGCTAAGGCTAGCTTTTTCAAACAGAAATTTGCATCCTGTAGCACTAATTCCAAAAAGTTTGGGGACACTGTAAAGTCCATGGAGAATAAGAGCGCCTCCTCCCAGCTGCCCACTGCACTGAGGCTAGGAAACACTGTCATCACCGATAAATGTACGATAATCGAAAATTTCAATAAGCATTTTCCTAAGGCTGGCCATGCTTTCCACCTGGCTACCCATACCCCGGCCAACAGCTCTGCACCCCCCCCAGCAACTTGCCCACGCACCCCTCCCCTCACACACTTCTCCTTCACCCAAATCCAGATAGCTGATGTTCTGAACGAGCTGCAAAATCTGGATCCCTACAAATCAGCTGGTCTAGACAATCTGGACCCTCTCTTTCTAAAATTATCCACTGAAATTGTTGCAACCCCTATTACTAGCCTGTTCAACCTTTCTTTCGTATCGTCTGAGATCRCCAAAGATTGGAAAGCTGCCCCGGTCATCCCCCTCTTCAAAGGGGGAGCCACTCTAGACCCAAACTGCTATAAACCTATATCTGCCCTGCCTTTCTAAGGTCTTCTAAAGCCAAGTTAAAAAACAGATCACCGACCATTTCGAATCCCACTGTACCTTCTTCACTATGCAATCTGGTTTCCGAGCTGGTCATGGGTGTACCTCAGCAACGCTCAAGGTCCGAAACGATATCATAACCGCCATCGATAAAAGACAGAAATGTGCAGCCGTCTTCATCGACCTGGCCAAMGCTTTCGACTCTGTCAATCACCGCATTCTTAATCGGCAGACTCAATAGCCTTGGTTTCTCAAATGACTGGATCGCCTGGTCACAAACTACTTCTCAGATAGAGTTCAGGTGTTCAAATCGGAGGGCCTGTTCTCCGGACCTCTTGCAGTCTCTATGGGGGTGCCACAGGGTTCAATTCTCGGGCCGAGTCTTTTCTCTGTATATATCAATGATTTTGCGCTTGCTGCTGGTGATTCTCTGATCGACCTCTACGCAGACGACACCATTCTGTATACATCTGGCCCTTCTTTGGACACTGTGTTAACAAACCTCCAAACGAGCTTCAATGCCATACAACACTCCTTCCTGGCCTCCAACTACTTTTTATTTAGTAAAACTAAATGCATGCTCTTCAACGATTGCTGCCCGCATTCCCAGCCCGCCCGACTAGCATCACTACTCTGGACGTTTCTGACTTAGAATATGTGGACAACTACAAATACCTAAGTGTCTGGTTAGACTGTAAACTCTCCTTCCAGACTCACATTAAGCATCTCCAATCCAAAATTAAAATCTAGAATCAGCTTCCTATTCGCAACAAAGCCTCCTTCACTCACGCTGCCAAACATTACCCTCGTAAACTGACTATCCTACCGATCCTTACTTCGCGATGTCATTTTACAAATAGCCTCAACCACTCTACTCAGCAAATGGATGTAGTCTATCACAGTGCCATCCATTTTGTCACAAAGCCCCATATACTACCCACCACTGTGACCTGGTATGCTCCCATGCTGCCCTCGCACATATTCGTCGCCAAACCCACTGGCTTCCAGATCATCTATAAATCTTTGCTAGGTAAAGCCCCGCCTTATCGCAGCTCACTGGTCACCATAGAAGCACCCACCCGTAGCATGTGCTCCAGCAGGTAATATTTCACTGATCATCCCCAAAGCCAACACCACTCTGACTGCCTTCCTTCCAGTTCTCTGCTGCCAATGACTGGAACGAATGCTATAATCACTGAAGATGTAGACTTATATCTCCCTCTTCTAACTTTAAGCATCAGCTGTCAGAGCAGCTTACCGATCACTGTACCTGTACACAGCCCATCTGTAAATAGCACACCAAACTACCTCATCCCCATATTTTATTATTTTTTGTTGTTGCTATTGTCATGACGTTGGCCTGTTGGTGGAGGTTCATGACCCCATAAATACCTTTCCCCTTTTCTCTCTCTCTACTTTATAGAGTTGACTCTTGTAAAGCTTTGTAACATAGAGTCTGGTAACATCAAAAGGTGGGAAACGGAACCATATTTCGGTAATCCAACCAGTTGAAAATATGCGTTGGTACTTAATGAATATGATCTCATATCAGTTGTTGTCTGAGACATTACTACTAATGACAGGATGACATAAACTGTATCTTGGAAAGTCGACACATTCTAGTTATCAGGTTCACATGGAATTGTTGTGCAATTTAAATGTTTAAATATGAAACTATTTGTGAAAAGATTAAATGTAATTTTATCTTCTTAAATTAGAGAACGGTTTGTCATAGAGAAACTCTGCTCACTCAGGCCCAAGTGAACAGACATTGGTTGTAAACTATGAAACACGCCCTTCTCTTCACCCTGATATAAGCCCGTTGACGAAAATCCAACTTTATGTTCCGAGGACGTGAGGACGACGGTCCTACATTAAAAGGGCTCAGATAATAACCTAACGAAATTAGCATCGTGTTCAATGTGAAGGTGACGATCGACATGCCGAAAGGATGAATTTCGACTATACCAGCCAGAATATAGCACAAGCTTAAAAGTATGGCAACTTGGTATGAACTTTGAACTCTTATACACTCCAGAAGTGATACCTCCTAGCCGTTGAGTTAGCAGCAGCCACTGTAAACGTGGGCTAGGAAAGGACGGACGACGTATCCATTCTAACACACACAACGATACTACAATGTACCCAGTTTACCAGCAGAGACATTCTTCAGAGGACAAGAGATCCCTGCTGGGCAACCCGGCCTTCCATCTACGACCAACCTATTGAAGCGCAGCTCAGAGTAAATATTCCTTGCATTTTTCTCTTCCAAATGGGCGGTTATTTAGAATGCATATGATTCTGTATTTACGATAGCATAGCTTCTCCCTTTGTTACTCAGTCTTCCCGCTCTTTAATTCAAAACCCAACCCTCTTTCTTTGTGTAACCAGCCGTCATATCTGTTCCGTCTGCTAGGGACGATTTCCTTTATGACATAATTTGTAATCAATGTATGATCCATTCTGTGTAGATGCAATTCTGTGTGATTATTTAGGTATTTAGTAAATAAATAATTAAACCAAATGTTGTATTGCTGATTCAACTGGTTAGCCATGGTTCGTGAAGACCAAGAATTTACAACTTTCAAATGAGACTGAATAAGGTGAGGATTAAATATTGACTGCTACTGATGTAAAAGATTACTAGGTATTTAAGAGTTGTGGTGCCCCGACTTTCTAGTTAATTACATTTACCTGATTAACTTAGTCAGGTAATAATAATTACAGAGAAATTATTTTATAGAATAGCATGTCATATCACTTAATCCGGCATAGCCAAAGACACGACACTATTTTGCACCCCAGTATCTCTACTTGCACATCATCATCTGCACATTTATCACTCCAGTGTTAATGCTAAATTGAAATTATTTTGCCTCTATAGCCTATTTATTGCCTAACCTCCCTAATCTTACTACATTTTCACACACTGTACATATATTTTTCTACTGTGTTATTGACTGTACATTTGTTTATCCCATGTGTAACTCTGTGTTGTTGTTTTTGTCGAACTGCTTTGCTTTATCTTTGCCAGGTCGCAGTTATAAATGAGAACTTGTTCTCAACTGGCCTACCTGGTTAAATAAAAAAATAAAAAGAATTGTACTCTTTGGCCTGAATGCCAAGCGTCACGTCTGGAGGAAACCAGGCACCATCCCTACAGTGAAGCATGGTGGTGGCAGTATCATGCTGTTGGGATGTTTTTCAGCAGCAGGGACTGGTAGAATAGTCAGGATCGAGGGAAAGATGAAAGGAGCAAGGTACAGAGAGGTCTTTGATGAAAATCTACTTCAGAGAGCTCAGGACCTCAGACTGGGGTGAAGGTTCACCTTCCAACAGGACAACAACTCTAAGCACACAGCCAAGACAATGCAGGAGTGGCTTCGGGATAAGTCTCTGAATGTCCTTGAGTGGCCCAGCCAGAGCCCAGACTTGAACCTGATCGAACATCTCTGCAGAGACCTTTTTTTTGCCTCGTCATTATGGGGTATTGTGTGTGGATTGATGGTTGTAGCGTAACAAAAATGTGGAAAAAGTCAACAGGACAGAATACTTTCAAAATGCACTGTAGGTTATGCTTATTCATATACATTCTATATATAGGACAACAATCTGAAAATCTTTCACAGCCAGCAGTGGTGACTAGGCACATTTAAAACAAGGGGCCATTTTAACCCCTTGAACTTCTCCAAAAAGAAACAAGCTGTGATGAAACTCATTGTCCATTTAGGTTCTCTACCTGCTTGAAAATGTTTCACACATTATATAGGCAAATATTTTTCTTATTAGGCTACTGTCCAGAGCATTAATGTCCAATAACTTAAGCTAGTATAATGTTCTTCTCTAGGCCTAAAGTACCAGTCAAAAGTGTGGACACACCTAGTCATTCAATAGTTTTTCTTTATTTTTATTATTTTCTACATTGTAGAATAATAGTGAAGACATCACAACTATGAAATAACACATATGGAATCATGAAGTAACCAAAAAAATAGTGTTAAACAAATGAAAATATATTTTATATTCTTCAAAGTAGCCACCCTTTGCCTTGATGACAGCTTTGCACAGTCTTTGCATTATCTCAACCAGCTTCACCTGGAATGCTTTTCCAACAGTCTTGAATGCGTTCCCACATATGCTGAGCACTTSTTGACTGCTTTTCCTTCACTCTGTGGTCKAACTTATCTCAATTGGGTTGAGGTCAGGTGATTGTGGAGGACAGGTAATTTGATGAAGCACTCCATTACTCTCCTTCTTGGTCAAATAGCCCGTACACAGACTGGAAGTGTGATAGTCCCACTAAACYCAAATCAGATGGGATGGCGTATCYTTGCAGAATGAAGTGGTAGCCATGCTGGTTAAGTGTGCCTTGAATTCTAAATAAATCACAGACAGTGTCACCAGAAAAGCATCCCCACACCATCATACCTCCTCCTCCATGCTTTACGGTGGGAACCACACATGCGGAGATCATCCGTTCACCTACTCTGCGTCTCACCAAGACAGGGCGGTTGGAATCCAAAAATCTTACATTTGGACTCATCAGACCAAAGGACAGATTTCCACCAGTCTAATGTCCATTGCTCGCGTTTCTTGGCCCAAGCAAGTCTCTTATTATTATTGGTGTCCTTCTGTAGTCGTTTCTTTGCAGCAATTTGACCATGAAGACCAGAGTCAAGCAGTCTCCTCTGAACAGTTGATGTTGAGATGTGTCTGTTACTTGAACTCTGTGATGCATTTATTTGGGCTGCAATTTGAGGATGGTAACTCTAATAAACTTATCCTCTGCAGCATAATTAACTCTGGGTCTTCTTTTTCTGTGGCGGTCCTCATGAGAGCCAGTTTCATCACAGCGCTTGATGGTTTTTGCGACTGCACTTGAAGAAACTTTCAAAGTTCTTGAAAGGTTTTGCATTGGCTGACCTTCAAGTCTTAAAGTAATGATAGACTGTCATTTCTCTTTGCTTATTTGAGCTGGTCTTGCCATAATATGGACTTGGTCTTTTACCACATAGGGTTAGCTTTTGTATACCACCCCTACCTTGTCACAACACAACTGATTGGCTCAAATACATTAAGAAGGAAAGATATTCTACAAATTAACTTTTAACAAGGCACACCTGTTCATTGAAATGCATTCCAGGTGCCTACCTCATGAAGCTGGTTGAGAGAATGCCAGGAGTGTGCAAAGCTGTCATCAAYGTAAAGGGTGGCTACATTGAAGAATCTCAAYTTTAAAATATATTTTMATTTGTTTAACACTGTTTTGGATTCTACATGATTCCATGTGTGTTATTTCATAGTTTTGATGTTGTCACTATTATTATACAATGTCGAAAATAGTCAAAATAAAGAAAAGCCCTTGAATGAGTAAGTGTGTCCAAACTTTTGACTGGTACTGTATATGTTGGCTAAACATTGACATGATTGACATCACTGTTGTTGTCTCTTGCTAGGCACATGAGGTTTTGTCYTGTCTGCTAGCGTTGGGGGAAATGTAACCTAGTTTTAAAAGAAAAAGAGGACCGAGCACGCCCCCATTCTCATCGACGGGTTGTAGTGGAGCAGGTTGAGAGCTTCAAGTTCCTTGTTGTCCACATCACCAACAAACTAACATGGTCCAAGCACACCAAGACAGTCGTGAAGAGGGCACGACTAAACCTACTCCCCCTCAGGAGACTGAAAAGATTTGGCATGGGTCCTCAGATCCTCAAAAGGTTCTACAGCTGCACCATCGAGAGCATCCTGACTGGTTGCATCACTGCCTGGTATGCAACTGCTCGGCCTCTGACCGCAGGGCACTACAGAGGGTAGTGCGCACGGCCCAGTACATCACTGGGGCCAAGCTTCCTGCCATGCAGGACCTCTATACCAGGCAGTGTCAGAGGAAAGCCCTAAAAATTGTCAAAGACTCCAGCCACCCTAGTCATAGACTGTTCTCTCTACTACCACACGGCAAGTGGTACCGGAGTGCCAAGTCTAGTTCCAAGAGGCTTCTAAACATCTTCTACCCCCAAGCCATAAGACTCCTGAACATCGAATCAAATGGCTACCCAGACTATCTGCATTGCCCCCCCCCCCCCCCCCCCCCCCCCCCCCCCCCCCCCCCCCCCCCCCCCCCCCCCCCCCCCCCATTTACGCTGCTGTTACTCTCTGTTTGTTATCTATGCACAGTCACTTTAGTAACTCAACCTACATATACATATTACCTAATTTACCTCGACTAACCGGTGCCGTGCCCCCACACATTGACTCTGTACCGGTACCACCTATTGGCCCTAGGCCTAATACTGTAGGTATACTATTGCCTATTATTTCCACAATCATGCGTAGGCCTATTTACTACTATATTACTATTTTTTTATTGCTTTGGTGCAATTTTTCACAAGGATGTGGTATATTTTCACAACTCTTAGTACAAAATTCAAAACAGATCATCAAAACTCTAAGCACATTTTCAATTGCTTAAGTGCAACACACAAAATCACAGTCACTTCACCAAACTGAGTGTTTCATCTAGAAATCCATGTTTCACATTGCAATACATGTTCATATGAATTAATTGCCTTTCACAATGCAATGCTCTCTTTTACTTTTGATATGATTCTCTTCTCATTTGTTAAAATATATTTTACRATTACTTAATTCGACTGCTCTTAATTGATAAACCTATAGATTTTAAACTGGTTTGTCTACTATAGAGTTTGAAAAAACACCAGTCTTAACATCAGGGAAGAGGCGACTCCGGGATGCTGGCCTTCTAGGCAGAGTTCCTCTGTCCAGAGTCTGTTCTTTTGCCCATCTTAATCTTTTATTTTTATTGGCTAGTCTGAGATATGTTTTTTTCTTTGCAACTCTGCCTAGAAGGCCAGCATCCCGGAGTTGGGATAGAGACATAAAAAGGATCTCTAAGGTCAGAGCGTGACAGTTAGCGTATGTGGTTTGTGTGTGTGTGTGTTGGAGTGTCAGTGTAGTATGTGTGAGTGTGTGGGTAGAGTCTAGTGCGTGTGCATAGAGCCAGTGCAAGGGAGTCAGTACAAAACAATTTAAGATAAAGAAATAATAAAGGGGGTCAATGTCAATAGTCTGCGTAGACATTTGATTAGCTGTTCAGCAGTCTATGGTTTGGCAGTAGAAGCTATTCAGGTGCCGTTTGGTCCCAGACTTGGCGCTCCGGTACCGTTTGCCATCCCGTAGCAGAGAGAACAGTTTATGACTTGTGTGGCTGGAGACTTTGACCATTTTTAGGGCCTTCCTCTGACACGGCCTGGTATAGAGGTCCTGGATGGCAGGGAGTTCGGCCCCAGTGGTGTACTGGGCCGTACACACTACCCTCTGTAGCGGCTTGCGGTCGGATGCCGAGCAGTTGCCAAGCGGTGAAGCCAGTACACCACTGGGGCCGAACTCCCTGCCATCCAGGACCTCTATACCAGGCCGTGTCAGAGGAAGGCCCTAAAAATTGTCAGTCATGAGTCCAGTCAAGATGCCCTCAATGGTGCAGCTGTATACTTTTTTCTTCACAACTGTTGTTTTTTTTGGATCATAATAGTTCCTTAGTGATATGGACACCGAGGAACTTGAAGCTCTCGACCRGCTCCACTACAGCCCCGTCGATGTGAATGGCGGCATATTTAATGTGGTCTCAATCAAATGATCCATAACCTATAGAAGGTCTGGGCAATTCCAGTCCTGACTACAATAATCACCTAATCATGATCTTCAGTTTAGAATGCAATTTGATTAAATCAGCTGTGTTTGCTAGGGATGGAGAAAAGGTGCGAAACCAATCAGGCCCTCGAGGACTGGAGTTGCCCACCCCTGGCCTAWAGGCTATGAAGTGCATGCTCAGAGAAGCACAGTTATATTTCTAAGATAGCTGCTCAGATGGTGTAAATAAAATATTCCAACCCTGAGCCCCGTCCTMCCCTGCTTTTGCTGATCAAAAACAGTTGTGTGCTGCCTAACCAATAGCTGTGSTGTGTAAGCCTTAAGTGGCATTTCAGGAGGCTTCTTCCGAATGTTTTTTTGATTATGCCTAGTGCAAAAAATGCACTGTTCTGTTAAGTTTGAGAAGGAGAGTACGAAGATGAGAAGGAGGACCCGGAGGTTCACTTTGATAGTGAACCTCCGGGTCCTATTAAAAACAATTCTGTCCTAATATTTATATATTTCTTAATCCCCTTTTACTTTTAGATGTTTGTGTAMTGTTCGATACTACTGCACCGTTGYAGCTAGGAACAAGCATTTCGCTACACCCACAATAGCATCTGCTAAATATGTGCATGTGACCAATACATTTTGATTTGATTTGATCTTTCTTGCCCATCATGCATTTATCAGAGTTATTGACCTCATAATAAACCAGATTGCATTGTGGTGCTGAAACTTGGGCGGAAGGTAGCCTAGTGGTTAGKGTGTTGTACTAGTAACTGAAAGGTTGCAAGATCAAATCCCRGAGCTGACAAGTAAAAMATCTGTTGTTCTGCCCCTGAACAAGGCAGTTAACCAACTGTTCCTAAGCTGTCATTGAAAATAACAATTTGTTCTTAACTGACTTACCTAGTAAAATAAAAAAGACACAGCACAATCAAATGGACAGCTCATGGTGCTGAAAGTAGYCAAATATGAGTAAGAATAATTAATTTCAACCATCTTCATTTTAATTTGACGTTACTAACCACAAGAGGGATTTGTGTTGGAGACTATTTCTTCCTATTTAACCTTTACTGCAGTGGGATAAATCAGGTTCACACAGTGTTTCTTGGTAGTCTTAAACAAATCTACTTTGAAACAAAAGTATACACCTCACACACATGGTTATGGACTTAAAAAGAAGAAGACACCGGCACCTTATCAGATATAGAGTTCTGATTATATAAAGTGATCTTTAACAGCACCTTTGCACGCGATGCTTTATGCTAGAAACAAGCTGTAAAATACCCGGGAAAGATGTCACTCAGATGCATGGGGATATAATTAGTTTGTTTCTTTGAAATTCAGAGGCTGAGCTACAACCTTCTATATCCGAGGAGACAAATACATTGACTTTGCTTGGAAAGTAATCTAATTCTGTCACTATCAGTTGATTAAGCTATTCACTTTTTGTACAATAGAAGATGTTAAAACCCAGACAGCTTTTAGGGAACATGTGTAACCTTCTCTCGTTGGGTTAAGCCACAGAAGAAGACWAGCTAGCAGTTAAAGCTAACTTTTTTTTCATTGGTAGGCCTACTCTGTCTGGGGTGAAAAGGTAGGCCTAACTTTTGAATGTACCATGCTCAGACTCCTAATGACTTCTCAAATGTGATGATTTGCAAACAGGGACAGTTTTGTTGCAAACATGACACACTGATTTGGCATTGGAGAAATATGATAAGATGAATTGGCCTATCTCTCTGTCCATT
>NC_036865.1:20136209-20185922 GCF_002910315.2 Salvelinus sp. IW2-2015
GTGCACTGCCAGAGCCCTGCAAAATGACGTCCAGCAGGCCACAAATGTGCATATGTCAGCATATGGTCTCACAAGGGGTCTGAGGATCTCATCTCGGTACCTAATGGCAGTTTGATTTCATAGAAGTGTGATTGACTTGGAGTTACATTGTGTTGTTTAAGTGTTCCCTTTATTTTTTTGAGCAGTGTACCATGCTCAGACTCCTAATGACTTCTCAAATGTGATTATTTGCAAACAGGGACAGTTTTGTTGCAAACATGACACACTGATTTGGCATTGGAGAAATATGATAAGATGAATTGGCCTATCTCTCTGTCCATTCTTAGCCTGTAWTTTTGATAATTTGTGRAGAGATTCTGCTAATATGTAAAATTATGTAGAATTGCATGAAATGTTTGGGAAACCTGTTGTAGGCTACAGATATGTCTGCCAATTTACTGGATGAGTTGACCACTGGTGCTAATTTTGTCTCACGGTTAGTGTCATCCTTGAGATGTCCATACCCCTTACCCATACCCAACCCCCTTTACATTTCAACTTTAATGGGGTGACGTCAGAGTTGTGACGTTCCAAGGATACGTTTAGACTTTTCAATTGTCTCACCTGCTATGAGTCATAGCCTATCACGAGAGAGGGAAGCAACCGATAGTTTTGGACGTTTTCTGTAGCCTCCTTTAGTCCATTTGAATGGATCCGGGTTTGGAAGCTGTCCGCTATATGAAAATAAAGACAGTGAACAAATACGTGGTTCAATGTGAAATCGAAGCGTTTCTACCCAAAGACAGAAAAGTGCAAATGGAAAACTATACTGGAAATGAAACTCAAGTTCGTTCGGAATCGGACGGCACAGACGAGGAGACCYGCGGGAATGGCGTGCGCGCGCTAATTGGATGCATTTTGTTTCTCCTCATTGTGTCGACACTGCTGGGGAACATGCTCGTGTGCGCTGCCGTAGTTAAGTTCAGGCACCTCCGGTCCAAGGTAACCAACTTTTTCGTGATTTCTCTGGCGGTGTCTGACCTCTTCGTTGCCGTCCTCGTGATGCCATGGGAGGCAATATCTGAGGTGACTGGCACCTGGCTGTTTGGTAGATTTTGTGGCATCTGGATAGCTTTTGACATAATGTGCTCGACGGCATCTATTCTTAATCTGTGTATCATAAGCGTGGACAGATACTGGGCTATAGCTAGTCCTTTTAGATATGAACGGAAAATGACCCACAGAGTTGCATTTATCATGATTGGAGTGGCGTGGACGCTGTCAATTCTCATCTCCTTCATACCTGTCCAACTGAACTGGCACATGGCCGACGAGGAGACGTCAGCGGGAAACTTTAGCAACCACTCTGAGAATTGCATAGCAAACTTGAACAAGACCTATGCTATTTCCTCATCACTGATCAGTTTCTATATCCCAGTGGTTATCATGGTTGCCACTTACACGAGGATTTACCGTATTGCGCAAACGCAGATACGGAGGATATCCTCCTTGGAGAGAGCCGCGGAGCAAGCGCAAAATAACCAACACCCAAACGTTTGCACGCACGAAAACGCATTAAAAACTGCTTTTAAAAAGGAAACAAAAGTGCTAAAGACCCTCTCCATTATCATGGGAGTTTTTGTGTTTTGCTGGCTGCCTTTTTTTGTCCTAAACTGCATGGTACCTTTCTGTGACCCTCCGTGCGTAAGCGACACCACGTTTACAATTTTCGTTTGGTTTGGTTGGGCCAACTCTTCGTTAAACCCTGTCATTTACGCATTTAACGCGGATTTCAGAAAAGCCTTTACAACTATTCTGGGCTGCAATAAAATTTGCTCAAGCAATACAGTGGAGGCTGTTAATTTCAGCAATGAATTGGTCTCCTATCACCACGACACAACGCTCCAAAAAGACGCACAAGTCTTGATGGCTACACAGCATCCTCACGCAATCCCAAACGTGGGAGAGGACACAACCCCACTGTCCGACAAAGTTTCTCTTATCTCAAACGCATCTCGCAATCACAAGAACACGTTGCTGCCAGCCATCGTCCAATTCCAGTGTGACGGGGAAATTTCACTGGATACCATAACGCCATTTACTTCAGCCGGAGCCATGGAATGCGACTCAATCCCTGGTCAAATCCACGATTAGAATCTTGCCCAATTAATTGTAGGTCATGATTAATTGAAGTATTGCATTCTTGATTTGTTTATTTAAAATMATATTTTATTGTAAGATCATTAACTTATTTTATGCCGTGCGTAAGTCCGTGCGCAATGTTATAATAGCTTTATTATCTCACTGATCGTCATCGATACATTTATGCTGMGATTCTTTTAAATAGGCATGTCTTGATAAATGAAGGAATTCACATAGAAATGTTAGTCTAGTTTTAGTCTTGCCACTACACACATTTCTAATTAATGGAACACAATTGAATGAATAAGCGATGTTGTGTATTGTACMAGAGGATATCCATGATATTTTGTTTGTGAATGCTTTTCATATTCATGCCAAAATACTTGCTTTAATTCATGAGAATGGTGGTGGTATTTCTGTAGTCAAGTAGCTCTCAAACATGGGAGTAATCTATTTTTCAGCAATATTGGTKAAATAATTATTCATAAAAAGGCAATGATTTTGGTATAAATTGAAATGTTTKATCAGATATATAATAATGGAAACATTACTTGACATTATTATGTTGTGAAAATAGCTGTAAAAATGTATTTTTACTAAAGTCAAGTCAAGTCATATTTGATTTAAAGTGCATTTCACAATGTCTCAAAACACTCRAGAGAAAAATAATGACAAAATATAAAATACAACATTTGTAAATTTAATATAATTCGAAAAAATWTGTAGAACAGATTATGTTCTCGCCAAGTCACTTCACTATAATTGTATGATGCATCTGTCCTCTGTATAGTTCCTGACAATACCATGTAACCCATGGTAACTGAACCACATCTTRCCCTCTGATAATTGCATCTATTTTTATTTMATGATTATTTTAYTGTCTTAAGCTGCTCTGTAGTATTGGGAGAAAGAAAATAMTATAGTGAGCCCTAATCCAAACTCCAATGTCCCCAAATGTTATCAAAATACAATTTGGAATATGATCTAAATTCTCCCCTCAAAGCCATTGCCTCCTATGAATCTAATATGAATACATAGGCCTATATTTTATAGGTGTTGTAGCCTACTGTTCCAAAAATGAATACATTTCACTTCACATCTGTTTAAAAAAAATACTTCAGATTCCTGAGAGCATCAAATTACACCAGCGCCCCTTTCATCTTCACAGGACAAAGGGTTGAAAAACAAAAGTAGCAGTATCCAGGACACTGAGGAGGCTGACCTGGTGAACCGCATGGCAGGTGTGTGGAGTGGACTGGACACATACACACACACACACACACACACACACACACACACACACACACACACACACACACACAAAAGCCGGCCAGGGTAGTGGTGGTGGTGGAGTAGGGGGTTGGGTGGGGGCTAGTCTGAGTGCATGCCTGTATTTCCCCACCAAAAAGTCTCAGCTACTGTAATGTCATACTACCATCTCATGTTATTAGTGGTGGTTTTTCAGCATATTAATATGACATTATCCTCCTCTCACCTCCCCTTCATTTAGCTTTCCAAATGGCTGCAGACATTTAATGAGACATTTCAAAGACCGTAATTAGTTTTACCATTTTGCAGTTTGACATTTTAYCATGGACTCATGCAGTGACTTGATCAAAATATAGAATTTTAACATAGTATTTTGGGGGGTTTTGAATTACAATTGATATTATATCTTTAGGAAGAGCATGTGYAAAACGAACTTAGGCAAAGAGAAATAGATCAAACATGTATACCTGAGCATATATAGCCACACATARAAGGGTGCACACACACACAAACTACTTTAATAATTTTTCCATTGGCAAGATGAGCAAATTTAGGCATGACATGCCAGCAACAAACGCTGACACTACACATCCAAGTATATCTGACTAAATTATGAAAGACAAGCATTGTAATTTGAATTCCAAAAAGTAAGTGTGGAAGAGGTAAAAAAAATGATTGTTGTCTATCAACAATGACAAGCCACTGGGGTCTTACAACTTGAATTGAAGATTACTGAGAATAATAGCGGACGATATTGCCACTCCTATTTGCCATATTTTCAATTTAAGCCTACTAGAAAGTGTGTTCTACCTAAGAATAGTAAAGCCCCCTTTACTGGCTCAAATAGCRGACCAATCAGCCAAAATTGTGTTTGACCAGATACTATGCTATTTTACAGTAAACAAATTGACAACAGACTTTCAYCACYCTTATAGGGAAGGACATTCAACAAGCATAGCACTAACACAAATTACTGATGATTGGCTGAGAGAAATTGATGATAAAAAGATTGTGGGGGCTGTTTTGTTAGACTTCAGTGCGACTTTTGACATTATCGATCATAGTCTGCTGCTGGAAAAACTTGTGTTATGGCTTTACACCCCCTGCTATATTGTGGATAAAGAGTGACCTGTCTAACAGAACACAGAGGGTGTTCTTTAATGGAAGCCTCTTCAACATAATCCAGGTAAAATCAAGAATTCCCCAGGGCAGCTGTCTAGGCGCCTTACTTTTTTGAGTAAAGCCAGTGTGTCTATGAATGCGGATGACTCAACACTATACATGTCAGCTACTACAGCGACTGAAATAACTGCAACACTTTACAAAGAGCTGCAGTTAGTTTCAGAGCGGGTGGCAAGGAATAAGATAGTCCTAAATATTTGTAAAACTAAAATAATTGTATTTGGGACAAATCATTACCTAAACCCTAAACCTCAACTAAATATTGTAATAAATAATGTGGAAATTGAGCAAGTGGAGGTGAGTAAACTGCTTGGAGTAATCCTGGATTGCAAACTGTCATGGTCAAAACATATTTATACAACAGTAGCTAGATGGGGAGAAGTCTGTCCATAATAGCGCTGCTCTACCTTCTTAACATTACTATCAACAAGGCAGGTCCTACAGGCCTTAGTTTTGTCGCACCTGGACTACTGTTCAGGCGTGTGGTCAGGTGCCACAAAAAGGGATTTAGGAAAATTGCTCAGAACAGGGCAGCACGGCTGGCCCTTGGATGTACACAGAGAGTAAACATTAATATTTTTTTATTTATTTAACCTTTGTTTAACTAGGCAAGTCAGTCTCTCCTGGCTCAAAGTGGAGGAGAGATTGACTTCATCACTACTTGTATTTATGAGAGGTATTGACATGTTGAATGCACCAAGCTATCTGTTTGAACTACTGGCGCACATCTCGGACACCCATGCATACCCCCATAAGAGGTCTCTTCACAGTCCTGAAGTCCAAAACAGACTATGGGAGGTGCACAGTACTACATGTAGTCATGGCTCTATGGAAATCTATTCCACATCAAGTAACTGATGCAAGCAGTAAAATTAGATTAACGAACAGCTCAAAATATACCTTATGGAACAGCGGGCACTGTGAAGCAACACAAACGTATGCACAGACACATGCACACACACACATGATAACATACGCACTATACACACACACGTACACATGGATTTTGTATTGTAGAAATGTGGTAGTGGTGGGGTAGGGGCCTGAGGGCACACAGTGTGTTGTGAAATCTGTGAATGTATTGTAATGTTTGTAAAATTGTATAACTGCCTTAATTTTGCTGGACCCCAGGAAGAGCAGTGGCTGCCCAAGGCAGCAGCTAATGGGGATCCATAATAAATACAAATACAAAACTGAAAGGTTGCTAGTTCAAATCCCAGAGCCGACAAGTTGAAAAATCTATCGATGTGACTTTGAGCAAGACACTTAACCCAAATTGCTCCAGGGTTGCTGTTGATAATAGCTGACCCTGGCCGTGATCCCACTCAGAGTGTGTCTCAAGAGACAGTTGTGAAATGCAGAAAACACAGGACAAATATTAGAACCCACCAAATTATTATTAGAGAGAAGAGAAGAGAAGTTATCACACACTTCTCTCTGTGCCCCTTTGTGTCTAATGAATCCCTACACACACATACTTTGTAAAAACATCTGCAAAATAATCCAGGTCCAATTTATGATTGTTATAATAAACCTGAGCATTTCACAAATCTAAAATTAACCATTCCTTTGTATGATTTTATCAGTTAACACCAAACTTTCTCTCTCTCTTGCTCTCTCTCACTCCATTTTCTTCATTGACTGAAAATATGTGATATTTCTATCTTTTCACAAGAACGCTGACCTTTAAGACACAGCTCACATGGTACCTGTCTGAGGTTTGCTATACTAAAGCACAGGATGTCTGCCTGCATCAGAAAAGGTGACCCCCCACCATCCCACCCCGAAATGACATACAGATCAATGAGCTGAAATTCTGTCCGATGATAGAAACTAAAGTGCTATGTGCTGCAAAGGTTCATCAGCTGTAGAGTTACCTTCTGAAAGTGCCTGTGCATTTGAACAATGTTACATTTATTTGGTGAAACATCTCAGGCCAGTCATGAATGCAAAGAATTGATCATGTCTCTGAATGAGGTTGTATCAATTTATACAGTCCATCACAATGGTGCACAGCCACGATGTTATTTTCAGTCTGTTTGGCTCTATGGGAGATGACTAAAATACAATTAAGATGACTATTGTCCAGAAATATTCTTTCATCTTGTAATCAACTAGACCATTCACTGTCTGTATGAAATCATTATTTAATTTCTGTTTTCAAGGTAGAAAATGTTTTAGACACACATGCACACACGCATGCAGGCAATCATCCACATACATTTTACCCATACCTGAGGGAGAGTAAGGATTACACATTATTATGGCTTTGTTGACTGAATTCCATCAGTCCAGAAATTGCCATGTGTGAGAGGGTCCCTGTTGTGACCAAACACAGCTAATACTGGGTGACATGATTTCAGCCCGAGGAGAGACTTGCACACGTTGCCTCATCAGAAAATGTAGTTCCATAAAATACCATAGATACTACACTTTACATGTGCAAACTTGTAAAAGGACGTTATTGTTGGAACCCATTGTTGGTGCATTATTTTCCGTGTCAGAATGGGAAGGGGCATTAACCCCTTTCCTAGCCAAAAGACCCCGACTAGACAATCATTACTTCTCTCTGTAGTCGGAACGGTGCTATGCCAGAATGTGGACATCGTGGAGTCGGTGCGAGATATGGCTCAGAAAATGTACCMCAGTCCAGGTATGGGAGAMGGAGCTGTACTCCTAATTATCCCAAAATGATGAATCGAGAAGATTAAAATACTGCTKGTTTTTTATTAACCTGACTTTTTGTCCGCATGCTAGGCTAGCTAATTCTAAAGCGACCCGTTGGATTCGACAACACTTCCGGTAGCTAGGCCCTACTTTCCTCAACGCTAGGTGTTGTATTTTTATGGAATCCAATGGGAATTAGCTATTGCATTGGTGCCTATGGTAGAGCCACCAAATTGTCACCATTGTTTRCAATGGTAAAAGGCCGTTCAGAGAAATCTTCATAATCCACAATCTTTGACTTCAGTCATGTTTATTTTACATTTACATCATGTGACCTCCTGCAGAGGCTGTTAATCAGAGGCTTGTTAGCCACTAATTATGGCCAGCCTCATTCTGTTTCCATAATGATGACAAATTGTTTCTCAGGTGGTCTGCTGGGACAAGAGATAGTYGGTGTGGTTGATTATATCTGTAAAGCCAACCTGGACTCAGAACAATTCGTATGATTTGGGACGTTATTTCTGCCCCTCCATTTAGTATGATGTTATGTGACGTTATATTATGTTGTGTTACATTACGAATGGAATAGCGGTCATACGAATTGAAGGATGTATAGTATCATCCGTTATACCCGGTCGTACAATACCATACAATATGGAGGACGTCTTGCTCTGAGGCCAGGCTGCTTGTTGTGTTAGCATTTGTGGATAATGTTAGTGGCTAGCAGGTTAGGTGAAACTAACATATCAGATTAGGCTACTATGGTAAAGGTTAAGGYAAGGATTAGCTAACATTTCCTAAATAGTAGCAAAACACTTGATTCCCCAAGGTGACCTTTGGCTTGCTAGACAGCCTTAATCGACATCATCATTGCCCAAGAATAAGTTGTTGAGGTTTAACTGCCTTGCTCAAGAACAGAACAGCAGTTTTAACCACCTTTCCAGCTCTGGGATTTGAACCAGCGGCCTTTTCAGTTACTGACTTAACACTCTTAACTGCTAGGCCACTCATCCTCCTCGACCAACATGCTGACTTTCATTTCTGTCTTATGTAATCAGGGCCCGGTTTCCTGACAACGATTCATTTTAGGCTTACCAGTGAAACATTTAGAGAGAACATTCTTTAAGTGTATCATTAAAAAATAAATAATAATTGACCCCCTTTTTCTCCCCAATTTCATGGTATCCAATTGTTAGTAGTTACTGTCTTGTCTCATCGCTGCAACTCCCATACGGACTCGGGAGAGGCGAAGGTTGAGAGCCATGCGTCCTCCGAAACACAACCCAACCAAGCCACACTGCTTAACACAGTGCACATCCAACCCGGAAGCCAGCCGCACCAATATGTCGGAGGAAACACCGTACACCTAGAGTCCTGGTCAGCGTGCACTGCGGTGGGCCCACCACAGGAGTCGCTAGTGCACGATGAGACAAGGATATCCCTGCCGGCCAAACGCTCCCTAACCCGGACGACGCTAGGCCAATTGTGCACCGCCCCATGGGCCTCCCAGTCGCGGCCGGCTGCGACAGAGCCTGGGCTCGAACCCAGAGTCTCTGGTGGCACAGCAACCACTGCACCACCCGGGAGGCCCTTAAGTGCATCATTGACGCGTGTTTTGATACTGATATGATTGAAAGGAAGGCAGCGCTGCTCTCCAATCAGCTTTCACCATTCAAATCTTACTTTAACATTACAATTATTTCACAATACTGATGATGAATCAGCTACTAAAGAGTTAAGCAGGTAGCCTGACGAGTAGGAGCATTCGGCCAGTAACCGAAAGGTTGCTGATTCGAATCCACGAGCTGACAAGGTAAAAATCTGTCATTCTGCCCCTGAGCAGCAAGGCAGTTAACCCACTGTTCCCTGGGTCCTGAAGACGTGGATGTCGATTAAGGCAACCCTCTGCACCTCTGATTCAGAGGGGTTGSGTTAAATGRGGAAGACACATTTCAGTTGAATGCATTCAGTTGTACAACTGACTAGGTATCCACCTTTCCCTTAATACCACTGCAAATATTGAGGCGGCTTATTCTAATGCTTACCAAATAATAATAAACTTAATCACAGATTTGGCACATCGTTGCGCACATGTTGTCATCATGACATATTTTGCAAAAATTACAGACAGTAGCCTACAATTTGCAAAATATGATTKAATTGATTGAACATGAAATTGATTTCGTATGATTGAAATAGGCCTATACAGCCCATTATCCTACTGTATATTTTAATGCAGTCAATTCGGGTTTAATTTCAAGCATCTTTTTATACTTCGCTTGTTTGTAACAATTGCAAAGGAAWTGGCAACTTTGTATTTGTAGTCAACTTTGTTCTGAGGTAGGGCCTCCCGAGTGGTGCAGTGGTCTAAGGCACTGCATCGCAGGGCTAGCTGTGTCACTAGATATTCTGGGTTAGAGTCCAGGGTCTGTCGCAGCCGGCTGTGACCGGGAGACCCATGGGGCGGCGCACAATTGGCCAAGTTTCGTCCGGGTTAGGGGAGGGTTTGGCCGGCAGAGATGTCCTTGTCCAATCGCGCACTAGCGACTCCTGTGGCAGGCTGGGTGCAGTGCACGCTGACACGGTCGCCAGGTGTACGGTGTTTCCTCTGACACATTGGTGTGGCTATCTTCCGGGTTATGTGGGCATTGTGTCAAGAACCAGTGCTGCTTGGTTGGGTTGGGTTGTGTTTCGGAGGAAGCACGGCTCTCAACCTTCGCCTCTCCCGAGTCCATACGGGAGTTGCAGTGATGAGACAAGACTGTAACTACCAATTGGATACCTTGAAAAAGGGGGTAAAAWTTTTWAATAAAACAAACTTTGTCCTGAGGTTATCAGTGGTCACAAAGAGACAAACCGTTTGATTCTATATTTAGCAGAGATCTGCTGTGTGTAAAATGACGCAGGAGGGCAAAAAAGCAAACGATCGACGCACTTGCTGTTCTACGAGTGGTCTGAGGCAGTCGGTAAATAACAAGCATTTTAAAGTGCAGCTTTAGTAACAGTGGTTTTTGGAGACAGCTCAGAGATTTAACGATTCTCCTATGAAGGTTTCAATGATGAAAATAACATTAAAATGATATGGGAAAACCGTGCCCAGACCATTAGTAGGCTACATATCATATCTTGGAGGTACACAAACATATGTATAATAATATCCTTCATATGGCTCTGAGGCCAGCCTATTAAAGTACTGCTAGACAAAAGAGTATGCTCAATGGAGAATCTATTTGTCCTTTAGTAGTCCTTTAATAGACTTAATCTGGGTCCGGGAAAACTAGTCTGTTTTATATTAATCAGATAAATAAGAATCTCTAAATAAAGACACTGCATTAATTTAGTAACATTTCACCCTAAGCGTAACTTGACAAGATRCTGAAGCTCATGTGATTATGCCAAGTTCAATGCTTTTATTTGCACTCAGGAACTCCAATCATAAAACTCCAATAATACATCAAACCTGAAATGAACATAGATCCTGCATTTGAGATAATGTATAAAGGAGAATGTAAGAGCTGGGCCATTCAGACTGTTGACACTCAGTGACTCAACAGGAAACCCACTAAGCATTTACCGACAGCYACGTCATTTGGATGTTTTTTTCGMMTTTTTTCGGTCCTGTTCGGATGTCTTTTTTTGTTTCTTGGGGTATTTTTTGTTGTTGTACTTGACCAAATCTGAACCAATCATAGAAGTCTATGTTTGGTTTAGATTTGGTCCAGTSCAGACCGGCCTTGATTTGGCCCAAACATAGACATCTATAATTGGTTCAGATTTGGTCTAGTCCGGACCAAATCTGAACCAATCCACAATCATAGTTTGGACAGCACAGCACAGTACAGTACAGTAGAGCACAGCAGATTACAGTACAGTACAGTACATTAAAGAAATGTAAAGTATGGTACAGAACAGTACAGAAGGGCACAGTAGAGTACAGTAAAGAAAAGTAACGTATAGTGTACTGTATTGCACCCTACTGTACCCTAATGTACTCTACTCTACTGAATTAAACTATACTGTACTACTCTTCTGAATTAAACCAAACTGTTCTGTACTCTACTGAATTAAACTCTACTGTACTGTACCGTCTTCTCTACTGAATAAAACTAGACTGTACAATCTCTTGGTGTCCAACCCACACTTATACATAAGTTTTAAAGAACTTGTTACATAAGTTTTAAAGTTTTAAAGAACTATACTGTGCTCTACTGTACTAAACTGTGCCGTACTGTAATGTGATGTTCAAACTTGTAAAATATAGCCTAGACGTCTATGATTCGTTCAGATTTGGATCTGGTCTGCACCGACCAAAGTTGTACTTGTTTGGGGGCAGAGCTCATTAGAATAATACCAAGCATGCTTTGCAAGTGTTTGTTTTTACATTTACACCAAAAAATACATATTTTCAACATCTGTAAATTACATATTTTCCGGACATATTTTCAAGCTGTTGAGATTTTTACATTTTCCCAGGACTCTATGCTCACAAAGGCTCCTTTCAAATGCTGAATGACCTGGTATGATGGTGCATTTATCAGTTATACAGTTTAAAGCCATCATTTGTGCGTTTTTCCCAAAGTTGATCTTTAAAGTAACTATCCAGTGTTTCCAGATTTCTCTGAAATATGACCTYTAATTAATTAGAATATGAGTGAAATAGTTTTCTTTCCCACATGTTTTTATTAGGTATGTTGAAAAGCAGCTTTTCTGTGTTGCAATGGTGTGGGCGTACCCCAACACCAGTATGGTGTGGGCGCATACCGCTCATTAAAAATATCCATGGAGTAGACTGCTGATTGGCCAGCTCATCCTCATCAGGAGGATGACATCATCCTCTATGAGGAAATAGCAAGCATTTTTGAAACGGTCTGTTTGAGAAGTTTGAGGTAGGGGTTTTTAAGTTGTAGTTTTTTCTCAAATTTATGCTTTGGCCTTAAATACAAACATAGGAAGAGTCAACAACATTATTTGGCTATGAGTTAACAGAAAATTAACTTTTAAAATTGAGATTTTCACTGGACAGATACTTTAAAACTGCAACATTTTCTCTGAGCCTAGTGGCAAAATGTATTTAGTAGCACAAAATTATACTGAATTATAAATATATATATATATGCGCAACATACAACAATTTCAAAGATTTTGCTGAGTTAGAGTTCATATAAAAATTCCCCCCCCAAAATATAGATTTATTTTTATTTTTGGGGGGGTTGGGGGATCTTCCACTTATCCTTCCACTTATACAGTTTCTTTCAAATACCCCTCCATATACCCCTTAAGAGAGGCATAATAAGTCATGTCAAACTGTGTAGAACTGCAGGAAGCACGTTTTTTTTTTATTCGCACTTGACACACACACACACACACACCTCAAAAAGAACAAAGTGAAGTGTCTCATGTTATGAGCTTAGAATGGATTGACAGTGCCACCATACCATAAAAGTGCACTTTTGTCTAGACGCGTGACAGGATAGCAAAGCCAGGCCATCAGTCAGTATGTCTGTGTTCTTCTGTATGCAATTCAATGAAGCACTGATTACTAGGTGTCGCAATGGAAATTTGTGCTGAGGGCAATCTTCATTGTATTTACATACACTATGGTAACTTTGCTGCAGAGCACGGTGCTTCTCCTCTGCTTCACAATTAGATTCCCTCTGTCATTACGGTCCGAGGGGTGACGACAGAGGCACCGCTCGGAGCCTCAATCAGTGTCTAATCACAGTCAATGGTTTCTTAAAGGCAGTCAGCTAGCAGRACATTGATTGCGAACATCGCTCGACAACAATTTAATGGAGATTGGTCTTCTCAAACCTCCCGCCTCGTCAAGGACTCTCTCAGTGTCATCAGCAGAGTGAAGGGAAAGATTAGGCTTGAAGGAAGGACAGAAAAAAGCTAATAGAATCACATTTCTAGAGAAACGTAACTTGTAGGCCAACTTAACACCCTGTTCACACATTTTGTTTTCGCAGAATTCTGCCGACGTGTGAATGCAGTAATGGTGTCTGCAATTTCTCTCCTCAGACCCACACGTGTAGGCCTAGCTATGTTGCTGTGTGTCAACGAGTGGTGSCTGTTTTCCCCAATTCAATATGGTGTCTTGCTTGGGAATATTGAGACACTGAATCCCATTCACCTTTCAAGAATAAACACACCACTAGAGGGGGTGAGTGRTGCTCTGTCTTCAGCTGCCTTATACTGCTATTCTCTATCCCCCACTATTTCTCGATAAAAGACTGACTATTGGTTGTTGACAAATACAGCAAAAGAGTATTGGGGAAAGTCAATAGCCTATGCTACATACTGAATGAACCGGATAGATTTCTTTGTTAGCAATTAAATAAAAATGATCAATTAGAATGTGTCAAATGATTTATGAGAAGACTGAGGGGAAGAAAGGGCTCACTGACGTACAAACAAGTTCTTGTTGTGTACATTTGGCCACTTGGAAAAACGATTGGACTTGGACACTGTATTGGGCACACACACATTATCATGTATCATACATGCTAGTGTCCACGCATGCATGGACGCAGGAGACATACACACAATAACCACATAGCTGTTCTCTCTGCGCCAACGTACTGACACCTCTCATTCTGTGCCAGCAAAGAGGGGAGCACAAAGTATACAGAGAGTACCACCGAGGGCCTAGGTTGGCATGGACCCAGCCTCTGGCAGTGGAGTGGAACACATTATCACTTAGTGTGAGCTTTTAAGCCTTTGGCTATTCATTTGCCAAGTCCCCACAAGTGACTTTTTCTCACCAGGTTAATCTGGATGCATACTGATAAACYGAGAATATCCTCTTGTCAAAAGACCTGGAATAAAGACCTGGAATAAAATCATATATACAGTATGCTGGCAGAGTGGGCTCTGCCAACATACTGTATATATACAAGTATACTGAATTATTGTACAAAATAAAATGCCATTATCACAGTACAGTCACCATGGTCTTCAATGCTCTTGAAAATACATTATGTTGAACATAATCAAACAAATGCATTCTCTACATTGTTCACTGTACTGTCACTCAATGTGAGAGCTGCTGCTTAAGAAGTATGTGTGTTGCGAGGAAACGTTGGCAAGTGTGTACATTGTCTTCTTAGCCGTGAAGAGGGGGTGTGTTGGGTATGGATGTGTGTGAGGCAACACGCCATGACCCAAACTCCACCTCCCACCCTAGCCCCACACACAGATAATACAGTCTTTAGGTAGGGGGTTGAGAGGGGTATTGCTACAGGAGGAGGGGGCCTGCTTAAGGGAGGTCTGGGCAAACCCATTTATGCCCTGAACACTCCCCTCTCTACCCCTCCCCATTCTCCTTTATCCTTCTATAACCCTTTTTTGTGCAAGCGTCCCGGGACCCCGCATTTTGAATAGCAGCAAACACTGGGTCTCCACATGGTAAGTGCAACCTTTAGATACCAAATGTTGAAACTGGAAATAATTTGATTAGTACATTTTGTTTTTGCAGGCAGGTGTACTGTATGCTTGCTGTGCATGCATATTMTTTTCATGTCTGAGCCGACTTGGGGGTGTTTGTTTTGGTGCATGTCTTTGTTTTGTAGCAGTATATTGGATCACTCCAATATGGTTTCCTTCGCAGGGCAGGATACACTCAAAGTAAGGATTTTCAGAGTAGTCCTGTGTAAAAAGCATGAGCTGATTCTTACTCAAAAATGTTTGTAGAGGTGATTTTTATACGGATTAGTCCCGTGTACCAGGTAGCAATGCAGTTTTGGTCTGACCCCTAAAACCGCAGCTATCTATAGCTTAGAGCTGAAGCTTTCCTCCCTTATTGATTTAATGCGGTGTAAAGAAAGAAACAAATTATATTATGATTAATTTAAAAGGTGCACTGAAAATAAACATCATAMATGTTGTAAATGTGCAGTACAGTTGGTAACCGTAACATTTGTTAMGAATGTGATTTTATTTACTCATTTTTGCACAGCTTTTTGGGGTATTCTAAACAGGGAACATAGCAAACATAGGAAACATAGGAACATAGCAAAATGTAGTGAAACTTCTCGTGTTTTTATGAAAAGAAAGAGAATGGGTTAACTATGTAAGGTGTGTTTAATTCACTCATGTTTCACTTTGTTTTGCCTCTCCTGTTTCATTCCCTGCAGGTATTTTGATTGTGGCGAGTCCGATTTCCGTTTCATTCAGGCGTGCTACTGATGCTTGGCTGCATTTGAATAAAGAACCATTTCAAGTAGCAGTAATCACCCCGAGCCATGAGGTTCCTGTGGCTTCTGTTCTTCTTCCTGTGCCTCCCTGTCCTGCCCAGCACTGAGGCCAAACGCCAGAGCTCCGACAACAAGATGTCGCAGCCCCCACCACCACCAGCGGCAGGAAAGAAGCCCAAGAACTCTGTCCCCAGCTCAGGAGGGTTCAGCACAAAGGTTGGCCACAACTGTACCTGGGATACGTCCGGGGAGGGCGTAGTGAACTTGCTTGTCAGCTGTAGATCCGAGGAGCAGACCTACTGGTGCCGCTACGCTGGACAGCCAGACCTGTGCCAAGCCTACAGTGACAGGAAAGCACAGGTCAGGCATTGGAAACAATTGGTGGGCAAGCTGAAGAAGAAGAGGAGTGCGTGCGATGGTGAAAAGGTGCTAAAGACCCGCTCATGCAAGGCCCCCATGGAGTCGCACATGAAGCTCAAAGAGAAGGGGA
Source organism: Salvelinus sp. IW2-2015 (assembly GCF_002910315.2). Taxonomy (NCBI): domain Eukaryota; kingdom Metazoa; phylum Chordata; class Actinopteri; order Salmoniformes; family Salmonidae; genus Salvelinus; species Salvelinus sp. IW2-2015. The sequence goes on from NC_036865.1 coordinate 20,152,134, forward strand.
AAGGCGGAGGCAAGAAGGATCCAGTGCCCCTGGTTCCGGAAATGGTAGAGAAGGAGGAGAAGAAAGAGGAGAAGAAAGAGGATAGGACTCCGTTGTTAGAGGAGAGGGATGGGGAGGTGAACGACATGGAGCCAGTGGAGAATTATTGTGCCGAGGGATGGCATTCTGTCTGCTCATTCTTTGTAAGTTTCTTTGAAGGTTAAAGTCTTTGTATGGTTTTTGTAAGATAAAAAAGGGACAAAGCTGATGAACTCACCTCTGTATCCGGGCTTACTTCTTTGCTAGGTAAACAAAAATGTTTTTGTATAAAGTGATATAGAYCCTAAATATAGGCTGCAGAGATTTATTTGTGTTTATTTTATTGCGAAACTAATCTTATTTTCTACAGACAATATTTGCTACTGTTCATTTGTAGTATCTAGACTTGTATCAGATTTATATTTTTTAACTTTAACACAGCATACAAAATTCTACCTGCGAATTAACATACCGTACTATATAACCATTTAACAGTTGTTCGACTCATTTAATAAATCAACACCTTTTATGTATTTTCCACCTAGTTCATCCCTTAAAATTGTTGCAATCCCAGCAACATATTAGTTGCCAGAAAATAAATAATCTCTCGAGCCATCGTTTATTTTTCTTTACCAAAACTATGTCATCATAACACAGGAAATGCAGTTCTTAAAAATTGCCAACCCTGCTAATCAACAGATTATTTTCAAGTCTTTGTAAGTAGTGAAACGTAGGGTCACGTCTGTGAGACCTCGTGAACATAATTTAGAATAGACATAATGAAAGGGTTAATTGAAAATATATCTTGGAAACCTGTTGTGATCCGTTTCTTAGGTGATACTGACATGTCTCCTCTTGTGACACATTGAATATCRACATTTTCACAATTGCTCTCTGTGAAATAAATCAGTATTGTGACTACAGTAATAAGTGGATGTTTAGAAATAGTTCCCTGAAAAAATATAAAAGTACAATCTTAGTTATCTGTGGTTCTATCATGACTTTCTTATCCATGGTTGGATTGAGATTATCTTCATGAGACAACTCAGTGTGGTAGTCAATTGAAATACTGTCTGTCTGGTCCAGAGTTGCTATGTGTGTAAGCCATTGTGTTATGTGGTAGCCAGTGGCCACAGTCCACAGACAACACACATCCCATTGTGAGTTGCCAATGCTAGCAGATGGCAGGGGGTACCTCCTGGCACTATATTGGGTCCCACACTATTTTCACATTAGACTRAGTTACAAACAATTCAATGAAAGAAACAAATCGTTTTTTTTTTGTGTTGTGACAGGGATAGAAGTCCAGCTAAGCTGTTTAKGTGTCCTATTTTGTTCAGGTTAGCAACGCAAACAACAAAACAAAATAACTTGGACTGATTATACCAACCAGAGCCACAGAGTTCTGCCTAAAAGTCTCACTGTGCTTTTGTGTGTGTGTCCATGTGTGGTCTCTGTGAAATGTATGTGATGATGATGGCCAATTCGATGGTGGGTTTCTAAATAGAAAGAGGATGGGCTGACAGTCATGGTGTGATTCATCCCGCCTGAACCAGACTTTTCCTACAGGGAATTGATACTCTTCCCTGTCTCTGTGTCTTTCTGTCACAAAAATGTCCTCCATAACACTCTGTCTCAGTAACATACTGATTACGCACCTCTGAAGCAGTACATGTGATGTTCATTTCAAAGTTCATTGTTGGTTGGGTCAGCAACTCAATCCCAAATCAACTCACATTAGAGATATAACCGTTTGTTCCTCAGGCCTACTCCAAAATCATCTGCAAAACGTGATGATCTTCCTTTGATAGTGCAGCCCAGCATGCCTCCAACCTCTCTAAACCCTTCATTTACATCTGTAGCACCAGTGGTGTAGTGGAGTGTATACCCAGGTATACGCTATATACCCACTTATTTTCAGTGGGCAATGTGTATACTCACTTRTTAATCCCCACCAATACGTATCAATGAAGTGGAGGAATACGCCATATCAATTAATACACTCTTAGAAAAAAGGTGCTATCTAGAACCTAAAAGGGTTATTCGGCYGTCCCCATAGGAGAACCCATCGAAAACAACTTTTGGAACCCGTTTTTCTAAGAGTGTAGGGCTGATGGAACAGATCTGAATGTTTAGCTTAAAATGTTGATAAACTATTATTTATTCACATTTTAGGCGCAGCAATGTGCACATGGCAGTAGGCCTATGCGTGAATGTTTCAAAATGCAAMTTGGGGGGGAAACATCGTTCTAAACTGCACATGCAAGCAGTTTCATGGACAGAGATGGAAACATCTGATAGGAAGAGGCGGGAGAGACTCAARGACTATCATGGGTTGCTAATATGATTTGAATAATGTCTTTGGCTGCTAGACAATGAAAGAAAGTTGAAAGATTTTGTCTGCAGGCTACTTTGAGGCAATGTAAGACATGCCTCATAATATGAAGTAAAACGTCCAGCTTTCAAACGATTAAGGAACCGTAAAAATATAGCAGTGCTAATGATAGACCTAACTGTCTTCTGGGAGATGGAAAGACTTTCCCCCAAACCTTATTAAATGTTAACTAGCTACATAGTAGCCAATATCTTCCTGACAGTATGATATCATGATTATTTGCATCAATCAAATGGACCATTTATTTTGCAAAATCCATCTCATGTGCTACAGAAATAGCAAATCAAACAACATTGCTAGGTTGACTTAAAGGATAACTACTCTCAAAAATACAACATTCTTACATTTTTCCCAGACCTCAAAAGTGGTCTCCTGATGTGGTTCAAGCATTGTTATGGCCTTAGAAAACAACATTTTGTTATTTTCTGTTAAAAAAGTGTGACTTTGAGAAACAAAACCTGAAAAGAATTGTGAAAATTGGAAACCTGTGAATTTCAGACTCAGTTTATCTGTTTCAATTGCAGACCTACTATTAGCCTACTACACAGTACAGCTTTGGGTTGGCCTGACTGTGAAGGACTAAAGTCATTCAGATTGTATGTCACTGATTCTCCTAGAATTTGTCACACAGAGCGCCTTTCCTTCGCTGGGCGGGCTGTTTGGGAAAATGTTGGCAAAATTAGAGTATACTCACTTCTCCAGGCACCACTACACCACTGTACAGCACATACAGTAAAATAGTGTTAAACAAAAAATATAGATTTTAGATTTTAGATTCATCATAGTAGCCACCCTTTGTCTTGATGACAGCTTTGCTCACTCTTGGCATTCTCTCAACTAGCTTCACCTGGAATGCTTTTCCAACAGTCTTGAAGGAGTTCCCACATATGAGCACTTGTTGGCTACTTTTCCTTCACTCTGCGGTCCAACTCATCCCAAACCATCTCAATTGGGTTGAGGTCAGGTGATTGTGGAGTCCAGGTCATCCGATGCAGCACTCCACTARTCTCCTTCTTGGTCAAATAGCCCTTACACAGCCTGGAGGTGTGTTGGGTCATTGTCCTGTTGAAAACAAATGAAAGACCCACTAGGCGCAAACCAGATGGGATGGTGTATCGCTGCAGAATGTTAAGTGTGCCTTGAATTCTAAATAAATCACAGACAGTATCACCAGCATAGCACCCACAAACATCACACCTCCTCCTCCATGCTTCACGGTGGGAACCACATATGCAGAGATCATCCATTCGCCTACTCTGCGTCTCACAATGATGAGGCGGTTGGAACCACAAATCTCAAATTTGGACTCATCAGACCAAAGGACAGATTTTTACCGGTCTAATGTTCATTGCTCCTGTTTCGCTCTTATCCAGAGCGACTTACAAATTGGAAAGTTCATACATATTCATCCTGGTCCCCCCGTGGGGAATGAACCCACAACCCTGGCGTTGCAAGCGCCATGCTCTACCAACTGAGCCACACGGGACCACTCCATTCTTAATTGCAATGTGATTAATTTTACTCTGCAAGAATGCTTACATCATTTAAGCTTTTTCCATGTCTGCCATATTACACWCCTCCACCAGCACTCATTAGCAGGTCAATTATTATTTCATCCAAGCAAAGTTTTTACTGAGTTTCAACAGCAACAACTTAATATGTCCTTATGTTTACAAGTAAAATTGGCTCTCCTATAATCACCAGGGGCAACTGGCACAGACACACGTTTGTATCTGATGATGYCAGAGAAATAATTGGGCGCAAATCCTGTCAATTTCCAGACTTGTGCATCCAATTACCAGATGCTTAAGATTGAACAGCAACCCTGCCTGTGATTCAGAGGTTTAAATGAAAGTAAAAGGACATTTGGAATCACACGTGACACAAGATGTCTGGCTGCACAGTTACATCCTGTTGTCAAGCCTTGTGTACCACTTACCAAATGTTTATGCTCATCAAACCATTRGATGTTGGTGTCATTGTGAAGCTAGTACGATTCTGGTAGGGTAGAGTGGMGTAAGTTCAGCCAAAGGGTTAGTTGAGCCACCCCTTGTTTCTAGGAAACCATACACAAAATTAATAATGTTACCAAATATTTAGGAAGATGTCATAATTTCATGTAGTCTGTGAATGAAGAAACCACATGGAAAAAGTGGTAAATAAGTTAGGTCCAAAAAGCAGATTTTTTTACAAAGTAAAATGTGTTCTTGTGTTATAGGTTTCATAATACATTCTATCTAAACAAAGTAGATCATTTTAAGATTGTTTTATACATCAGTTGGGGTCTCTYTAYGCTACAATATGAAGTCCTAAACCTAGCATGAAAGTGCGTCCTTGTAGCTGTGTGGGCGGCAGGTAGCCTAGTGGTTAGAGTGTTGGAATCAGCTCAAATCCCTGAGCTGACAAGGTAAAAATCTGTTATTCTGCCKCTGAACAAGGCAGTTAACCCACTATTCCTAGGCCATCATTGAAAATAGGAATTTGTTCTTAACTGACTTGCCTAGTTAAATAAAGGAAAATAATAATAAAATAGTTTGCCTTGGGGTAAGTTGAGCCAATTGCCGTTGGGGTAAGTTGATCCAATGGCCACCATACCCCTTGCAAATGATTATTACATTTAGTATTAGTATTAGTATTTTTGCAATGTGTCATGCATATGAACTCAAGATAGTGCATGTTTATTGTTACAGAGCAGACATCATCATGCCCGTGTATACAAACGTAAAAGAAGCAGGGGCCTAGCCTTCCTTGATGTTCTTGAGAGAGCAGCCAAGGAAGTGAGAGAAGGGAAGAAGTCCATTGGACCAGCAGCAAGGATGAATAAATAGACTGAATGACACTGATATGTACATTGACAAAAAAAATTAACATGTATCTGTGAGAGTGTAATGGAGTAGCAGAGGCACAGAAGGTCTTATCTGATGACATGGAGTCTGAGCTTGCTAAACATATCAATAATCAAATGCAGAGAACTTGCCTAGGAATTGGCYCATCAAAACAAAATCCCTGTCCGAAACAACTGATCAAGAAATGGAAGGGTAAGTGATATTGAACAGAGATATCTATATATCTGAATGTAGGCATACATTTGAAGACGTCCTCTAGTGATTTTTTAAAACTTTTACTGTTGAAAAGCGATATCCCAAGTAGAAATACAGTAAAGTACACYCACTAAAGGGTAAAACAATACAAAATAGACAACTGCAAACTTCAAGGAGTAGGGCATGTCATCTGCCTCCCCTCATACTTGAGGAACAATAGAGGAGCAATAGAGTACAAGTAAGATTTTGTGTGTTCCCCCCACTTATGCTATGTCATGACTTACCTGGACCACCTATTGAGATGTTCCTTTTTTTAAGTAAATCAGGTGTTACATGTAAGATGTGCCAAGAAACCACTTTTTTGGACAAGCTATGTTTTCAAAACTGTTATGTTGACATTAATTCWAATTATTTCCAGGGATACACAGAATCCCGAAATATATGTTGATGTATTTGTTAGAAATAATACTATATTTCCCTTGACGGAGTGATGCTGAATGTAACAAATTGCTCAACATACCCCACTCTTCCCTACAAGTTTGGTTGACAATCTGAAGGTAATCGTTGGTGACAAAGTGGTGGCCTAGGTGATTTCTAGTCCCTTTACTTTTGTCAGGCTGTGTTTTGTCGACTTGATCACATCTAGCAGGTGCTGCCATGAGCTTAAAAAATATATTTTTTATAATCTATGTTTATTGCTGATGATGACTGGGAATTTTAATTGATGGTCTTGTGGGATGCAGCTTTTCTTGAAGAAGATAATCAAGGAGACTTGCAGAGAAGTAATGAAAGTTCTGTAGTTTACAGTCTTGTAACAGTGTTCAACAAAACAGAGGCTTGGTTGTAATTTGATGTTGTGCATATTGTATTTTTGCAGTGAATGAAATACAGGAATGTCAGACAAACATTACAAACATGTTGACATTTTATTTAAAGCAATTTTCAAATATATGATCATGTTTTTCTTCTAAACAAATGCTTAGTATTCTCCAAACCTTTCTCAGCTTCACTTTGTGTGACTGCAGTGGCACTATAGACTATAGTGAGAGAGCCCTATTTTGAGAGCCACATCACGTTGGATGGAGCTAGAAAACCACATGCAAATTAGTTATAGGCCTACATCTCCCAAAAGTGTAATCTTCCCCCATTTCTCTGGTCTCTTAAAGCCCTCTCCCATCCCCCTGTCCCATGCAATTCATAGGGTGTTCATTTTGCCGTCATTCAGTGCTCGTAAATTAAGTGCCCAATAGGCATGCTGCCAGTGTCCTGTCGCCCCCAGCCCCACACTCAGCATCTCCATGGTGGGCCTCTTTCTAAATGTCCTTGTCTTTCAGACATTCAGRTAGTCCCTCCAGTATTTTTATTGCAAAATCAATAATTCCCCGCATATTATGCGAGAGCTTGCAAATTTGACCCATCACTGCACTATTTCCACATAAAACGGTCAAATCAGTGAGGAGATTTGATTAATCTGGCGCTGGCGTCCAGGTAGGCGTGWTTTGCACCGGGTGAAGCTGACTACATTCGTTTTGGAACCGGGCTGCCATCTGGACATGAGACAGGTTCCCATTCAAAGCCCAGGGCGAAGTCAGGTCAAAACAAAAGTTAGGTAATTAAGCACGTGGAGTAATGAGTAAGATTTGTGTTTTCACGTGCAAAAGTTATTGTTTTTGATGAAAACACTTTATCTGCATTCCCAATTAAAACTAGTTTGCAAATTCTGACATATTTTATGAAAAATAGTATATTTTATTTGTATGTTTCTGGACGATGCACCATAATGCCGTGTTGACAACATGGCCGAGCGGCGAAGACTACGGTTTGATTTGAGAAAGGCGCTCCTCGCTCATCGCTTTTGCCTGTTCACGTCACGGGCCATAGACTGGTGCCCCGCGGTTCAGCATAATCGAATCCGACCCAATTTTATCGCATAAAACTGACCAATCACCGCAMTGCAAAAATAGGGCCCGCAATTTCAACCAATTTACCGCATAATATAGTTCGATCAAGCCACACGTCACCAAACTAGTTTGGTATTTCGAGACAAATTGGACAAAGTAATCGCATTTTGCCATGCAAAATGTCAGAATTGCTGCAGCTAAATCAAGCATTTTTGCTGGCAAATATCACCAAAAAKKCCCCGCAAAATCCTSGAGGGACTGTTCAGTAGGACAGAGCAGAATGGGTAACATCTTTGATAGATCTGGAAAAAAGCTCAGATAAAKGATACTGGATGGCTTCCCACATAAAGCAAAGTGGACAGCAGATAGTTTAATATACTCACCCATTAGTATGGTACATTTGAAAACGTTTCTTTTATCCTTTATTTGACTTCAAGAATGTCAATACTCATGTTTTAGTGTGAACTGCCCATGAAGATGTTGCCATCTGCAGGAGGATATTACTCCCTACAGGTGTCCGTCCATCACCACTACTAAAAGACGAGTYGATTTACACATGGTGCCTTTCCGAAAGTATTCACACCCCTTTACTTTTTCCACATTTTCATGTGTTACAAAGTGGGATTCAAATGGATTGAATTGTCAATTTTTGTCAACGATCTACACAAAATACTATGTAGTGTATTTTGGACAATAAGTAAGTTGATCATTGCTAGACAGCCATTTTCAAGTATTGCCATTTTGCCAAGCTGATCAGAACTGTAACTAAGGCCATTCAGGAACATTCAATGTCATCTTGGTAAACAACTCCAGTGTATATTTGGCCTTGTGTTCTAGGTTAACGTCCTGCTGAAAGGTGAATGTCTCCCAGTGTCTGTTGGAAAGCAGACTGAACCAGGTTTTCCACTAGGATTTTGCCTGTGCTTAGCTCTATTCGTTTCTGTTCTGTGTTTTGTATTTTCACCGTTCAGGACTGTTTCGTTTCGTTCTCGTATTTTTGTTGTTTTTGTTCGAGTATTCGTTTTCATTAAAAGAGATAATGAATTTGGGCCTCCCGGGTGGCGCAGTGGTTTAGGGCACTGCATCGCAGCGCTAGCTGTGCCACCAGAGACTCTGGGTTCGCGCCCAGGCTCTGTCGCAGCCGGCCGCGACCGGGAGGTCCGTGGGGCGACGCACAATTGGCCTAGCGTCGTCCGGGTTAGGAGGATTTGGCCGGTAGGGATATCCTTGTCTCATCGCGCACACAGCGGACTCCTGTTGGCGGCCGGGCGCAGTGCGCGCAAACCAAGGCAGTTAGGTGCACAGTGTTTCCTCCGACACATTGGTGCGGCTGTTTCCAGATTGGAGGCGCGCTGTGTTAAGAAGCAGTGCGGCTTGGTTGGGTTGTGTTTCGGAGGACGCATGGCTTTCGACCTTCGTCTCTCGAGCCCGTACGGGATGTAGCGATGAGACAGATAGTAATTACTAACAATTGATGCCACGAAAATTGGGAGAAAAGGGGTAAAAATAATATATAATATATTTTTAAGAGATAATGAATACTTACCACGCTGCACCTTGGTCCTCCCTCTCTTTCTCCAACGACGAACGTTACAGAATCACCCACCACCAAAGGACCAAGCAGGTGGTACGGCAGCAGCAGCAGCGGCCGAATCTCAAGACTCCTGGACATGGGAGGAGATTTTGAACGGAAGGGACCCTGGGCTCAGGCTGGGAATATCGTCGCCCCAAAGCAGAGCTGGAGGCAGCGAAGCTAGCGGCGGTGGTATGATGAGGCAGCACGGCAGCGCGGTTGGAAGCCCGAGAGGCAGCCCCAAACATTTATTGGGGGGGAACACGGGGAGTGTGGCTAAGTCAGGTAGGAGACCTGAGCCAACTCCCCGTGCTTACCGTGGAGAGAGAGGGACCGGGCAGGCACCGTGTTATGCCGTGAGGCGCACGGTGTCCCCGGTGCGCAGGCATAGCCCGGTGCGGTACATAGCAGCGCCTCGTATCGGCCGGGCTAGAGTGGGCAGAGCCAGGTGCCATGAGGCCGGTCAGCGCATCTGGTCTCCAGTGCGTCTCCTCGGGCCGGGGGGTACATGGCACCAGCCTACGCATGGTGTCCCCGGTTCGCCAGCACAGTTCCACCTCGCCGCACTGGCGGGCTACGGGGAGCATTCAGCCAGGTAGGGTTGGGCAGGCTCGGTGCTCGAGACCTGCAGTGCGCCTCCACGGTCTGGTCTTCGGTGCCGCTCTACGCACCAGCCTCCGGTGGCAGCCCCCGCACCAGGCTGTCTCTCCGTCTCCTCCCTACAGGTGCTCCCGCCTGTTCAGTGCTGCCAGAGTCTTCCTCATGCCCAGCGCTGCCGAGTCTCCCGTCTGTCCGGAGCCGCCTGAGCCGCCCGTCTGTCCTGAGCCGCCTGAGCGCGCCGTCTGTCCTGAGCCGCTTGAGCCGCATCTGTCCCTGAGCCGCCTGAGCCGCCCGTCAGTCAGGAGCTGCCTGAGCGCCCGTCAGTCAGGATCCGCCTGAGCCGCCCTTCAGTCCAGAGGCGCCTGAGCCGCCCTTCAGTCCAGAGGCGCCTGAGCCGCCCTTCAGTCCAGAGGCGCCTGAGCCGCACTTCAGTCCGGGGCTGCCCCTCAGTCCGGAGCTGCCCCTCAGTCCAGAGGCGCCCCTCAGTCCAGTGGTGCCCTTTATTAGGGTCCCCAGACCAAGGTCGGCGGCGAGGGTCCCCGCGCCAAAGACGCCACTTAAGCGGGCTAAGACGATGGTGGAGTGGGGTCCACGTCCCGCGCCAGAGCCGCCACCGCGGACAGACACCCACCCAGACCCTCCCCTATAGGTTCAGGTCTTGCGGCCGGAGTCCGCACCTTTGGGGGGGGGGGTACTGTCACGTTCTGACCTTAGTTCTTTTGTTATGTCTTTGTTTTAGTATGGTCAGGGCGTGAGTTGGGTGGGTTGTCTATGTTCGTTTTTCTATGTTGTGTTTTGCGTTTGGCCTGGTATGGTTCTCAATCAGAGGCAGGTGTCGTTAGTTGTCTCTGATTGAGAATCATACTTAGGTAGCCTTTTTTCCACCTGTGTTTCATGGGTGATTATTTTCTGTTCTGTGTTTTGTATTTTTACCATTCAGGACTGTTTCGTTTCGTTCTCGTATTTTTGTTGTTTTTGTTCGAGTATTTGTTTTCATTAAAAGAGATAATGAATACTTACCACGCTGCACCTTGGTCCTCCTCTCTTTCTCTCAACGACGAACGTTACATCCCGGCCAAACTGAGCAATCGGGAGAGAAGGGCCTTATTCAGGGAGGTGACCAAGAACTAGATGGTCACTCTGACAGAGCTCCAGAGTTCCTCTGGGAGAACCTTCCAGAAGGACAACCKTCTCTGCAGCACTCCACCAATCAGGCCTTTATGGTAGAGTTGCCAGACYGAAGCCGCTCCTCAGTAAAAGGCACATCAAAACAAATCAAACTTCATTTGCCACATACACCGAATACAACAAGTGTAGACTTTACCGTGAAATGCTGAATTACAAGCCCTTAACCAACAGTGCAGTTCAAGAAGAAAATAATTACCAAGTAGGCTAAAATAAAAAGTAATAATAAAAAGTAACACAAAAAGTAACACATGACAGCCTGCTTGGAGTTTGCCAAAATTCACCTAAAGACTCTCAGATCATGAGAAACAAGATTCTCTGGTCTGATAAAACCKAGATTTAAGTTGGTCTGAAAGTCAAGCGTCAAGTCTGAAGGAAAGTTGGCACCATCCCAACTGTGAACCATGGTGGTGGCAGCATCATGCTGTGGGGATGTATTTCAGAGGCAGGGACTGGGAGACTAGTCGGGATCGAGGGAAACGGAGCAAAGTACAGGGTGATCCTTGAAGAAAACCCGCTCCAGAGCACTCAGGACCTCAGAATGGGGCGAAGGTTTACCTTCCAACAAGACAACGACCCTAAGCACACAGCCAAGACAATGCAGGAGTGGCTTCGGGACAAGTCTCTGAATGTCCTTGAGTGGCCCAGCCAGAGCCCGATRGAACATCTCCGGAGAGACCTGAAAATAGCTGTGCAGCGACACTCCCCATKCAACCTGAGAGAGSTTGAGAGGATCTGCAGAGAAGAATGGGAGAGACTCCCCAAATACAGCTYTGCCAAGCTTGTAGCGTCATGCCTAAGAAGACTCAAGGCTGTAATTGTTGCCAAAGGCGCCTCAACAAAGTACTGAGTAYAGGGTCTGAATACTTATGTAAATGTCATATTTTAGTTTTTATTTTAGTTTTTATTTGTAATAKAMTTGCAAAAAAATTKTAAAAAAAWGTTTTTGCTTTGTCAAAKTGGGGTTTTGTGTGTTGATTAATGAGGAAATAAAATTAATTTAATCAATTTTACAATAAGGCTTTAACGTAACAAAATMTGGAAAAYGTCAAGCAGSTAAGACCTCCRCAAAATGTTGACAAATTGGAATTCACTTCTTGGCTTCTGCTTCTGCACTTTATACTCAAACAGACACTGGCTGACTGCCTGCCAAATTGAATGTTGAAGTATGTCACAACACATTACATTCAATGGTGCAACCTTCCCCTTACTGTAAGCTGTGCTTCTCCAGTCTATTGTCCCTCTCTACCCACGAAAACATTGTGGAGGGCTTGGTATTCTGTTATTTTCTGTTATACTCTGTAAGGAGTGTGACACCTTTGGTTGAAGTTAAAGTCTCTCCTCAATGTGCTACTGCCTACAACTTGCTACTGCCTACAACATGATTTACATGTATTACCACTGGTGTCAGGGAAAAMAAAGAGATGTTTCATCAGCCAAGCATATCACAGATTTCAGCCAATCAGCAAGAGTGATCCTCTCCTGACCACCAGGCCACGACGCACTGCAAGGTCAGTGCGTGGGCAGGCAGTAACCTAACCATGCCAACTGGCCTGTCGGAAAATCCATAAGTCATTGACTGGACTTTCAGGGTGTCAGAACTTCTCCATTTTGTGCCAGGTTTGTGTTGCAACGTTGCTCAATCCAGTATCCCTGACCATAAACAAATAGGCTAGTTTTGATCGGCAATTGCTGATATGGATGAATTAGCGGATTCCACACCTTTTTAAAACAACTATGTGGCTGGAGGTCAAGTTAAACACACAGTGGAAGACTGATAGTGGTGTTGGCCCATGTGAGTGTCTATCTAARGTGAGTGGAGCCACTGTGGAGAAAGATGCTACTGGGGCTGTCCCACTCCCATTGATCATCTGTAATGGTCAGGGATAAGGACATTGCAATATTTATACTATCCAACTCAGGAGCATGCAGTATTACAAAAATCTCATATTCATCTCTGGTTGGGATACACATCTCTGAATGCTCAGGGCCAATACTCAACACCACCAACTCTCAAATGGCCGTTATACTATGGATCTTCAACCAGGTCCTCCAAAATGGTTGCATCTTTTCAATTCTTCTTTTTGTATAAAATTAATGTATATTAATGATTATAAAGCATTTAATGAACGTAATTACCTCAGCTATTAGTATAACATAATACAGAAACATTTGGACTATTCATGACATACTGGTATTTCTAGATATTTTAAATTTTACTTTGCTTTCAAGTATTAGATTTTTTTTGCCATATCTGAACAAGTGTATGTTTATTAAACCATGAATGTCATCTATGAGTAAAGATAACTAACTACCATGACCATGAGCATAATAACTGGCAACTACAACACATAATGCATTCACTATACATGCCCTAATCACAGGTATCCTTGAATTATAGATGTTTATTTGTAACATTATGACAAATGATTTGCAATAGTGCTTTGATGAAGGAGCTTGCTACGGCRCAAATATTGAAGGGAATTAAGTTGCCATCCTGAACKATCTTTTAACATCAAATATATTCACTCAATTTAAAGAATAGGAAAACACAGTGATTTGATGACTGATTTCTATACACTAATTTAAAAACCAAAAAAGATATATGTTTAAAGTGAGAAGTAGGCATTGGTCTGAAGCCGAAAAAGAATGGAAATTCACATGAGCACAAACAATGCCTACTCCACCCATGCTCTACCAAGGTTTTACAGCACACAGCTTTGACCTACTACAGTAGCTATGTTGGTTTATTGTACTTCAAACTATGTTTGAAGAACAGGTTGTCTAGAATTCAAACCTTAGCATTCAGGTTACTTAGGAGTCAAACCTTTTCAAACAGCCTAATTCATACTCTTCAGANATGTTTGAAGAACAGGTTGTCTAGAATTCAAACCTTAGCATTCAGGTTACTTAGGAGTCAAACCTTTTCAAACAGCCTAATTCATACTCTTCAGATGAATGATGGACTTTACAGTGTCCTGCAATTAAAATAATATATAGGACCAGTCGGTCGGCCAGATAGGTTCTCTGAGCTAGAAACACGAACAAACTTTAAAAAACGATTGTTTTGAATTTTCTGTCATTTGAGTCGTTATTATGTGCCATGGTTTGCTTAGCTAGATGCAGGAAGCCTATAGCCCCTGATAGACCTACATCCCATTTCAGATAGTCTGCAAGATGTACGTAGATGTAGATGTAGACTGAACGATTTYCTTAGTTCAAATTGACAAGACTAATGTATTCAACATGAATAGCGAGGTGATTTCGAGGTAAGAAGAGCTTCTGTTCCCAATAGCCTGCTAGAATAGGCTACTGAGGATGGAGTCATCATTTCATTCACCTGTAGCCTAATCTGACTGACTATTTTTGTKAATCTAATGCGTTCTAACAACTGATTGGCAATTGCGATAGAGCTTTGATAACGTCAAATCCAATTAACTTAACATGGCCATTAATAATTGCATAATAACACAAGGCTAGAACAACAAACTGAAGTTACATGCTTTTTATTAAATCCGTTTCCCAGCTCCAGGTAGGCTACACAAGTGGCACAAATTGATTTGCGATGATTCTAGTGATATCATAATTTAAACATATTGTAACGACCCGGTATTGTGTTCTGTGTTTGTGGGTGTGTTATGGTTCTCATGGCTACTAGCAGGGGTTAAATATGTCAGGACAGATGGAAAGGTTGGGGGGGGTATGATGGGTAATCCCGCGGGATTTGGAAATGCATAAATAGGGATTACTGTCTCATCTTTCTTTTCTTTCTGTTCGGGGCCTTGATCTGTTCCTATGYGAGTGACCCTTAACTCGACAGGGTAACATTGTGTACGTTCGGCATTTAGCGGCGTGGGCTGTGGCCGGAACAATAGCCCAGTTTAGGAATAAACCTGTGTTCTGACCTGCACACCTAGAGTCCGTCTCTTTTCCCTTTATGACCCAGCCGGGTCATTACAATATTTATTGTATGAAATGGTAACCTACAGTAAGTAGCCTACAATGGCATACAGTATAAGTTACTATATGATGGCCAACAGATGCAAATGTATCGTTATCCACATTTAATGTCAGTTTCATAACAGAAGCATGCCAGGGAGTTCCATAACTTCCATTTCCAATTTCAATTTGCGCAGCCTCGAGACCCAAGAACAAACACTTTGTTTGATACCGTTTTCCATAAGCAAAGTAGATATTAGAATGGAGTTTAAACCACATCCAAGTGAKTTTATCTAATGCACCCAAAGTTGTTTTCAAGTGCTTTGCTGCCATTATTTCTTGATGCGCATTAGTTCTAGTGTGTGAATATGTTTTATGGAAAAATAGGTGTTTCCATAAAGACGATCTAAATAGCCTACCTACACTGGACTTGCAGAGTACTGCTCTGACTCCTCTCACTCACCTGACTCAGCCAATAGTAGACTGAGCTGCCTGCTGCAGTGCTTTCTCAACATACACACACACACCCCTTTAGGCCCTCCCCACCACTCACTCGCTCGCTCACTCACTCACTCACTCAGCAACAGCCTGCCTCACTGCCTGATAGTCAGCAGCAGTGGGTCACAGTGAAATCTTTTTTCTTCATAGAGAAGTGCCATAGCTGCCGCGGTGCGACGTAAAAGTAGCCCCAAAACCRGCAACCCATGACCAATACATTTTCACGTGACATTCTTTTCAAAGTAGCCCAATTTGCAGGAACACTGCYTACATGGCAACCCTGCTTTATGGACACTGTAGCCTCAATTTKGTCTAGAATTTAAGGTAGGTTTGGCGACCAGCGTGACTATAATATTATCTGTTTACTGTTAGAAAGTGGCTTTAGATCTTATATCAAAGAGATTCAAATCGATTAATTTAACTTATGACCATGGCCCAAAACCAATTGAGCCAGTAAATACACTTTAAATAGCACTCTTGCAAACAATTGATCAAAAGAAAATCCCCAAATGACCTTTAAAAATGCACTTTGATTTTATCTCTAGGGGGAGATAAAATCATTAAACTGAGATTTGATCAAATAATATTTTTGTCCACCTAAAATACATTCCTCACTTCTGTCACCATTCATATGTTTTCATTTTTAAACTCTCTGATTCAGAAGGGTTGGGTTAATGAGGAAGACACATTTCAGTTGAATGCATTCAGTTGTACAACTGACTAGGTATCCCCTTTTAAACACATTAACCAGAAATAGTGAATTGGCTGCAGCATATCATCAATACCAGCAGAGGTCTACAATGATTCTCAAATAGAAAGTGTCAGTATGAGGAATCCAAACGGGCCCCCCTCAAATGCAAAAATCCATGTGGATTGGCTAGAGACCAAGACATATTTTCTCTGATTGGTTGAAGCTAAACTSCTCAGATCTTTCATTGGTTGTGTGAGAAACTATGTGAGCAAAATATGCAAATTGCCTCGAAATGGCAGTTGAAATCACTGGCTCTCATGCATTGGGAGACTGAACTGCAGAGAGAGCKAGGGGGGCATGTCTGCTCAACACTACTGACTGCAAGTTATGAATTCATGACAAGATACTTGAACAAAACTAGTTATTACAGTACATTTTAAAGCATATCTTGTTCATTCATCTTTGTCTTGGAACCTCTCTCTTTATTTTTCAAATGAGTGCCACGAGGTAAGGATCATTGTTTTGTTTTTTAATGTAGCCTTAAAGTAGATGTTTGCAGTTCAAGGCAATAACTAATTTGGATGAGTTTTAATTTGTAAGCAGAATAAAATCTTGTATTGATCATTTTACAAAGTTTTTGGTTTTCATTTAGATTTTAGGAATAGCACGATCATGTGAGCTGAACAAAAATCTATGTTTGGCAACAACTTTTCTGGTGAAGTAGATGTTCTTCCAAAAATGTTGACTGCCATGTAATATCATGAAACTAAAAAAACATACATTTAGTAGGTACGTAACGGGGCCCCGTTACGTACCTAGACATTGACTTGCATAATATAGTGAAGTGCATAATGAACACATTTAAATGAACACATTCGAGGACCTCAAAAAAACAGAAGAAAGAATATTGAAGGACTTTATTAAAATACATTATGTTTGTTCCCCTTCCTCAGGGTCCTCCACGTATTAAATTCATCAGCAATGCCGGTTCCTGTTATGCCTGTAGACATCGCTATGCGGATGTACATCACACACTCGCCACCTCTCCGGAGCTTCCTCAGTTCCCATGAGGACTTGAGGGCCAGGAACCGGGTAAACCACTACAAGCCCCTACGGCCCTGCATCAGCTCCCAGAGGCCCCTGGAGGCCCCCAGTCTGGTCTGGAAGAGCCCCAAGACAACCATGAAGACCTCAAAGGGCAAGAAGAGAGTGGTCTTTGCCGACTCCAAAGGCATGTCCCTCACAGCCATCCACGTCTTTTCAAAGTTTGATGAGGAMCCCGCGCTGTCCAACTTTCAATTTGACCTCATAGACCTAGAGAATGCCACCATGGAGCTGAAGATCAGCACCAAGCGAAGCCTGGCGCTGGACTTTCCCCAACCCGCTGCAGACTATCTGGCCTTCCGGAACCAGCTGTTGAAGAACTCTGTGTGCCTGGAAAACTGCACACTGCAGGATAAGTCACTCACGGGCACCGTGAAAGTCCGAAACCTTGGCTTTGAGAAATCTGTCCATGTCCGGGTAACTGTTGACTCATGGAAAACCTACACAGACATTGACTGCACCTTTATGAACAACGTCTACAGTTGCCAGGACACAGACACATTCGCCTTTGTCTTCAAACTGCCCCGTTACGTACCTCCTTATAATAGAGTCGAATTCTGCATATGCTTCAAAAGCAAAGACCAGGTTTTCTGGGACAATAATGATGGGAAAAACTACATTCTCAAACCAATTGGGTGGAATGGAGAGGATGTGAAAACACTGCCCAAAACCCCTGCTGAGCGTAAGAAACCAGAAGAGCACAAGAACTCCAGTAAACTACTGGAGATGGGGTTTGACCAGTTTGGAAGTCCCCGCTCATCAAGTGGACTCTTTCTTGGGTTGCAAAGCTGGGGCCGAATTGAGAATGGTGCCAACTACTGGTGAAATTAGGGAAGACTTTCAGCTACAGTGAATAGTTATAACAGGGATAGACTTGGAGCAGAGGGATAGCTGTACTAGTGACATAACTTATCTTAAAATGTCAAAAGCTGCTTTGAATGCAATGAAGCACATCAAGAAATAAAAAGTGTATGGAAATATGGACCATGGCTAGTTTCTACWGCTATTTGGTTACCATAGAGATACTTTCTTAATATGATCAAAGAGACGGAGGCAATTGATTTTTATGTTATTTTACATGTGATTCTTGTGTAAAGTAAGTTAGTGCCTTCTCAATATCCTGCCTGTTATAAAACAAATACCCATTGAAATTTAAGTTTGACAACCTGTAACCTGGTATAAGAATTTACGTAAGCAAATGCACTGATTGAGATGAACTTCCTGATTTCCATACATACAGTATGTGGTGGGATTGGACCAATGGGATGTCCTTCATATTGAAGGGTAAGAGTGGTATCATCCATCTGTGAAKAAATAAAATACAAATGTATATGAATTTCTCAGTAAATAAGGCAAATGATAAAATGCACCTTCAACATCCTTTGTACCTTCAAAATATATGTTTTTATTCAAGACTCGTGTCATTTGATTTCTCAACATTGCTGTCTCATGTATCTCTTTTCAAATGCTTATTATTGTATTTGATGCAATGTGAAGTTGTATTGATAAGATACAATCAGGAAATGTAATTATCACGCCCTGTTATCTCATACAGGAGTTAATGCTGATTTGTTTTTCTTTCCCAATAAGTGCCATGATACTGTTAAGTCAGTATTACAGAACTGTGCCTTGTGGTGGACCTATTCTATGTTTAACTGGGCTCTATGAATGGTGATTGTTCTTATTCCTATAAGTGTAATTCTGGTGCGAGTGTTGAGCAGTGGTGTGGCTGAAGTATGTATGTACACTATTTTATTACTGTGAAAAAAGGTTGGTCATTGTGCTCTTGAATGTGTGCTTGAAGTGTATGCGATCCTTTTAGAAATAAAATGTTATATTGTACAAAACATTCATGATCCCTAGTCACTTTTTCATCACCTCTTGAGGGGTATGCCACAACGCAGGGACTAATAATGGCAAAGCTCTCTTCGTGTCACTGACACGTTTTAAACAGCTGGCTTTGACTGTGAGGCATCGGAGAGGGTTGAAGTCATACCCCTACTACAGACTCCATTTTACACCTTGGTCTGCAGCATGACAAATAGTTGGCTGTTGACCGCTCATGCCGGAGGAGTGCTGAAAGGAAACTCCAGTCTTGCGACACCTTGGTGTTAGAGCAGTGTGGATACACACAGCTGGATATTACATAGCTAGTTCATACAATAGTGGAGCCTTCAAGTTTCAGTGTGTCATTGGTTATTACATAAATWACTTCATACATTTACAGGGGAGAAGGTGAACCAAGTTATATTCTCATCCTTCTCTTCTTTCAGAGGTAGTGATATGCCCATGCATTTTTTTGTCAGTGGAATGTAAATTAAAGTGTTCTCTGACTCCAGTCAGTTTCRTGTGCAGAATCATACCCAGCAGGACACATAATAACTCCTCTGCCTCAACAGGAAGAGTCCCCAGGATAAGACTGCTCACCAGCCCCTGATTGATYCCAATATCCTGAATCCTCCTGATAAACAACAGTCTTTGCATTATGGAGGATGACACAATAAAATATCTTCCTGCAAACGGCATTACTGTAAAAAACAAACARGAGAAGCATTCACTACTGTATATCATATCAGACTCGCCTTGAAACATCCAGTAAACRGCACATGTCAGTCGGTCAAACATACTGCAAGTGAAATATTAACAGAGCACTGACGACTACTTGAGGTTAACCTGATAGAAATCATGCAATAAGAACGCAAAAGCAATGGACACCTCTCATTTAAAGATGTAGGATCTTAATTTGATCACCCTGTTCCAGTAGAACTTTCATGCAATGCAGGGCATMTGAAACTTGTGGTGTATTTGAGGTTCAAAAAGGCTTCTGAAGTCTGTAATTTCWATTTTTTTCTTACATTTCAGACTTYAACCAACATAATAATTCACATTTCCTGTTGCTGCCGGATTATTTTCCTGCTGTAGCAAACTGGCTCAAATTACAATCCTACATCTGTAGTATAATATGCTAAAAACAGACCCTTTTAAGGTAATCTTTCCCTGGGACTACGTGCATGAAAACAAAACAATAGTTGTGTGTTTTGAACAGAGGTCCACAACCAATACAAATATAACCTACATTTTCACCTGGTGAAGGTTTTTTGTCCTGTGGGTGCAGGAGACAGTCGTTTTATTGATACAAACAGTTTTCATAAGGAGTCCTCAAGGCACAATTTTATGCATCTAATTTGATTTGTAAATTGTATTTTTGAACTGTTCCAGCTAATCAGTTGGACATAATTTGTTTCATCATACTGTGAACCAAGGAGCATTTGCGTGCTCTACTCAGTGTTATCTATGATACAGGTTAGTTCATGATAATCTCACAAGGCACATGAACCCATACACCATTCAATTGCAGATATAATAGAAACATATAGTTACCATGCAGTTCATAAACACAGCACTAAAACTGAAGAGGTTTACAATGGATCACACCTACAAAATGTGCCTAGACCAGGTGTGGATGTTGGTATTTACTACATGCTGTGTTTTGCCATCATCCAGACATGAAAATAGCATTGTGGTGGTTCATGACAAGGGGTGGGAGGTTGATAAGAAGAGATTCATTATTTTCTCTGAAATTCTGGTGGAACCAAAATACTATTTTGTTTCATAACTTTACAAATAAAAAATTGTGTTGAACAGAGAACTCTCTTCTGACAATAATAGGCAAGGAATTCTATCCAGACACATTGTTCCATCCAGTCTGTTCCAAGGAAAACAACATAYTGACACCGATAAATGACCAAGGTCAAATAAAATACAATTGTATTTGTCACATGCTCCGTAAACAGGAGTAGACGAAAGCCTCGTTCACATTACCCATAAGCACTCTGTTARGTTGCACCGAATGTCTTGCATTTCAATGGGGACGTCCATAATGGAGTGGAAACGCAACGCCACCTTGCGGTGGAAGGCTCTGTTGTGAAGACTGACGCCGCATACTTAGACATTTTTCAAATTTGCGTCATCTTCAGTCCAGCCAGAGTCCGTCAAAGAACAGAAGGTTACCAAACCACAGAAGAACGTMAWWWTMTTTTWTTTTTTATTGCTTTATGGGATAGCTAGCAACTTGTAAACAATTACCCATTCCTATTTTTTATTTATTTMTATCTTTATTTAACTAGGCAAGTCAGTTAAMAACAAATTCTTATTTTAAATGACAGCCTAYGAACAGTGGGTTAATTGRCTTGTTCAGGGGCAGAACGACAGATTTTTACCTTGTCAGCTCGGGGATTCAATCTTGCAACCTTTCAGTTACTAGTCCAAAGCTCTAACCACTAGGCTACCTACCTACCCATTCCTATAAGAGAGTACTATTTTAATAGTAATGTTAAATAATACACATTGGCTGTTAAGCCAATTATATTATATGACTGTTGCCTCCCGTTTAAGTTTATTGTGATGTCAATGATGTGTGTTTTTGATGATTATTATTAGGTGAAGGTCGCTAGCTACAATGGCATCTCCAACCTAGCTTAGCTTTTAGCTAACTAGCTAACTGCTCCGCAGTGCTAGCTATCATTCTCTCCCACAACATCATAGTCTCACAACATCATAGTCTCATCAAGTCTCATTATAATTTCTATTGATGGTTAACATCTAGTGGAACCCCTAGGCAGTGCACAATCATTCATATCTCAAGGGGATTTCATTAGGGACTCTGGTGAATACATACAAGCTCAGATTTCTGATATGATAGCAGAATCAGTCAGGTGTCCATCAACCAGCCATTTTCTGATCATGCTTTTTCCTCATGGTACTCACTTGCGTTCCATTGCTCACGAAGACAAGAAAGAATACTGGAACTTTATTGAAGCTATATGTGAAAAACATCCTAATGATTGATTCTGTACTTAGTTTGAAATGTTTCTTCGACCGGTAATATCACTTTTTGAAGTTTTTGTCCGATATAACGCTGACCAGAATTAGCGTTTGGATATGTAAACCAGACGCGCTAACAAAAGAAGGTATTTGGACATAAATAACGGATTTTTTCGAACAAAACAAACATTTATTGTGGACCTGGGATTCCTGGTGTGCTTTCTGATGTAGATCATCAAAGGTAAGGGAATAATTATCATATATTTTCTTGTTTATGTTGACGCCATCTTTGCGGCTGTGGTGTTTTACTTTTGAGCGCCGTCTCAGATTATAGCGTGGGTTTCTTTTTCCGTAAAGTTTTTTTGTWATCTGACACAGCGGTTGCATTAAGGAGAGGTATATCTATAATTCCATGTGTATAACTTGTATTATCATCTATATTTATGAGTATTTCTGTTGAAACYATGTGGCTATGCAAAGTCACTTGATGTTTTTGCCACTAGTGAATCTAGTCGCCTCAATGTAAACTCWGATMTTTTTATATAAATATGAATTTAATCAAACAAAACATGCATGTATTGTGTAACATCAAGTCCTATGAGTGTCATCTGATGAAAATAATCGAAGGTTAGTGATMAATTTTATCTCTATTCTGGTTTTTGTGAAGCTATCTTTAGCTGGAAAAAATGGCTGTGATTATTGTGGTTTTGTGGTGACCTAACATAATCGTTTGTAGTGCTTTCGCTGAAAAGCCTATTTAAAATCGGACACTTTGGTGGGATTAACAACAAGATTACCTTTAAAATGATATAAGACACATGAATGTCTGAGGAATTTTAATTATGAGATTTCTGTTTTTTGAATTTGGCGCCCTGCACTTCGACTGGCTGTTGTCATATCGATCCCGTTAACGGGACTGCAGCCATAAAAAGTTTAAAGCCTCCACTCTTCTGGGAAGGCTTCCCACTAGATGTTGGAACATTGCTGTGGGGACTTGCTTCCATTCAGCCACAAGAGCATTAGTGAGGTCAGGCACTGATGTTGGGCGATTAGGCCTGGTTCGCAGTRGGCGTTCCAATTCATCCCAAAGGTGTTTGATGGGGTTGAGTTCAGGGCTCTGTGCAGGCCAGTCAAGTTCTTCCACACCAATCTCGACAAGTCATTTCTGTARGGACCTTGCTTTGAAACATGAAAAACAGCCCCAGAACATTATTCKTCCTCGACCCAACTTTACAGTTGGCACTATGCATTGGGGCAGGTAGCGTTCTCCTGGCATCCGCCAAACAAATATTCTTCCATCGGACTGTCAGATGGCAAAGTGTGATTCATCACTCCAGAGAACGTGTTTCCACTGCTCCAGAGTTCAAAGGCGGCAAGCTTTACATCACTCCAGCCAACGCCTGGCAGTGTGCATGGTGATCTTAGGCTTGTGTGAGGCTGCTCGGCCGTGGAAACCCATTTCATGAAGCTCCCYACGAACAGTTCTTGTGCTGATGTTGCTTCCAGAGGCAGTTTGGAACACGATAGTGAGTGTTGCAACCGAAGACAAACAGTTATTAGGCGCTATGCGCTTCAGCACTAGGCAGTCCCCTTCTGTGAGTTGCCTACCACTTCGTGACCAGGTCAGCTCTAGCCGGGCAGAAATTAGACCAACTGACTTGTTGAAAAGCTGGCATTCTATGACGGTGCCATGTTGAATGTCACTGAGCTCTTCAGTAAGGCCATTCTACGGCCAATGTTTGTCTATGGAGATTGTATGGRTGTGTACTTGATTTCATACACCTGTCAGCAACAGGTGTGGCTGAAATAMCCGAATCCACTAATTTGAAGGGGTGTCCACATACTTTTGTATATATAGTGTATGTACATATGAGTAGGGGTAAAGTGACTAGGCAACAGGATAGATAATAAGCAGTAGCAGTGTATCTGATGAGTCAAAAGAGTTAGTGCAAAGGGGAGGCAATGCAGATAGTCCGGGTAGCTATTTAGCAGTCTGGGTCGCTCATCTTTTCAGTTTGCTGCAGCTAGCGACTGGAACGAGCTGCAACAAACCCTCAAACTGGACAGTTTTATCTCAATCTCTTCATTCAAAGACTCAATAATGGACACTCTTACTGACAGTTGTGTCTGCTTTGCGTGATGTATTGTTGTCTCTACCTTCTTGCCCTTTGTGCTGCTGTCTGTGCCAAGTAATGTTTGTACCCTGTTTTGTCCTGCTACCATGTTGTGCTGCTGCCATGTTGTCGTCATGTTGTGTTGCTACCATGCTATGTTGTCATGTGTTGCTGCCATGCTATGGTGTTGTCTTAGGTCTCTCTTTATGTAGTGTTGTGTTGTCTCTCTTGTCGTGATGTGTTTTGTCCTATATTTTTACTTAATAATAAATAAATAAAAATCCGACACCCCGTCCCCGCAAGAAMCCTTATGGTAGGCAGTCATTGTAAAAAATGATTTGTTCTGATTTGCCTAGTTAAATAATTTTAGAAAATGACTTGGGGGTAGAAGCTGTTCAAGGTCCTGTTGYTTCCAGACTTGGGGCATCGGTACCGCTTGCCGTACGGTAGCAGAGAGAACAGTTCATGACTTGGGTGGCTGGAGTCTTTGACAATGTTTAGGGCCTTCTTCTGACACCGCCTGGTATAGAGGTCCTGGATGGCACTGAGCTCGGCCCCAGTGATGTACTGGGCTGTACGCACTACCCTCTGTAACACCTTGCGGTCAGATGCCAAGCAGTTGCCATACCAAGCGGTGATACAGCCAGTCAATATGCTTGTTCTCAATGGTGCAGCTGTATAACTTTTTGAAGATCTGAGGGCCCATGCCATATAA
Source organism: Salvelinus sp. IW2-2015 (assembly GCF_002910315.2). Lineage (NCBI taxonomy): Eukaryota > Metazoa > Chordata > Actinopteri > Salmoniformes > Salmonidae > Salvelinus > Salvelinus sp. IW2-2015. The sequence continues at coordinate 20,176,732 of NC_036865.1, forward strand.
TTTCAGCCTCCTGAGGGGGAAGAGGCATTGTCGTGACTTCTTCACGACTGTGTTGATGTGTGTAGACCGTGTTAATGATGTGGACACTGAGGACACTGGAGCAGGTTGAAGCTCTCAACCTGCTCCACTACAGGATGGGGGGGTGCTCGGCCCTCCGTTTCCTATAGTCCGCGATCAGCTCCTTTGTCTTGCTGATGTTGAGGGAAAGGTTTTTATCCTGGCACCACACTGCATGGTCACGGACCTCCTCCCTATAGGCTGTCTCATCGTCGTTGGTGATCAGGCATACCACCYTTGTGTTGTCAGCGAACTTAATGATGGTGTTGGAGTCGTGCGTGGCCACGCAGTCTTGGGTGAACAGGGAGTACAGGCATGTACCCCTGAGAGGCCCCCGTGTTGAGAGTTAGCGTGGCGGATGCGTTGTTGCCTACTCTCAGCACCTGAGCACAGCCCATCAGGAAGTCCAGGATCCAGTTGCAGATGGAGGTATCAGTCCCAGGGTCCTGAGCTTAGTGATGAGCTTGGGGCGATAGTCATTTGCACAGATTACCTTGGCGTTCTTGGGCACAGGGACTATGGTGGTCTGCTTGAAACACAGACATGGTCAGGGAGAGGTTGAAAATGTCAGTGAAGACACTTTGATCAGTTGATCAGCGCATGCTCTGAGTACGCGTCCATTTAATCCACCTGGCCCCGCGGCCTTGTGAATGTTAACCTGTTTAAAGGTCTTACTTACATCGGCTACGGCGAGCGAGATCACACAGTTGTCCGGAACAGCTGGTGCTCTCATGCATGGTTCAGTGTTAACTGCCTCGAAGCGAGCATAGAAGGAATTTACAGTGCCTTCAGAAAGTATTCATACCTCTTGACTTATCCACATTCTGTTGTGTTACAGCCTGAATTTAAAATTGATTACATATATWTTTTTTCMCTCACCCATCTACAGTACACACAATACCCCATAATGGCAAAGTGAAAACATGTTTTTAGACATATTTGTAAATTTATTGAAAATGAAATGCAGAAATATAAAATTTACATAAGTATTCACACCCGAGTCAATACTTTGTAGAAGCACCTTTTGCAACGATTACAATCTTTCTTGGTAAGAGCTTTCCACACCTGGATTGTGCAACATTTGCCCATTATTCTTTTTCAAAATTCTTCAAGCTCTGTCAAATTGTTGTTGATCATTGCTAGACAACCATTTTRAGGTCTTGCCATAGATTTTCAATAGATTTAACTCAAAACTGTAACTCGGCCAATTCAGGAAAAGGKTAACTAAAATAAGAATCCAACATTTAAGATAGGGAGTAAAAAGAATAGGGAGCAAAACAAACAAGTGGAAGCAACAAAAATCAGGCTTCTTTCAAACTTAGGTTACACTCGAACGCTCAGCTCATCTCAGCTGAAGCGTAGCTCTCCCAATATCTCTCATGCTCAACTGGAGCGCTGTGCCAGCCACTCTTAAATAGKACCTGGGCTAGCACAGGTGAAACACCTTCTGACTAATGAGATGGACAAGCCAGCACAGGTGGAACATTTACTTACTATCGAGGTGACACCAATCGATMAGCCCTACACGCTAACGTGCTACCTCAAAATACTAATGGAAACACCAAAACTGGTAGCATGTTTTTTWAAAWTTTTAAAWTTTWAAWWTTTTTAAACACTTTTTTTTTWAAYGGMWGCATGTTGTTGAGCCAACCTCAGTTTTTTCCTATCACAGCCATTAAACTTTTTTACAGCCATATTACATCCATTAAACTCTGTTTTAAAGTCACCATTGGCCTCATGGTGAAATCCCAGAGTGGTTTCCTTCCAATCTGGCAACTGAGTTAGGAAGGACGCCTGCATCTTTGTAGTGACTGGGTGTATTGATAAGTTGTGACACTTTATCTTTTGTGTGTGTTCTGTATTTTTCTGTAAGGTTTTATGGAAATGCTGCTATTTCCCTATTTTGTCTTCTTGCCAGGTCACCCTCACAAAATAGGTTTTTAACCTCAATGGGTTTTACCTGGTTAAATAAAGGTTAAATAAAAAAATAAWAAAAWAAAAAAWATGTTCAAACGGATATTCAGTGTTTCCTTTTCATTTATTACACATCTACCAATAGGTGCCCTACTTTTCGAAGCATTGGAAACCTCCCTGGTCTTTGTGTTTTAAATTCACTGCTCYACTGAGGGACCTTACAGATAATTGTATGTGTGGTAGTCATTCAAAAATCATGTTAAACACAATTTTTGCACATAGAGTGAGTCCATGCAACTTATTGTGACTTGTTAAGCACATGTTTTTCGGCTTGCCATAACAACGGGGTTGAATGCTTATTGATTCAAGACATTTCAGCGTTTCATTTTGAATTCATTTGTAAAAAAATGTGAAAAACATAATTACACTTTGACATTATGGGGTATTGTGTGTAGGCCAGTAACACAAAATCTCAATTTAATCAATTTAATATTCAGGCTGTAAGTGAAGGGGTGTGAATACTTTCTGAAGGCACTGTAGCTCGTCTGGTAGGCTTGCATCACTGGGCAGCTCGCGGCTGGGTTTCCCTTTGTAATCTGTGATAGTTTGCAAGCCCTGCCACATCCGACGAGCGTCAGAGCCAGCATAGTAGGATTRGATCTTAGTTCTGTATTGACGCTTTGCCTGTTTAATGTGTCGTTGGAGGTCYTAGCGGGATTTCTTATTAGTGTCCAGATTAGTGTTCCGCTCCTTGAAACCAGCAGCCATTAGCTCAGTGCGGATGTTTCCTGTAATCCATGGCTTCTTGTTGGGATATGTACATACAGTCACTGTGGGGATGACATCTTRGATGCACTTKTTAAGGAAGCCGGTGACTGATGTTGTAAACTTCTCAATGATATCTGAGGAATCCCGAAACATATTCCGGTCTGTGCTAGCAGAACAGTCCTGTAGTTTAGCATCCGCTTCATCGGACCACTTCCATATTGAGTGAGACCCTGGTACTTCCTGTTTTGAGTTTTTGCTTGTAAGCAGAAATCAGAAGGATAGAGTTCTGGTCAGAGTTGCCACAGTGAAGGTGAGCCTTGTGTGTGTGGAGTAAGGTGAMCAAGAGTTTTGTCCCATTGATAGGATAGTCTCAAATMGAGTTGATTCAGTTTGTTCTCCAGTAACTTGTACATTCACCAACAGAACAGAGGSCAATGATGGTCTATTTGTTCGCCGACGTAATCTTGTTAGGCCACCTCGCCTGCCTCTTTMTCACCGCCGCTTCCTCTTTCAAGTCCCGGGGATTAGGGGTTGGTCTGTAGTAAGCAGAATGTCTACAGCTGCCGACTTGTTGAAGTAGAGATTTAAATCCAAATCGAGGTTAGTGATCGCTGTTCTGATGTCCAGAAGCCATTGGAGGCATTATGTACAAAAAAAGTTAAGATCAACATYAAAAAAAACACGAAATAAAAAAATTGGTCAGGAGCCCATAAAAGGCAGCTATCCACTGCAGCACCATATCATCTTAACCACAGTCATCTCCACAGTCTCTTGAGAGCTTACTTATGTGATGTTATGATATTTTTTTCATTACAGCACAGCAAAAAAGGGCTCTGCACCATGAGAAATAGGGACACTGCACCATGAGAACTGAATGCCACAATTAATCTACCTACATACAGTGTCGGTTGAAATTTACAGAAGGGGCCCATGCTGTTAAGTGCATGGCAGGCCTGCCTGCACACTGGTGAATAGCAGTCAATCTAAAGCCAAATACATTACAATAATGAAGGGATACAGCTGTATTATGATGAAGCATTCCATACCACAAATCTTAAAAGCCTGCACCTAACCCATCACATCTTTTAGGTTAGATTCTAGGTTTACCTTGCATTTACATTTTATTATCCAAAAACGGAGACACTGCAAATACCAATAATGTAACATTGGTTAACCTTGCAAACACGCTGGAAATATCCTGGGACAAGCTTCAGTATTGTCTATTGCAGCCTGTTTGGATTTATAACCCCACAGTAAAAAATAGGTCAACTTTGAGTAGGGGGGGGGTGGGGGGGTTTGTTTGCTCAACCATGTCACTCCCTCCCCTGTCTCCAGTCCCTGGGCTGAAACTATTTGGAGTCCATCTAAAAAAAGAAGACAAAAGAGGTATTGTTTCAGTAGTTGTTCTGGCTATGACAGTATTTCGCCTGGTTTACCTGGCCAACACAGTAAAATGTGTTCAGGGTCCTCTGTGTATCTGATAGGTACCAGTTTAACAAGCCCAATGGAAACTAGTTCCTCTTGCCCCGTGAGAAATACATTTTTCAAATAGTTATTCATGAAAGTAACATTATCATGGTGTTCACTTCCATTAATGTGCTGTGTAAATGACTTCCCTGGCCATTTAGACCAGTTTTATGAGGTGTTTCATTCTAGCCACTGCAGCACCGAGGAGTCCAATACTGTTCTTACAGACAGATCATAAACCTAGTWTCAGTGACAGTTGATCTGAATAATATATACTTCACCTGTATGCAAACCAACAAATGAGTTGTTAAGAAGGAAAACATACAGCTACAGAGAGTTAGCTATATAGTACAGCTACCAGTCAATCTGCCACGCAGTTTGGATGCCACATTCCTGAGTGACAAACTCAAAGACAGTTAAGCTGCGGGGGTGTCCTGTGAAGATGAGTCATTGAGTTAATTTCATATACTGTAACTTCAAGAAAAAATGCCAACAAAGTTGCATGCAGTATGACATGGCATACATACGAAATGATAACAAATTATCATGACGATTGTGGTAGTAATAGATGATCTGGGCTGTAGTGCCTGTAACGGTCGTTTTCKTCCTCGTCTGAAGAGGAGCATGGATCGGACCAAAACGCAGCGTGGGTTGAATACATATTTGTTTATTTAAGAAAGACGAAYACGGAAAAACTCTTAAACAAACTACAAAACAATAAACGACGTGAACAGACCTGAACTTGTGAACATAAAACATGAACGCACGAACAGGAAGGAACACACGAATGAAATAAACGAAAACTAAGAACGAAAACAGTCCCGTGTGCACAAAACACTGACACAGGAACAATCACCCACAAACAAACAGTGTGAACAGCCTACCTAAATATGGTTCTCAATCAGAGGAAACGTAAAACACCTGCCCCTGATTGAGAACCATATCAGGCTAGTTAACAACCCTAAACATAGAAACAAATAACATAGACTGCCCACCCCAACTCACGCCCTGACCATACTAAACAAAGACAAAACAAAGGAAATAAGGTCAGGAACGTGACAGTGCCATTGATCCAATCAGTTCAATCTAACCCTATAAAGGCCATAGAACTGAAGGTATCTGGGTGTTTATGGCCTCACATTCCACTAGACCTGAAGTTGATTGTTGCGTTACGCACTGAAGGTATGTGAGGAGTCAAACGCAGGAGAACAGAGATGTCAGTGTAGCGTATATTTTAATCAGGGCAATTCCAAAAACAGTACAGTACAATACCCAAACACAACGCCCAAGGCAATGGGAACTAACAGTACTCACGTAAGGCGCAAAAACACAACGCACCTTACTAATATAACCACACGCGAAATACACTGATGAAAGCCTCCACAAGCAACAAGAAAAAGAATCCCGCACAAACCTAAGCGGGGAAACAGGGGTAAATATACATACAGAAATTTAAGCAAATGAAAACCAGGTGTGAATGAACCAAAGACAAAACAAARGGAAAAGGAAACATGGATCGGTGATGGCTAGTAGGCCGGTGACGCCGACCGCCGAGCACCGCCTGAACAGGGAGAGGAACCACCTTTGGTGGAAGTCGTGACCATACCCTCCCTCTGACGCGCGGCCATCGCAGCGCGTCGATGCCGGCCTCGAGGGCGACCCGYAGTGCGAGGCGCAGGGCGATCCAGATGGAGGCGGTGAAACTCCCTCAGCAGAGATGAGTCTAATACGTCCTCCACCGGAACCCAGCATCTCTCCTCCGGGCCGTACCCCTCCCAATCCTCCCAGGTACTGAAGGCCCCTCACCCGATGCCTTGAGTCCAGTATGGACCGAACTGCATACGCCGGGGCCCCCTCGATGTCCAGGGGGGGGCGGAGGGACCTCCCGCACCTCAGCTTCTTGAAGCGGACCAGCCACCACCGGCCTGAGGAGAGACACATGAAACGAGGGGTTAATACGGTAATAAGGGGGGAGCTGTAACCTGTAACACACCTCGTTTATTCTCCTCAGGACTTTAAATGGCCCCACAAACCGCGGACCCAGCATCCGGCAGGGCAGGCGGAGGGGCAGGTTTCGGGTCGAGAGCCAGACCCTGTCCCCCGGTGCGAACACCGGGGCCTCACTGCGGTGACGGTTAGCGCTTGCCTTCTGCCGCCCTTCAGCCCGTTTCAGGCACRCGTGGGCGGCCTCCCAGGTCTCCTTCGAGCGCCTCACCCATTCGTCCACCACAGGAGTTTCGGTCTGGCTCTGATGCCATGGTACCAGAACCGGCTGATACCCCAACACACACTGGAAGGGCGATAYGTTAGTAGAGGAGTTGCGGAGTGAGTTCTGGGCCATCTCTGCCCATGGAATGAATGTCGCCCACTCCCCTGGCCGGTCCTGGCAATACGACCGCAGAAACCTACCCACATCCTGATTTACTCTCTCCACCTGCCCATTACTCTCGGGGTAAAAACCTGAGGTAAGGCTGACCGAGACCCCCAGGCGCTCCATGGACGCCTTCCAAACCCTGGACGTGAACTGGGGACCCCGATCAGAAACTATGTCCTCAGGCACCCCGTAGTGCCGGAAGACATGTGTAAACAGGGCCTCCGCAGTCTGTAGGGCCGTAGGGAGACCGGGCAAAGGGAGGAGACGACAGGACTTAGAAAAATGATCCACAACGACCAGGATCGTTGTGTAGCCCTGTGACGGAGGAAGATCGGTCAGGAAGTCCACCGACAGGTGTGACTAAGGCTGCTGTGGAACGGGAAGGGGTTGTAATTTCCCTCGGGGCAGGTGCCTAGGAGCCTTGCACTGAGCGCACACCGAGCAGGAGGAAACATAAACCCTCACGTCCTTGGCCAAAGTGGACCACCAGTACTTCCCACTAAGACTTCGCACCGTCCTGCTGATGCCCGGATGACCAGAGGAGGGTGACGTGTGAGCCCACCAGATCAATCTGTAACGAACATCGAACGGAACGTACAGCCGTCATGGACACTGAGGTGGAGTAGGCTCTGAACGTGACGCCCGCTGCGATGTCCGCGTCCACCTCCCATACCACCGGTGCCACCAGACAAGAGGCCGGAAGTATGGGAGTGGGATTGATGGACCGCTCCTCTGTATCATACAGTCGTGACAGTGCGTCCGCCTTAGTGTTCTGGGAACCGGTCTATATGACATCGTAAACCTAAACCGGGTGAAAAACATAGCCCACCTTGCCTGGCGAGGGTTCAGTCTCCTCGCCGCCCGGATGTACTCTAGATTACGGTGCAGTCCAGATGAGAGAAAACGGTGTTTAGCCCCCTCAAGCCAATGTATCCACACATTCAGAGCCCTGAAGACAGCCAACAACTCCCGGTCCCCCACGTCATAGTTTCGCTCCGCCGGGCTGAGCTTCCTCGAAAAAAGAAGCACAGGGCGGAGCTTCGGTGCGTACCCAAGCGCTGTGAGAGCACGGCTCCAATCCCACCTCGGAGGCGTCCACCTCCACTATGAATGTCAAAGAGGGATCCGGATGGCCAGCACGGGAGCCGCGGTTAACAGAGCCTTCAGTTGACCAAAAGCTCTGTCCGCCTCAGCCGACCACCGCAGACGCAACGATCCCCTCCTTCAGTAGTGAGGTAATGGGAGCAGCCACCTGCCCAAAACCCCGGATAAACCTCCGGTAGTAGTTGGCAAACCCTACAAATTGCTGCACTTCCTTTACCGTGGTGGGAATCGGGCAATTACGCACGGCTGCAATGCGGTCACACTCCATCACCAACCCCGATGTGGAAATGCGATATCCTAGGAAGGAGACGGCCTGTTGGAAGAACAAGCATTTCTCAGCCTTGACGTACAGGTCATGCTCCAACAGTCGCCCAAGTACTRTGCGCACCAGAGACTCATGTGCGGTGCGTGTAGCGTAATATATCAGAATGTCATCGATATAAACCACCACACCRTGCCCGTGCAGGTCCCTGAGAATCTRGTCTACAAAGGATTGAAAGACTGCTGGAGCATTCTTCAACCCGTACGGCATGACGAGGTACTCATAATGGCCTGATGTGGTACTAAATGCTGTCTTCCACTCATCTCCCTCCCGGATACGCACCAAGTTATACTCGCTCCTGAGATCCAGTTTTGTGAAGAAGCGTGCCCCGTGAAATGACTCAATCGCCGTGGCGATGAGAGGTAGCGGGTAACTGTACCCCACTGTAATGGAATTTAGACCTCTATAGTCAATGCACGGACGCAGACCTCCCTCCTTTTTCACAAAATGGAAAGTCGAGGAGGCAGGTGACATGGAGGGCCGAATGTACCCCTGCCCCAGAGATTCAGAGACATATGTCTCCATAGCCACCGTTTCCTCCTGTGACAGGGGATAAACGTTACTCCTGGGAAGTGCGGCGCCTACCAGGAGATTTATCGCACAATCCCCTCGTCGATGAGGTGGTAATTGAGTTGCCTTTTTACAGAAGGCGATAGCTAAATCGGCATATTCTCAGGGAATGTGCACGGTGGAGACTTGGTCTGGACTCTCCACCGTTGTTGCACCTATGGAAACACCTACACAGCTGCCTGAGCACTCCTCTGACCACCCCTTCAGAGCCCTCTGTTGCCACGAAATCTTGGGGTTGTGACGGGCCAACCAGGGTATCCCCAGCACCACGGGAAACACAGGAGAATCAATAAGGAAGAGACTAATTCTCTCCCCATGACGCCCTTGCGTAACCATGTCCAGTGGAYCCGTGGCTTCCCTGATTAGCCCTGACCCTAATGGTCAGCTATCTAAATAGTGCACTGGGAAGGGCTTATCAACCTGAACAAGGGGGAACCCTAGACTGTAAGCAAAACCACGGTCAATAAAATTCCCCGCTGCACCTGAATCTACTAGTGCCTTATGCTGGGAATGAGGGGCAAACTCAGGAAAATAAATCAACACATACATGTGAGCAACAGGGGACTCTGGGTGAGTCTGGTGCCTACTCACCTGGGGTGCCCGAACAGTGCCCTG
>NC_036865.1:20186762-20191334 GCF_002910315.2 Salvelinus sp. IW2-2015
CAGGTAGAGCTCCAGCTGGAGTAAGAACCCCTGACACCCGGCAGCCGTCCCATCGTACTCGCTCGGGAGCGCGAGCCGAATGCCACTGGAGCCAGGTGACGAATGAGAGGGTTGTGGGGGTGGTTGTAGTGTGGCTGGTGGAGGAAGGCCACCTCTCTCCCACCTGTCCATCGTCGCCATCACCTGATCCATTGCTGTTCCCAGACGCTGCAGCACTGCCGTATGTTGTTGAACGCGCTCCTCCATTGATGTCGGGAGTGCGTCTGCTCCTGCTGACTCCATCATGCGCGTGCGGGATTCTGTTGCGTTTAGTCAAACGCGTTTAGTCAAACGCAGGAGAGCAGAGATGTCAGTGTAGCGTATATTTTAATCAGGGCAAGTCCAAATACACGGTACAGTACAATACCCAAACACAACACCCAAGGCAATGGGAACTAACAGTACTCCCGTTAGGCGCAAAAACACAACGCACCTTACTAATATAACCACACGCGAAATACACTGAGGAAAGCCTCCACAAGAAACAAGAAAAATAATTCCACACAAACGTAAGCGGGGAAACAGGGGTAAATATACACACAGAAATTAAGCAAATGAAATCCAGGTGTGAATGAACCAAAGACAAAACAAACAGAAGAGGAAACATGGATCGGTGATGGCTAGTAGGCRGGCGACGCCGACCGCCGAGCACCGCCCGAACAGGGAGAGGAACCACCTTCGGTGYAAGTCGTGACATTGATCCTAAAAATAGATGTTGTTACTGGTCTTTTCCAGGGTAATCCCTGACACTAAGGTAAGACAATCCTTCCTTGACGTCAGCTTGACCTTCATGACTCTTCCACATTCTCTGGATGCATGTCATCCACCTTCAATGGGAAGCTTACTGCCCGGAGTCCACAGTCTTAGGATCRAGATAGGTAATTATAGAAATGTCTGCCAAATTGTGCAAAAGTAACCTAAGAATGTAATTAGTGGCAATTATGTAAGAAGAATGTCCTGTTGCTGCGAGCGATTTGATCACCTTTTGTGGTTCTGTGTGTTGTGCTTATCTTTGTGAATCTCTCTTATGTTTTTATACTCCCAATGAGGCGCTAGGTCAGAGTGTGTCTGTTTGTGGGCTAAATTTAAAAAAAGAGTAAGGGTGTCCCCCTATATTTTTTTTGTAATAAACGAAGAAACTATTCGCAGCTCAGTATTTTCGGTGAGGAAGTAGTGGGGGTGAATATTATAAGAAAACAACGCACAAAAGTTTCCAAAACTGTCAAAATATGATCTGTGAGATAATTAACAAAAAACGATTCTTGCAGGCAGAAAACCTGAAAAAAAACACTCTTCCCTAACCCTCTGATTAGGTGCCGAATCACCACAGAGAGAGAGGGAGGAGAAGGTGCGTGTTTCCGTTTGCGCTCGTCTGGCTGTCCCTATTTTATTCTCTATTGATTTACAACCAGATCCTTTTCCTCAAGATGCGGTGTCCGCAGGACTGTGACCAGGCTGTTAGACATAGTATTACACTTTGGTATTTTTGAAAAAATGACGCGAGATTTTTCAAAAGTAGTCAGGTGCTCCTTTGATTAGTTCCTGCGCGCGAGAGGGCTAAAACTGTTCTAGCATTGATTGAACACTCACAAAAGCTTGGATTTCTTTCGCTGCAAAGCATATTTTCAAATCGACACGATAGGTGGTATAATTAACAACAGAGCTAAGCTGTGTGTTGGAAATATTTCACTGTGATTGCCATGATTATAAATATTTTTTAGTAAATATTTGCATCCTGGCAATTCAGGCAGGGGGGGGAAGGTCTTTGTTTTTTTTTTTTTAATTTTGTAATTTTTTAAGAAGGGGGAAGTGATATGAGAAAATCCCCTAAAAGGAACTTATCTCCCTTTTCGTAGCTTTCAGAGACAGTTAGAGCCGCTGATGCCCTAAATCTGATCTCTCTCACATACATGATTTCTCCACCCTTTTAGTTAATTTGCCACTCGTATGGCACTTCAAGGCCCCCTCACCTCATCCATATATTAAAAAGATGAATATAAAAGATAATACGAAACAAAAAATATAAATGGGAGGGCACATCGCCACTTTGGTGGGTAGACTATAGCTGATGGATAAAAGAGGTTAGAGATAAGAGATACTGTAAATATATACTGAACAAAAATCTAAACATAACATGTAAAGTGTTGGTCCCATTTTTCATGAGCTGAAAAAAAAGATCCCAGAAGTTTTCCAAAAATCTTATTTCTTTCAAATTTGGTGCACAAATTTGTTTACATCCCTATTAGTGACCATTTGTTGCCAGAGAAGGTAATGTTAATTTCTCTACCATAAGCCACCTCCAACGTTGTTTTAGAGAATTTGGCAGTACGTCCAACTGGCCTCAGAACCGCAGACCKTYTGTAATCACGCCAGCCCAGGACATCCACATCCGGCTTCTTCACCTTCGGGATCGTCTGAGACCAGCCAGCCGGACAGCTGATGAAACTGTATATTTCCTCCTACTGTATTTCTGTCTGTAATAAAGCCCTTTTGTGGGGAAAAACTAATTCTTATTGGCTGGGCCTGGCTCCCAAGTGGGTGTGCCTATGCCCTCCCAGGCCCACCCATGACTGCGCCCCTGCCCAGTCATGTGAAATCCATAGATTAGGGCCTAATGAATTGATTTAAGTTGACTGATTTACTTATATAAACCGTAACTCAGTAAAATAGTTMAAATTGTTGCATGTTGCGTTTATATTTTTGTTCAGTGTAGATGGTTAGGAATTTACATTTTTAGATGTTCTATCAATGGGTAACAGGGATGACGGGTTAATGCTTGACCCACTCAGTTTTCCTCCACAAAACACCCCAAAATGGCCAAAAAGAGTAGAACCAGCTCACTTGATTTTACACGATGATTAGATGTTCAATGTTTCTTTTGAAAAAAAAATATATATTTAAAAATAAATAGTTTCACCATATTACAACTAGAGTTCAGTCCATGTAACAGGGAATGACCCACAGGTTTTGTTTTATCTTAAAATGAATTAGTAATCACACAAAATAAATTATCTTCAGAAATGACTTTGTCAAAGCAACAAAATAACTAGGGCTTTGCAATGATGGTGAAAACTTGGAAAATTATGGGGTTAAGTGGGTTAAAACGTTCCTAGAAGTCACAGAGGATGCACATGTCAAAATGCTACAAGTCTTTATTATATTTAAAATGTTCAATGTGGTCTATACTYAAGGGCACTTCATTTAATACAACAGGCTTTTAAAATTAAATATTGGTGCACAATATCTACTTAAAATATCAAAGGGACGCAAAAGGCACTCATTTGGTGGAATGACCCATTACAATGGCCAAAGTCGACTGACATGAATCAGTGTTGAATCAAGTGTAAATAAATGAAGGTCCCAAAGGTCACAACAAATATCACATGCATGTGCACATGGCTTCACAAAATGCTAATCTATAGACAGAAGCAAAAATCCATCAAGCTGCTGATAGCTTATACTGTATTACTGGTATAAGTCTTCAAATCAAATAACATTGTATTGGTCGCATACACATATTTAGCTGATGTTACAGCGGGTATAGCGAAATGCTTGTGTTCCTAGCTCCAACAATGTAGTKAAATCTAACAATTCACAACAATACACACAAATCTAAAATTACAAGAATGGAAATATTAAGAAATATATAATATTAAGACGAGCAATGTCTGAGTCCAGAGTATAAATGCAGTSTATTTACAGTTGAAGTTGGAAGTTTACATACACTTAGATTGGAGTCATTCAAACTCGTTTTTCAACCACTCCACAAATATCTTGTTAATTAACAAACTAGTTTTGGCAAGTCGGTTAGGACACATACTTTGTGCATGACACAAGTGTACCGGAGACCAGACACTCTGCTGACCGCGGCACAACGATACACCTGGCTGGATGCCGACACTCGCATCGACACTTTCGGGGGTTGTCCTATAGCGGCACCGGGCTATTGGCTGCGTACTGCGCGACACGTGCGCTTAACCGCATAAACCGGTGCCTGACCAGTAACGCCGCCTGACTACCCGGCTGGCTACAACAAAATCAGCCGCGTACGCCCGAATACCCACCCGATGCGGGAGATCGAAAGGAGACGAGACTCTGCAGGATGGCAGTCTCCAACCCTGACTCCGCCATCTCCCATGTGTCGCCCCTCCTCTTCCAAAAAAATTGAGGACTGCCTTCTCAGTGGCACCGTTGCGCTGTCGTGCTATCTCCTACATATCGCCGCGCTAGCTTTCGCTGCCTCAAGTTCTTCTTGGGGCAGATAATTCCCCCAGCCTGTGCCCAGGGTCCCTTTAACCGTCTAATATCTCCTCCCATGTCCCATGAGTCATAATCCTCTGCTCCACTTATACCTTACGCTGCTTGCGTCGGTGTGGTGGGTGATTCTGAATGATCGTCGTATCGAGGAGAAGGAGAGACCAAGGTGCAGCGTGGTAATACTCATAATTACTTTAATGAATAGTAACAAAAACAACAAAACGATAAACGAACAGTTCTGCCAGGTGAACATACACTAAACAGAAAAACAATCAC
>NC_036865.1:20196270-20198616 GCF_002910315.2 Salvelinus sp. IW2-2015
TCATTTTTCCAAAAAATATTCTTTTTTACATCCGGCGCCGACAGAGATGGCCGCCACGCTTCGCGTTCTCAGGAAACTATGCAGTATTTTGTTTTTTATGTATTATTTCTTACATTGTTACCCCAGGAAATCTTTTTTTATTTTTATAACAGCCGGGAGGAACTATTGGATATAAGAGCAACGTCAACTTACGACCAGGAATACGACTTTCCTGAAGCGGATCCTCTGTTTGGTCCACCACCCAGGCCAATTGATCGGATCCCAGCCGGTTACCCAAAACAACGGCGCCGCAGGAGGGGCAGAAGAAGCGGTCTTCTGGTCAGGCTCCGTAGACGGGCACATCGCGCACCGCTCCCGAGTTTACTACTCGCAACATCCAGTCTCTTGACAAACAAGGTAGACGAAATCCGAGCAAGGGTTGCCTTCCAGAGAGACATCAGAGATTGTAACGTTCTTTTTTCACGGAAACGTGGCTCACTCGAGATACGTTATCAGAGTCGGTACAGCCACCTGGTTTCTTCACGCGTCGCGCCGACAGAAACAAACATCTCTCTGGTAAGAAGAAGGGCTGGGGGGTGTATGCCTTATGATTAATTAGATGTGGTGTGATCATAACAACATACAGGAACTCAAGTCCTTTTGCTCACCTGACCTAGAATTCTTACAATCAAATGTCGACCGCATTATCTACCAAGAGAAATCTCTTTGATTATAATCACAGCCGTATATATCCCCCCAAGCAGACGCATCGATGGCCCTGAATGAACTTCATTGGACTCTATATAAACTGGAAACCACATATCCTGAGGCTGCATTCATTGTAGCTGGGGATTTTAACAATTTTAACAAGGCTAATCTGGACCAAAATCCTGGACCTGTAACGGCTTTCGTCGGTGGAAGGAGGAGGACCAAAGCTCAGCGTGATTAGTGTTCATCATGTTTAATAAAAGACAATAAACTGAACACTTCCAAAATACAAAACAACAAACGTGAAAACCGAAACAGTTCTATCTGGTGCAGACACACAAAGACTGAAGACAACCACCCACAAAACCCAACACAAAACAGGCTACCTAAATATGGTTCCCAATCAGCGGACCACAACACACAATGAAAAACAGATTACCTAAATATGGCTCCCAATCAGAGACAACGACTGACACCTTCCTCTGATTGAGAACCATACTAGGCCCAACACATAGAAATCTAACAACAGAACAAAACATAGAAAAACAACATAGAATGCCCTCCATGTAAATCTCACTATGTCAGGGTTTTTCAGTCTCCAAATTTCCACTATTTCTAATGTGTCCATAATATTTGTGATTTCCTTAAGGGCACGGTGATGATAGTTTGTAGAGTGATTACCTTTACGGTCCATTGAGGTACTTAACACTGTGTTATAGTCTCCTGCCATAATGATTAGATCATTTGTTGCCTGTAAGTTCAATAAATTGGTAGAAATGTTTTCGAAGAAGTGTGGATCATCCTGATTTGGACCATATAGATTAATGAGACAAATCTCTTTTTCGTCCACTTTCATATTCAAAAGGATCCATCTTCCTTGCGAATCATTCCTGATTATTTGCACATTCAGATCAACATTTTTGTTAATTAATATCATCACACCCTTTGAGTTCCTTTGTCCATGACAGAAAATTATTTRACCACCCCATTCCTTTTTCCACGCAACTTCATCTAAGGATGTAGAGTGAGTTTCCTGTAAACAGTATATGTTATATTCTGGGCTATCTGCATTGTGTCCCACCTACCACCCGCCAACCCCTCTTTTACGCTACTGCTACTCTCTGTTCATCATATATGCACAGTAATTTTAACCATATCTACATGTACATACTACCTCAATCAGCCTGACTAACCGATGTCTGTATGTAGCCTCGCTACTGTGTATAGCCTGTCTTTTTACTGTTGTTTTATTTCTTTACCAACCTATTGTTCACCTAATAACTTTTTTGCACTATTGGTTAGACTCTAACCAATTTTTTATAAATCAAATCAAAGTTTATTTGTCACGTGAGCCAAATACAACAGGTGTAGACCTTACAGTGAAATGCTTACTTTAGAGCCTGTAAGTAAGCATTTCACTGTAAGGTCTACACCTGTTGTATTTGGCTCACGTGACAAATAAACTTTGATTTGATTTATAAAAAATTAAATACCTTATTTGCATAAGTATTCAGACCCTTTGCTATGAGACTTGAAATTGAGCTCGGGTGCATCCTGTTTCCATTGATCATCCTTGAGATGTTTCTACAACTTGATTGGAGTCCACCTGTGGTAAATTCAATTGATTGGACATGATTTGGAAAGGCACACAACTGTCTA
>NC_036865.1:20203771-20297444 GCF_002910315.2 Salvelinus sp. IW2-2015
GTGTGATGCATTGAATGCATCGACATTATGGACAGTATGTGGATATAATATTTAGTATACCGTTTGGACACACCTATTCATTCAAAGGTTTTTCTTTATTTTTGCTATTTTCTACATTGTAGAATAATTGTGAAGACATCAAAACTATGAAATCACACATATGGAATCATGTAGTAACCAAAAWAAGTGTTAAACAAATGAAAATATATTTTATATTTGAGATTCTTCAAAGTAGCCACTCTTTGCCTTGATGACAGCTTTGCACACTGTTGGCATTCTCTCAACTAGCTTCATGAGGTAGTCACCTTGAACGCATTTCAATTAACAGGTGTGCGTTTGAGCCAATCAGTTAAGGTGTGACAAGGTAAGGTTGGTAATCAGAAGATAGCCCTATTTGGTAAAAGACCAAGTCCATATTATGGCAAGAACAGCTCAAATAAGCAAAGAGAAACGACAGTCCATCATCACATCATCACTTTTCCCGATTGACTGATCATCAGGTCAGTCAATCGGGAAAAGTTTCTTCAAGTGCTGTCACAAAACCAACAAGCGCTACGATGAAACTGACACTCATGAGGACCGCCACAAGAAAGGAAGACCCAGAGTTACCTCTGCTGCAAAGGATAAGTTCATTAGAGTTAACTGCACCTCAGATTCCAGCCCAAATAAATGCTTCAGAGTTCAAGTAACAGACATCTCAACATCAACTGTTCAGAGGAGACTGCGTTAATCAGGCCTTCATGGTTGAATTTCTGCAAAGAAACCACTACTAAAGGACACCAATAATAAGAAGAMACTTGCTTGGGCCAAGAAACACAAGCAATGGACATTAGACCGGTGGAAATCTGTCCTTTGGTCTGATGAGTCCAAATTTGAGATTTAAGGGCTATTTGACCAAGAAGGAGAGTGAAGGAGTGCTGCAATGACCTGGCCTCCACAATCCCCCAACCTTAACCCATTTGAGATGGTTTGTGATGAGTTGGACCACAGAGTGAAGGAAAAGCAGTCAACACGTGCTCAGCATATGTGGGAACTCCTTCAAGACTGTGGGAAAAGTATTCCAGGTAAAGCTGGCTGAGAGAATGCCAAGAGTGTGCAAAGCTGTCAAGGCAAAGGGTGGCTACTTTGAAGAATTTCAAATATAAAATATATTTATATTTGWTTAACACTTTTTTGGTTACTACATGTTTCCATGTGTGTTATTTCATAGTTTTGATGGCTTCACTATTATTCTACAATGTAGAAAATAGTCAAAATAAAGAAAAGCCCTTGAATGAGTAGGTATATCCAAACTTTTGACTGGTACTGTATCTGTAGAATATGTAGGATAGAATGGTGTGTGTGTATATATATATATACAGCAATCCTCTTGTTTCTTGATGTGAGAGCTAAGCTTGCCTAAACARTCATGAAAAGGTCATTAATTGTCCTTCTTCACAATAGATAGCTAAACATACTTTATCCCCCTACATTTATTTTAGTTCACATACTTTCTCCATGTGCACCACATGCCCTTCTGTGTGGATGGTCACATTTAAGAGGGAACCACTATGTTTGATCATGACTGAGGATTGCTTCATGTGTTTACCACGGGAAGGTTATACTGACTATAGCCATTCACTGTCCATGCTCTATGGGCATGATCACCCTCGAGCTCAGGTGGGAGAGAGGGAGGGAGGGAGATAGCAAGAGGGAGGGAGGAAGCAAGAGTGAGAGGGAGAGGAGGTAGAGCAAGACAAGGAGGGAGGTGTAGAGAGACACATGGTTCTTGCTATTCAGAAGCCTGTACACAGGCTTTGAAATTACATGGAAAATATCTACCTCCATTGTGTTGTCATTTTGGAAACAGTAGAGCTTGTTTTCCTTTCCATCAAGTACTGAGGAAAGTGGAATTTGGGGTAACCAAAAAACCGAGGCCASGTGAGTCTCATAAACCAAGGGCCTTTCTGTGACAACAAAGACGAGAGGAGTGCACTCCTCACCCCAACCCGCCATGAGTGGACAGCTGTTACCCCTCACTGGCTACATTCATCTAAATATACAAAGCACAATCYGTGTTCAGAACTTGGCAACATAACAAACATTCACCCATTCATTCTGACCCTACATCCACTCTCTTGTTTACATTATGTCATATACCCATGCTCACCCCGTCCTAAGAAAGGATCACAAGTCAAGATCCATCCATTCAGCATAAAATTTGGCCCAAAAAACAATCAACAACATCATCTTAATGTGTTTGAACAGACACACATCCTCTGCGGACTAGTGGCCTGTTGTATGAGAGGAGGTTGAATGGACATGAAGAGCATGGCATGCTGCCTAGAGGGGAGAGGTGAAAGTCCTGGTCAGCCAGAACATGCTGTTGACTTGCCGGGTGCAACGTGACCACTCAGGGCTGTGTATAGTAATGGCACGAGTCCAACATGGTGGGCTAAGGTGACCGACCCCTCGCATTAATGATGTGGTGTACAATGTCACTTACACGGTGAGCAACCGTAGATCCATATGGGCTGTATTCACCTTATAACTGAGTTATTTACTATCTAGTGTATCAAAATGTAGCCATATAGATTGAATTGATGCATGCYGAATATTTCCAGCTCTATAGCATGTAACCATGCACCGCATTCAGGCCCCATTGATACTAAGTTAGGCGTGTTTGGCAGGTTTACATCGGCGCTATAATATAGCAGCTGTGTGTTAAAGACACAAGGCTGGAAACGAAACCAATACAGTGCCAACTGACATGGTAAAATGTTTTCTCTCAATCCAACAGGCACCACATTCACCATTTTGGTACATATTGCAAGCTGTGATACAACAAGTTCCAGGTGATTTGATTCATATGGTTATATCAGGCATTTGATAAAATGCAGGTTTCTCTGGTTTCCAGAGATAGGCACCTGTTTTGGCCATATGAGTGTGTCCAGGGCAGGCTTATYTAATAGGGTAGACCTACAGAGACACAGTGTTAAAATATAGGGAGTTGTGGGGATGTTTTACAGCCTATACATTTACGTGCTGCAGACAGGACCTGGTATGTTTGCTGCTGCAGCTCGATCAGTGTGTCCCTCACAGGAGGGGTTCAGGTTCAAAAACAGCTTCCTGTTGTCATAATGATACCTTGATAACAACAGCTTCCTACTGAACAGTATGACATTCTCACCAATCCAAATATGTCCAGGCATATTTTTATTCTCTCTCTCTCTCTCTATTTATATATATATATATATATATATATATATATATATATATGTTTTACCGTTTAGAAATAAAAACACAATGTGTCAAGTCCCCCATTTGAAAAAGTCATAAGTATTTGTACACATTCACTTATAGTGTATGCCAAACATTTAGTATTTAGTCCTATATTCCTGGCACATTTCTACAAACTTGTTGGATGCATTTGTGGTATGTTTTGGTTGTGTTTTGGATTATGTTCTGTCCAATAGAAACTGAATGGTGAATAATTTCTTGTGCCATTTTGGAGTTACTTTTATTGTAAGAATATATGTTTCTGAACACTTCAACATTCATACGGATGCTACCTTGATTATGGATAATCATTGATGAACCGTGAATAATGCTTGTTCTCAAACTAGACACTCTAATGTACTTGTCCTCTTGCTCTGTTGTGCACCGGGGCCTCCCACTCCTCTTTCTATTCTGGTTAAAGCCAGTTTGCMCTGTTCTGTGAAGGGAGTAGTACACAGTGTTGTACGAGATTCTTCAGTTTCTTGGCAATTTCTCGCATGGAATAGCCTTCATTTTTCAGAATAAGAATAGACTGATGAGTTTCAGAAGAAAGTTCTTTGTTTCTGGCCATTTTGAGCTTGTAATCGAACCCACAAATGRTGATGCTCCAGATACTCAACTAGTCTGAAGAAGGACAGTTTTATTGCTTCTTTAATAAGAACAACAGTTTTCAGCTGTGCTAACATAATTGCAAAAGGYTTTTCTAATGATAAATTAGCCTTTTAAAATGATCAACTTGGATTAGCTAACACAACGTGCCATAGGAACACAGGAGTGATGGTTGCTGATAATGGGCCTCTCTACGCCTATGTAGATATTCCATAAAAAATCTGCCGTTTCCAGCTACAATAGWCATTTGTAGCTGGCAGACCTCTGGKAGTCTCTATGGGGGTGCCACAGGGWTCAATTCTCGGGCCGACTCTTTTCTCTGTATACATCAATTATGTCGCTCTTGCGGCTGGTGATTCTCTGATCCACATCTACGCAGACAGCACKATTCTGTATACTTCTGGCCCTTCTTTGGACACTGCGTTAACTAACAAGCTTCAATGCCATACAACTCTCATTCCTTGGCCTCCAACTGCTCTTAAATGCAAGTGAAACTAAATGCATGCTCTTCAACCGATTGCCCGCACCTGCCTGCCCATGTAGCATCACTACTCTGGACGGCTCTGACTTGGAATATGTGGACAACTACAAATACCTAGGTGTCTGGTTAGACTGTAAACTCTCCTTCCAGACTCACATTAAGCATCTCCAATCTAAAGTTAAATCTAGAACGGGCTTCCTATTTRGCAACAAAGCATCCTTCACTCATGCTGCCAAACATACCCTCGTAAAACTGACTATCCTACCGATCCTTGACTTCGCCGATGTCATTTACAAAATAGCCTCCAACACTCTACTCAGCAAATTGGATGCAGTTTATCACAGTGSCATCCGTTTCGTCACCAAAGCCCCATATACTACCCACCACTGCGACCTGTATGCTCTCGTTGGCTGGCCCTCGCTTCATATTCGTTACCAAACCCACTGGCTCCAGGTCATCTATAAGGTAAAGCACCGCCTTATCTCAGCTCAATGGTCATCATAGCAGCACCCACCCATAGCACTCGCTCCAGCAGGTATATTTCACTGGTTACCCCCAAAGCCAATTCCTCATTTGGCTGCCTTTCCTTCCAGTTCTCTGCTGCCAATGATTGGAACGAATTGCAAAAATCACTGAAGCTGGAGACTCATATCTCCGTCACTAACTTTAAGCATCAGCTATCAGAGCTGCTTACAGATCATTGCACCTGTACATAGCACATCTGTAAATAGTCCATCCAACTACCTCCTCCCCATATTGTTATTTATTTTWAAAAAGTGGGTATTTTGCACCCCAGTATCTCTACTTGCACATTCATCTTCTGCACATCTATCACTCCAGTGTTTATTTGCTGAATTAAAATTATTTTGCCACTTCCAGAAGGATAACCATCTCTGCAGCACTTCACCAATCAGGCCTTTATGGTAGAGTTGCCAGARGGAAGCCACTCCTCAGTAAAAGGGACATGGCAGCTCGATTGGAGTTTGCCAAAAGGCACARAAAGGACTCTCAGACCATGAGAGTGAAACCAAGGTCTGATGAAACCAAGATTGAACTCTTTGGCCTGAATGCCAAGCTTCACATCTGGAGGAAACCAGGCACCATCCCTACAGTGAAGCATGGTGGTAGCAGCATCATGCTGTGGGGATGTTTTTCAGCAGCAGGGACTGGMAGACTAGTCAGGATCGAGGGAATGATGAACGTAGCAAAGTATAGAGAGATCCTTGATGAAAACCTGATCCAYTGCGCTCGGGACCTTAGACTGTGGCYAAGGTTCACCTTCTAACAGGACAACGACCCTAAGCACACAGCCAAGACAACGCAGGAGTGGTGTCGGCACAAGTCTCTGAATGTCCATGAGTGGCCCAGCCAGAGCCCGGACTTGAACCCGATCTAACATCTCTGGAGAGACCTGAAAATAGCTGTGCAGCGACGCTCCCCATCCAACCTGACAGAGCTTGAGAGAATCTGCAGAGAAGAATGGGAGAAACTCCCAAATACAGGTGTGCCAAGCTTGTAGAGTCATACCTAAGAAGACTCAAGGCTGTAATCGCTGCCAAAGGTGCTTCAACAAAGTACTGAGTAAAGGGTCTGAATACTTATGTAGATGTGATATTTKAACTTTTTATTTTTAATACATTTGCAACAAAAAAAATGTAAACCTGTTTTACTTTGTCATTATGGCGTATTATGTGTAGATTGATGAGGTGAATAAACTGAATAAAATTTCATCCATTTTAGAATATGGCTGTAAAGTAACAAAATGTGAAAACGTCAAGGGGTCAGAATACTTTCTGACTGCACTGTATATGATTTCGCTGATGGCTTTCAGAGTTCAATTCAGGACTGTAACGTTAGCTAGCTAACTTACCTAGCTATTCCAGCTAGTGTAATAGTCTTGCTTCCGTCCCTCATCCTTTACCCAACCTGGGCTCAAACCAGGGACCCTCTGAACACATCAACAACTGCCTCCCACGAAGCATCGTTACCTACTGCTCCACAAACGCCACGGCTAACAATGCTTTGTGGGAGGCAATTGTTGATGTTTTAAGAGGGTCCCTGGTTCAAGCCCAGGTAGGGGTGAGGAGAGGGACYGAAGCAACACTGTTACACTAGGCTAGCTAGCGTTAGTTGACTAATTGAGAATCATACGTTTTGATGTGAATAAAATAAATAATAATAATAAATCAATGGTAAAATCAGCTGTCATCAAAATGTATTCCCCATCAGTTCAGCCTGAAAATCCCTCTGATAATCTTTGCCATTGGCAGCATTGGGGTAAATCTCTGGTAGGTAGAACAGTAAAACATAACCCATATTTTTGAGATTGCTGTGTGCTGTTCGTTCAAAGTACAAGCCATCATCCAACTTTGTGGGCACGCCCCATCTACCTTAGCGGGCAGGAGTGCATTCGCTATGAATGCCGGAATTTGTGGTTCACTTTGTGCAGACGAATACACAGGAAGTCAAAACRTTCTACCAGTGAAATTAAAAAGTTTCTAGCTTGTGGTTTGGATAATTGTGATGTTTTTGATAAAAGCGTAACGCTGTTAATATAGTAATGACTATATACTGTGGCAGAGCCAGGGTGTAATTCCCTTTTAATCATGGCATTATCAGGATTAATTTAGAAGTGTTCAGAAATATATGATCTACTCACTTAGGAATTCAATTACTCCAGTCATCATGCCCCATTCAGTTACAATTGGGCTAAACATAACCCAAAACAAACTGCAAATATAGTCATGCAAATATAGCATAGTCACAAGCTGTAGTCATTTCTTGCAAAGAATATGGGACCAAATACTTAACTTTTGACTACAAGTGAATTTGTCCAAATAGTTATGACTTCTTTACATGGGGCGACTAGACACATAAAGTGCCCTCATAATAAAAAGTTAAAACCCTCAAATGAAAGGTGACATTCTGTACCATCGCATCATGAATATTTAATCMTATCGTTGAAGATCCGCACTGTAGCGCGATTAAAATGTAAAGGTAATTTCCTATTGAGCCGACATATGCAGCGTTTACCGTGAACGCAGGAATATTGCCTTTACATTTCTATTGCCAMCCGCGCAGGCCTTCAGCGCCACTGATTGAATCAAGCTCTTGATCTCAAATCCAAAAGGCTGAAGTACAGTATAGAGACACATTTTTAATTGTAGCTTTACTGTCCAAATAAATATGAAGGGGAGTGTAGAAGAATAAGTAAATAGAAATACAGTATATGCCCCAGTGTGAAGGCCAATCTGATTGATTGATTCCTTCTGTGGACAGGTGTCTTTTATACAGGTAACAAACTGAGATTAGGAGCACTCCCTTTAAGAGTTTGCTCCTAATCTCAGCTCGTTACCTGTATAAAAGACACCTGGGAGCCAGAKATCTTTCTGATTGAGAGGGGGTCAAATACTTATTTCTCTCATTAAAATGCAAATACATTTATAACATTTTTGACATGCGTTTTTCTGGATGTTTTTGTTGTTATTCTGTCTCTCACTGTTCAAATAAACCTACAATTAAAATTACAGCCGGATCGTTTCTTTGTCAGTGGGCAAACGTACAAAATCAGCAGGGGATCAAATACTTTTTTCCCTCACTGTATGATTGAGTGTAGTCTGGCCCAGGAGTGTGAAGGTGAACGGAAAGGCTCTGGAGCAACGAACCGCCCTTGCTGTCTCTGCCTGGCAGAGCAACCACCAACTTCCTCTCTCTCCACTGGGATTCTCTGCCTCTAACCCTATTACAGGGGCTGAGTCACTGGCTTACTGGTGCTCTTTCATGCCGTCCCTGGGAGGGGTGTGTCACTTGAGTGGGTTGAGTCACTGACGTGATCTTCCTGTCTGAGTTGGTGGCCCCCCCTTGGGTTGTGCCGTGGCGGAGATCTTTGTGGGCTATACTCGGCCTTGTCTCAAGATGGTAAGTTGGTGGTTGAAGATATCCCTCTAGTGGTGTGGGGGCTGTGCTTTGGCAAAGTGGGTGGGGTTWTATCCTTCCTGTTTGGCCCTGTCCGGGGGTATCATCGGATGGGGCCACAGTGTCTCCTGACCCCTCCTGTCTTTATGCTGCAGTAGTTTATGTGTTGGGGGGGCTAGGGTCTGTTTGTTATATCTGGAGTACTTCTCCTGTCTTATCCGGTGTCCTGTGTGAATTTAAGTATGCTCTCTCTAATTCTCTCTTTCTCTCTTTCTTTCTCTCTCTCGGAGGACCTGAGCCCTAGGACCATGCCTCAGGACTACCTGGCATGATGACTCCTTGCTGTCCCCAGTCCACGTGGCCGTGCTGCTGCTCCAGTTTCAACTGTTCTGCCTGCGGCTATGGAACCCTGACCTGTTCACCGGACGTGCTACCTGTCCCAGACCTGCTGTTTTCAACTCTCTAGAGACAGCAGGAGCGGTAGAGATACTCTTAATGATCGGCTATGAAAAGCCAACTGACATTTACTCCTGAGGTGCTGACTTGCTGCACCSTCGACAACTACTGTGATTATTATTATTTGACCATGCTGGTCATTTATGAACATTRGAACATCTTGGCCATGTTCTGTTATAATCTCCACCTGGCACAGCCAGAAGAGGACTGGCCACCCCTCATTTCCTGGTTCCTCTCTAGGTTTCTTCCTAGGTTTTGGCCTTTCTAGGGAGTTTTTCCTAGCCACCGTGCTTCTACACCTGCATTGCTTGCTGTTTTGGGTTTTAGGCTGGGTTTCTGTACAGCACTTTGAGATATCAGCTGATGTAAGAAGGGCTATATAAATACATTTGATTTGATAAAACAAGTAGGATGATAATGTGAGAGGGCAGGACATTCAATGGACATATAGTTCTTGAGATGCTCCTACAGATCAGGGTGTGGTAGCTAATTATGTTTCTATTTCACTGGCGAGCATATCTGTGAGCTCAAAATTCTGGCTGGCAGGAGATGACATGACCAAAGGGGTTGCATGTTTGTTTGTGATGTTGTGATGTCCTCGTGAACCCGAACAAGGGTCAGTTGGCTATTCTGGGGCAATGAACAGCATAGTGAGCACAGCTTTGGGGATGGTCCCTTCTTTTACTAGTCATCAATCCTGTCTTGTTTTTATAGACACATACTTTTGCTTCAGAAGGGGATTTGGTATAATCAGAATCATACCATATTATACCTAATCAAATTGAGTAATCAGGAGATTGATTAAATGACAATTAACCTTTTAAAGGTCCTAGGATTATTTACAACCATGATCGACCAGTAATATAATTCCATTAAAAAATAACAATTGTTTTGCGTTCAAAGTGATTCATTCGTTTTTTATGCCTCTGCACACTGCAAAGCTCAAGTGGAACCTAATAATGCATCTTGTAGACACTATTTACTTCCTCATCCATGTAAAACTCTCAGCAATGGTGGAGCATGTTAAATGCTCCTTGTATAGGAGTTCTCCCTGCCTGTCAGTCTTTCACCACCCATGTACTGTACATCACTCCCAACTTTTATTTRGTAAAATCAGTCAACTTCATATTGCTGAGGTAGAAAGTGGTGAGTGGGAACAGGAATTATGCTGCTTTTGGTGTGTGTGTTTGCGTGTGTGAGTTTGAGAAAGGGGGGAGGAGTCAGGTTGAGTAGACTTGGTGCATACAAGGCAGGAAGAACAGTGTTATGTTATAGCAAACGTATTGCTCTACAGACATGGATTGTGGGTAGTTGCAAAGCTACTGGTATTTTACTGGAATCTTTAGTCAWTTTGGTAATTCAGATAATCTATGCAATCTATTGTAATTTTGGTAATTTCTATTTGAATAATATACATATACTATTCATTTTTTATATCTGTGTCCATCTTGTCCATGAGTTTCTAGTAGATAAACTATATGGTTCAAGAGAAAACAGCCTAATCAATGAAAAAAGCATCTAAATCAACAATGGCATTATTTTCAATGAACTCCGCAACTCTTTCAACTGTTGACTTTTTCCACAACTGCCAACAGTTTGACACAAAAACATTGACAACAAATACATACTGACATAGTCAAATAAGTTTTAAAAATTATAAAGGATATTTCATGCMGAAACCCTCATACTAAACACCAATGGTATTCACTTAGTTCATGGTTTATATTTGATTGATTTCATTATTTTTACTTGGCAAGTCCACACAGAGGGCCGGAAATAATTACAGACACCTGTGATAATCTGAAGTACCCAAAAGGGTCTTGTGATAGATTACATACAATTCTTGAAAGATACCAAAATTCTGGTGGTTTACTGGTAAACATAGAAKGTTTCCAGTAATATACCCTCCCATTGCAAACCAAATTGTGGGTACTGATTTAATGTCAGATACTACAATCACCACCAAGGTGTTCTAAAACATGGCCATGGCACYGAGGAAATCATATTCCTGGGACTTAAGTCTATGCTTTATCACAACAACTTGTGGTTAGACTGCATCATGTGAGAACAACCCAGAGCAGTCACAACTGAAGTTGGATATAATGAAGTCAGGTTAATAAGTAGTTTTTTAGTTATTGTTCTATGATTATTGTGCATAGTATGTGGTTATTTCAAAAGTTGTACTAAATGTTGTTTAAACAATGCACCCTAACGTGTAAATGATTCATGCCACCTCTGTCTGGCTCATTTCCCTAGGTCACCCTGTAAGCACAGATGGTTCCTATTCTGGTACACTTGATTTAAGCTGCAGGGACAAAGCATTCTGCAGCYGATCGTGAACTTTGTGTTGACAATGCTACTCCTTCTCATCACGCTCTCCCTTTCTATCATTCCCTCTTTCTATATATGACACTGGTTTACAAGCCACTCATCAAGATGCTTTAAAAGGTCCAATGCAGCCATTTTTATCTGAATATGAAATCATTTCTGGGTAACAATTATGTACCTTACTGTAATTGTTTTCAATTAAAATGGTTGAAAAGAAACAAAAATAGCTTCTTAGCCAAGAGCAATTTCTCAAGCAAGAATTTTGCTAGGACTGTCTATGAGTGGTCTGAGTGAGAGGTTTGGAACTCTTTCTTATTGTGCTATGTACTAATTTACTGCCTGGCCATGTCAAAACTCCAACCCACCAAAACAGTCTGACATTTAAGATAGTCTTTTGAAATCGCTCTTACACTAAAAGGGCTTCATTTTCCAAAATGTTGCAGTATTATTCCAACCTCATACTATGGAAATATATATAAAACACAGGAAAATCTAATTTGACTGCACTGGGCCTTTAATGGTGTTTCTGTGGCCTATGACCCTGGCTGTGTATCAGTCAGCTGTCAYAATGCGGGACCTGACTTAGTAGCCATTTCTGAAAATTACAGCATGTTCCTCTACCCCTCTCTTAGGGTMTCAAGTCCTCTGTGCCCCTCCTCTTCAGGCAGGCCATTTTGACCTGTTACATTACGGCTTGTGGTAGTTCAAACTCAGATATGGTTGTGTGWGGCTGAAATATAGATATGMGGTATTAAGTTGGATGGAGCCACATTTGCCACATCAAACCAATTACAATATCTGTTTTGCAAAACAACGCCTGATAACAGCTCAGAGATTTTGCCAAATCGAATCAACCTTGGACATTTAACCTGGCCCTGCACACATTGTCGGATCGTTCAGATTCACAACATAAAATATTTACCATCAGACAACTTCATTTCTGAGTGTAAAAACCTCAAAGATAAGTTTATTACTTGGGACTAGACAGTAATTTTTACAAATAAATAGAAACACAACATAACATCATCAACAGTTAGTTACATTACACATCATAGACTTGCTCTAAAGATATACATTATAAACTGAGTGTACAAAACATTAAGAACACCTTCCTAATATTGAGTCGCAACCGCTTTTGCCCTCAGAACWGCCTCAATTCGCTGGGGCATGGACTCTACAAGGTGTCGAACGCGCTCCACAGGGATGCTGGTCCATYTTGACTGCCAAGTTGGCTAGATGTCCTTTGGGTGATAGAAAGAGCAGGTGTTCTAAATGTTTTGTACATTCCGTGTAGCTCTACAGTCAGAATAGAACATGCATTATTATTAATTAATGTGACAGACTATGACATTGACTTATGATTAGTTACTTTGTAAGACAAGAAAGTGATAGATTAAATTCTATAGGCAGGTTAGTGTAGTAAAACATAAACAAAATAAATATGTTGGTAAGTTTTCAGTCTAATGAGCAGATGTGATCATTTTGAGCCAACGGGTTGAAGAGTTCTGATACAAGTCTATCAGTCTTAGAAAGGGAGGCTTTCATAGTCACAGGCTACTTCTATGATAAATGTATCAAACATCTATTATTAGCTTCCTGAAAGTTGTTGAAGGCAGGATGGTGTGAAGATACTGAATTACCCAAACAATCTGGGCTTGACTTACATGTAATGCTCTGTTTGTTTAAATGATAACGCTAATGAGTGTGCCTTTTACMTTTCAGATTTATGTTGATAATGCTTTGTTTAACCGAAGATCCTGCACAACGTTTCTGACCAAAGGATTCTCTTTACATTGGCAGTCTACCAGGCAGGCAGAAATAAGGCCACAAAGCTACTTACCGTAATAGTTAAAGAGATAAACAAACACACAACCAGACACAGTCATGGTTCCACTGCTACCATAGAAACAGGAGCTCACATTTCTTATTACTACCAAACAAGTGAAAGATTCTGCTGTGCCCATCAACAGGCAGCAATTACACATCCTGGACCTCACAAGACAATCTATATCTCATGACACGTAACATTCTTTAACCAGCAAAGCCTTAGTTTTGAATATTTATAACAGTGTAATACAAATCAAGCTAAGAAAATACACATTTTGACCTCACAAAAATAKKCTATATATACACAAAAGTATGTGGACACCCCTTCAAATGAATGGCCACACAAGCTCACAGAACGGGACCGCCGAGTGCTGAAGTGCGTCTCTCCTCAGTTGCAACACTCACTACTGAGGTCCAAACTGCCTCTGGAAGCAACGTCAGCACAAGAACTGTTCGTCGGGAGTTTCTTGAAATGGGTTGCCATGGCCGAGACGCCGAACACAAGCCTATGATCACCATCCGCAATGCCAAGRGTCAGCTGGAGTGYTGTAAAGCTCGCTGCTATTGGACTCTGAAGCAGTGGAAACACTTTCTCTGGGGTGATGAATCACGCTTCACCATCTGGCAGTCCGACAGACAAATCTGGGTTTGGCTGATGCCAGGAGAACACTACCTGCTCGAATGCATAGTGGCAACTGTAAAGTTTGTTGGAGGATAAATAATGGTCTGGGGCTGTTTTTCATGGTTCGGGCCCCTTNAGGATAAATAATGGTCTGGGGCTGTTTTTCATGGTTCGGGCCCCTTAGTTCCAGTGAAGGGAAATCTTAACGCTACAGCATACAATGACATTCAATACGATTCTGTACTTCCAACTTTGTGGCWACAGTTTGGGGAAGGCSCTTTCCTGTTTCAGCATGACAATGRCCCAGTGCASAAAGCAAGTTCCATACAGAAATGATTTGTCAAGATCGGTGTGGAAGAAATTGACTGGCCTGCACAGAGCCCTGACATCAACCCCATCAAACACCTTTGGGATGAATTGGAACGCTGACTGCGAACCAGGCCTAATCACCCAACATCAGTGCCTGACCTCACTAATGCTCTTGTGGCTGAATGGAAGCAAGTCCCCGCAGCAAAGTTCCAACATCTAGTGGAAAGCCTTCCCAGAGGAGTGGAGGCTGTTGTAGCAGCAAAGGGGGGAACCAGCTCCATATTAATGCCCATGATTTTGGAATGAGTTGTTCGATGAGTAGGTGTCCACATAKTTTTGGTCATGTAGTCTATATCAAATTCTATTTTTGAAGGAATGTAATTCTAAAGTACATTTGGAAAGGAATCACCTACTCTCGTCTTACTGTGAATCTCATAGCTGTAGACTGAGTCACTCTAAGCCAAAGCCCTCTGCGTTTGAGATGGCGATGGTTAACTTCTGCTTCAGTTCCTTCCTGCTTTTATAAGGTGGGAGGCAGATCTGGTTGAAGCAGGTGTGAGATATGGGTAACCTGAAACAGACAAGGATAACCTGTATAAACAATTACCGTAAGGGCCCTTCTGTTGCCATTGCACTAAACCTGGCTGCATTATAACAGATTACAATGACACCACTAAATATCTGTCCACTTATACTCTACAATACTATATGATGCTCAACATATAGCATTTGCAGTCAACCAGTTAATTAAGTCAACATATAATAGCTGGTCTATTTAGATATTGTTCTATATGGTTGGATATATGTGAGAGTAAGAGGCAATGAGATGACTGTACAGTACCAGTCAGTGGACACGTCGATCTTGGCGATCTTGAAGTTGAGGTCGGCCAACCCTCCCACGGGGACACGGTCACTTCCTGTGGCGAAGTGGAGCAGCTTCTTCTGCAACTCCAAGGGGAAAGCCAGCACCACGTCCCAAAAACAGCTAAACACACATARAAGAAAAACATAGCCAACGTGACTTTTCTGTAAGGAAAGGGGGGTGGGGGGTGCAGCTGGAGTAAACAGGCCTGGAAGGGAGAGGAGCAACTTACAGCTGTAAGGGGGCACTGGCTGGCTGCAGGGATCCAGCGAGTGGAGGAGGTATGAAGAGTTCAGCTCTAGGTTCCTCCAACAGAGTGAAAGGCCCTATAGCACTGCATGGGTGTGTCATAATGGTTTGTTGCTGTAGGCTTTGTGATATTGGATATTTGTACTCCACAGCAGGATCAGGGGTTGCTGGCCAGGTGAAAGACGAAAAAGGTATGCATAGTTGTATAGATTGGGTGCACTGTGTGTTTGTGTGCATGACCCTTACCGTACTGTGAGGTCAGCTTTGCTGTAGCCCTCGTACTGAGCTGCTCTCTGRAGGGCGCTCATGTCCAGCTCTGGACTCCCACACACCAGCATCTCCACCTCCTCTGGCCTCAGCAGCTGCACAACCACAACATCATCACTAAGGAGTGCCCTATAGTATAAACCACAGGAGGCTGGTGAGGGGAGGACAACTCATAATAATGTCTACAATGGAGTGAATGGAATGGAATCAAACAAATGGAAACCATATGTTTGATGTATTTGATACCATTCAGCTAATTCTGCTCCAGCCATTACCACGAGCCCGTCCTCCCTAATTTAGGTGCCACCAACCTCCTGTGATATAGACATAACAGTCTCATATTATGCCTACTGTAATTCAGTAACATCACATATTGGACTATGCATCCAGGGCTTAGTTTGAGACATAGCTTTAGATGAGGGATTTATATCACACAGCTGAGCGCAGAGCTCTGACTAGCTCCCTGACATGAGGGAWTTGCTGACAATGCCAACAATACATACGATGAGATCTTTTTAAGTTCAGTGCTTTATCTTGTCTATCAATATTGTGTTTGAGTCCATGCACATACATTCATTGTGGCCTACAATGTGTGCTTCACAGTGATTCGCATATATTCTACATGACCATACATCTTAGTGGTAATGTAAAGTTTGGCAAGAGCCTAAACACAAATATTTGATCTTAACTCGTTTAGGATTGGCTCAGACATACAGTAACTTGGCAGGGTGTAGACCATACCCACATTGTCTGCGTGTGTGTGTGTGTGTACACTTGTGGACAGACCAACATTGAACATAGTCAACCAGCCACAGATCCTGGAGTTGCACCAATATTAACAACGATCTTACTTATTAACTCAGTGTGTTACAATACAGATGAAGGATCTTAATTTAATTTGCAATGTAAAACTTGAACTGTATTTGAGGTTTAAAAAAAAGCTTCTGAAGTTTGTAATTTCCCTTACGAAACATGTGTGAACCCCTACAAAAATGAATGACAATCCACATAGTTATTCACATTTCCTCTTGCTGAGCATCATTTTCCTGCTGTAGTAAACTGGGTCAAATTAAAGATCCTACATCTGTAACTCCAAACTATTCTATAGGTCATCAAGTTCTTCAGTGTCAGCAGGTTTTCAACCAATACTGAATGCCTATTCTAGGACGCTTTAGTGTCTCTGACAAACAGATATGTACCACCAACATTAGTATTTTGTTTATTTAATTACCAGGCAGGTAACATACACTAAATGACCTCTCTGTCAGGAGGAAATAAATTGACAAATCTATTGAGAGTTCACAATCTGAACATATAATTGATTCCATTGTATTTTAGCTAAAGTATTTCAGGAATGTACAGTATGAGTAAGCATACACAGTACCAGTCAAAAGTTTACACACCTACTCATTCCAAGGGTTTTCTTTATTTTTACAATTTGCTACATTGTAGAATAATAGTGAAGACATCAAAACMATGAAATAACACATATGGAATCATGTAGTAACCCCCKAAAATAGTTAAACAAATATATATTCCATATTTGAGATTCTTCAAAGTAGCCACTCTTTGCCAAATGACAGTCCCACTAAGCYCAAACCAGATGGGATGGTGTATTGCTGCAGCCATGCTGGTTAAGCACCATCACACCTCCTCCTCCTCCTCCATGCTTCACGGTGGGAACCACATGTGGAGATCATCTGTTCACCTACTCTGCATCTCACAAAAACACATTGGTTGGAACRAAAAKTCTCACATTTGGACTCACACATTCCCACCAAAGGAAAGATTTCCACCGGTCTAATGTCCATTGCTCATGTTTCTTGGCCCWAGCAAGTCTCTTCTTATTATTGGTGTCCTTTAGTAGTGGTTTCTTTGCAGCAATTCGACCATGAAGGCCTGATTCACGCAGTCTCCTCTGAACAGTTGATGTTGAGATGTGACTGTTACTTGAACTCTGTGAAGCATTTATTTGGGCTGCAATCTGAGGTACAGTTAACTCTAATGAATGTATCCTCTGCAGCAGAGGTAACTCTGGGTCTTCCATTCCTGTGGCGGGCCTCATGAGAGCCAGTTTCATCATAGCGCTTGATGATTTTTGCCACTGCACTTGAAGAAACTTGAAATGTTCCGTATTGACTGACCTTCATGTCTTAAAGTAATGATGAACTGTCATTTCTCTTTGCTTATTTGAGCTGTTCTTGCCATAATATGGACTTGGTCTTTTACCAAATAGGGCTATCTTCTGTATACCACCCCTACCTTGTCACAACACAACTGATTGGCTCAAACGCATTAAGAAGTAAAGAAATTCCACAAATTAACTTTTAAGAATGCATTCCAGGTGACTACCTCATGACGCTGGTTGAGAGAATGCCTAGAGTGTGCAAAGCTGTCATCAAGATCAAAGGATGGCTACTTTGAAGCATCTCAAATGTAAAATATATTTTCATTTGTTTAACACTTTTTTGGTTACTACATGATTCCATATGTGTTATTTCATAGTTTTGATGTCTTCACTATTATTCTACAATGTAGAAAATAGTCAAAATAAAGAAAAACCCTGGAATGAGTAGGTGTGTCAACTTTTGACTGGTACTGTCGTAGAATTACAGTAATTTCGAATGGAATTCCATCTATTGCAGAATGTGGCTCTCCAGCACAGGAGGCTGGTGAGAGGAGAACGGCTCATAATAATGGCTGGAATGGAATCAAACACATGCAAACCATGTGTGTGATGTGTTTGATACCATTCCATTAATTCCGTTCCAGCCATTACTATTAGCACGTCCTCCCCAATTAAGATGCCACCAGCCGCCTGTGCTCTCCAGATAGTGCTTTCAGAAGTGTTAGATTTGCACAGCAACACATCCTGGATAGAGGAAGTCAACATTTGATTTAGATCTAACATGTTTCTGTTCTAGTACGTTTCAGTGTGTACTGTATCCAGCTTCACACAGTGAGCTGAGTAGAAGTAGACATGAATATTGGCCCACGCTCCACAGTGCCTGTCAATCATCCTCACCCTGCTGTGTCCAGACATCTATAGCCCGAAGACACAGAGTTGTTCCAAGGCTCATGATCATGATCCACTAGGTGAAAGTAGATTTAATTTCATACATACTTAAAAAATAAAATGATGGCCCTAATCATAGAAATACATATAGAATCCCTATTAATTGAATAGGATCTCTATGGGCCTAATCATATAAATACATATAGAATCCCTATGAATTTAATAAGATCTCCATGGGCTTAATAGTAAAGATTTGTCATTTAACTTTTAAAACGTATTAACCTACCTTCTAATGTGGCATAAACACAACCAGTTATGCTGTTTTCATCTGATTGTTAAACATTATTTAAAAAGGCTCATGTAGGCTACCTGGGCATGTTACTCAGGGAAGGCGGAAAGACAGTCAGTGCAGGAAAAATAGCTTTTAAGCCTCATTTAGATATTTTTCTGCTTCCAATTTCCGACATTTGGTAAAATTTTTGTTAGTCAACTTGTATATAATTATATACATGCAGCTTCTCTATTCGGTCATTACTTGATGCAGCTTCTCTATTCGGTCATTACTTGATGCAGCTTCTCTATTCGGTCATTACTTGATGCAGCTTCTCTATTCGGTCATTACTTGATGCAGCTTCTCTATTCGGTCAATTACTTGATGCAGCTTCTCTATTCGGTCATTACTTGATGCCGCTTCTCTATTCGGTCATTACTTTGATGCAGCTTCTCTATTCGGTCATTACTTGATGCAGCTTCTCTATTCGGTCATTACTTGATGCAGCTTCTCTCGGTTCATTACTTGATGCAGCTTCTCTATTCGGTCATTACTTGATGCAGCTTCTCTCTGGTCATTACTTGATGCAGCTTCTCTCCTGTCATTACTTGAATGCAGCTTCTCTCCGGTCATTACTTGATGCAGCTTCTCTTCGGTCATTTACTTGATGCAGCTTCTCTTCGGTCATTACTTGATGCAGCTTCTCTCGGTCTATTTTACTTGATGCAGCTTCTCTCCGGTCATTACTTGATGCAGCTTCTCTCCGGTCATTACTTGATGCAGCTTCTCTGCGGTCATTACTTGATGCAGCTTCTCTCCGGTCATTTACTTGATGACAGCTTCTCTCCGGTCATTACTTGATGCTCGTCTAGAATATTAAATAAAGCCATTGCTCGCCAGAATGATGTCATAAATCCAATGCATCATCAACAACCTAGTTGACTTGGTAAAGTTCTCCTTTCATTTCTGCTTCTCTCACGGAGCGAGGACGTTTGGGGACCAGGGAGATTTCCAAATGACAACAGTTTGATTGGTTTTAAGGAAATTAAAAGCTGTGAAAATGATCCAACATGTTTCTGATAGTATTTCAGTTAGTCTTGATGCATATATTATGTGGTTGAAAATGAAATACTGTCAGGCTTTAATGTCACTGAAAGAAATGGCACTTTAGGCTACACAACAGGTCCCTAAACTTGCATTTGCATTCTCGCAAGATGCTGAAACAACAAATATATATTTCTCCACTTCTGTTCCCGAGAGACAWTTCACATTTGGTCTATAATTTTACTGCGAGGAACACTTAATTCTTCAGGAGTTAATATTAGAATAGGCTATATGTGAGGCCTACATTCAGTGTCCATAGTTCKGTTACTATTCRAACCAATAGGCTACTCCACTCTAAAATAATTCCAGCATCCACACAGTGCCATTTGATGAATGCAAAGAGGRATCACTTACAAAACACCAAAAAGTGTTCTGAATGACATWCGGTGATTGTCAWGATTCGGCCTACACAAGTCTTGTAACCTGAATTGAATGGTACACTGCTGTACGCGGGTGTCTCGGTATTGGCCACTCATCTCTGCCTTGGCAAAATGCCTCCGTTATCTTCGAGCCACACTGCATTTTGGAGTCTATTTGCACATTTTTCATGTGACTGACGTGGTAATGATAAAGAGTTTAATAGCCTACAGTTTTCTTGGAATCTATGTTTGAATTATTGTGATAAGCTCATGTTTTACCGGTACGGCTTACCCCACTATTTATTTTGCCGGTACTCCGTACTGGACCGTTCCGGCTTACTTTCACCCCTAATGATATCCATCTATGGCCACTGTCAAAAGGCAACAGCCCATGAGAGACACAAGTGTCCCCCATAGATTRCAAAAGCCAAAGCAAGTGTKAATCCAAGATACATGCACACTTAGCTTTCCAGGTGCTAAAGTCACTGACTGAATTGAAATTTTACCAGTAGTCAAGAAGCAGATTCCCGACCTGACAACAGTTGTGTTGCARGTTGGTTCGAATGACATTATGGGAGTTTAGTCTGAGAGACTCAAACAACTTCTTGTTGCTCTTGGAAACAGCTCGAAGCCTTGCGGGAAGAATCGTTATCTCAGGACCAATCCCATCTCCTCGCCGTTGTGGGACTGAGTTTTAGTTGTATGTCTTTTAAGAGACATGGGCACGTCATTTGTTGACAATTTTGATTGTTTTTMSKAAAAACAGAGGTACTTCGTCAATGATGGAATTCATCTGGGTGAAAATGGCGTCCGCCTGCTATCATCCAACATTAAAAAGGTACTTAAACAATCAAAATGATATAGGGCTAGTCCCAGTATTACTATTGCAAGTATTGTATCAGACTACCATTTAACCACATGTTTTCATAAATGTAGGGGTAATGTACTTAGTAATCTTGTCACTTGGTTCACACTGGCGGTTATACTTGTCTAAACACATCAAATACCCCGGTCGATATCAACAATCCACATTTTTAAAAACTGTAAGYGACTTGGGTTTTTACATTTGAATATATGTAGTATATTGTCAAATTTTGAATTTGATTAAGATTTTAGTTTCTCAGGCTAGTCCTGATTTCTTTGTTTAATCTGAAACTTGGTTATCGAGGAATTCTAATGATGCCGATATTGCACTGGACGGGTACAATGTTTTTAGAGCTGACAGGATGAGTAGAGGGGGAGGAGTGGCTATCTATMCWAAAAATTACCTCTCCATTGCACCAATTAAATCTGTCTCTCAGACTTCACTCCCATAATGTCATTCGAACCAACGTGCAACARAACTGTTGTCAGGTCGGGAATCTGCTTCTTGACTACTGGTAAAATTTCAGCTGCCTAAAAGTCAGCCAGTCAGAGCTATAATAAGTTTATCTAGCCTTAGCCCATGCTACATCTCTTTTAGTAGTTAAAAAAGTAGTTAAAACATTAAAAGAACAATATGCACTCCACACTCCCAAATCAGATAGGGTTGGATACTGGACTCATTACTGATAAGAACGCCATTGCTAATGCCTTCAACAATCACTTCATTGCAGCAGGCAATCTTGTTGAGAAAATGCCAACCACAAATGAAGGAAGAAAAGATKCATATGAAGGCATTATGCATGAGTATGTGGATGCTGATGGTCAGGGTTTCTCACGAAGCCTCTTCACAGAGGAGAAAGTTATTGATGCCTTGCTAGCCATAGACACTAAGAAAGCGATAGGGGCTGACAAACTTGACCCAGGGTTGCTGGCTAGAGCTGCACCACTTATCTCTGGTGRTCGTACTCCTATTTGTAACCTCARGTTGACCTCTGGGGTCATACCTAAGATTTGGAAAACTGCCTATGTGCTGCCTCTGCACAAAGGTGGGGATACTGGTGACCTTGATAATGATCGACCAATCTCTAAGCTGTCTTGTAAAAATGTTAGTCATTGGTAAATGGCTTTCGACACAGTTGATCATTCTCTTCTGCCTGAGAGACTGACCTCACTGGGGTTGGCCTCAGAT
This sequence comes from Salvelinus sp. IW2-2015, assembly GCF_002910315.2. NCBI lineage: Eukaryota > Metazoa > Chordata > Actinopteri > Salmoniformes > Salmonidae > Salvelinus > Salvelinus sp. IW2-2015. The sequence continues at coordinate 20,225,758 of NC_036865.1, forward strand.
ACATGTTTGTGGTTTCAGAATTATCTCAGTGACAGATCTCAGGCTATTATTGCAGATGGGGTAAAATCAGATTTTGTCACTGTTCACAAAGGAGTCCCACAAGGTTTGATTTTAGGTCCTTTATTATTCACTATATTCATAAATGATATCTGTATCTCAGTGAAAGAAATGCTGTTTTAATTTCTATGCTGATGACACAGTACTATATGCCACAGCCCCATCACTCACTAAAGCATTTGACTTCCAATTGCTTCAAGATGCACTTGTAGATCTTAGGCTGGTGCTTAATTCAAGTAAAACTAAGTATATGGTATTTTCACAATCCAAAAGTATACAAATTGAAAATCTGAACAATGCTAACCATGATGGCTCTCTTTTGGAACATGTTCCCACCTATAAATAACTTGGAATTTGGTTAGATGATCATCTCTCTTTTACMTGTCTATAAAGCAGTCTTACAGAAATGTCCTAATTATCTTAACTCAAAAATTCAGTGGTCAAACAGTATTTATCAGACTCGGTCACAGGACATGCTAGTGCTAGAGATACCCCGGATTCACTGAGTTAGGCAAAATGCCATTTGAATATCATGCTTCACACTCATGGAATGATTTTCAGAGAGAACTCCAGTTAGATGTTTTGGTGCCTGTAAYACAGTTTAAATGCACATTACATTAACTTCTTATTATAAACTGTGATTGCTTTTGTAATGTGTGTTTTTCTTATAGAAGTTAATTTATTTTAATCTTTTTAATCTCCATCTTGTACTTTTTATGTTTTAATTTTGTTTGGTTTTAAATTCTTATTAATTGTTGTGTTGTTGTTATATCACAGGACACAACTGTAAAAGAGACTTGGTCTCAGCTTGTTTCCCCTTAATAAATAAATAAATAAACAAATCAATCAATAAATAAATAAATGAGGCTACCCTGCTGGCCAAGTCTGGGCCAGGGAGGACATAAGCTGTTCTGTGTCTCTGGCTGATCGGTATTCAATGGTAGTCAGCTGTGTTAGATTTGTGCTGCAGTAACGAGATAAGTAAAAACATTCTTCCTAGGAGGCCCTAATCCCTATAGACTGTCTAAATAACTAAATCAACTCATCKCCTCCATTCTTGACCCACTTAAACGGTCATGTTTCGCAATATAGGGGGGCTACAGTATCTGAGAAATGTCAGTCAGTGCAAAATATACCCCAGGAGAGGGGGTGAACAGGAGAACAGGAGGACCAGAGAACAGGAGGGGGTAGAAGTTGTGCATATTTACATTAACAGTCAAGAGAGACTCCTTCATACAATTGTGTATGTGTGAGACACATGCATGCACACCACAGGTGGCTAGTGGCACCTTAATTGGGGAGGACAGGCTCATAGTAATGGCTGGAATGGAATATATGGAATAAAATCCAGCCATTATTATGAGCCATTCTCCCCTCACCAGCCTCAAGTGAGGTACACATATTGATATTAGCTTATCTCCTCCTTTTACTATAAAACCTGTATTAGAACTTTCATCTAGAGTTTCGGACCACAGTGATGTGAATAACTTATTGTAATAACTTATTGTAACCCTCCAAGAACCTGGGAGCCGAGCCGACCTTAACCCCACCCCCACAGAAAACCCAGAGAAGTCCTGACTCACCATCAGAGCGTCTGACGCACACACACTGTGGAAGCCACGATAGAAGGCTGCAAACTGCTTGTAAATTGACTTATTAAGCAGGAAACCAGTGTACAGCTGAACATACTCTGCAGAGAAAGAAAATAATTTTATAAATCACTCAAGCACCCACAAATTGAGACACATACTCAAACAAGTTTCAGTTTTCAAGTCTTATGCTTCAATGTCACGTGCACAAGTACAGTGTGATGCCTTTCTTACAAGCACCAAAACCAACAATGCAGTAATCGATATCAACGTAGCACTAAACATAAGGTAGAACTAAAACACACAAGAAGTAAAATAAGAACATGAGAAAGTAAGAAGCTACAGTTGAAGTCAGAAGTTTACATACACCTTAGCCAAARACATTTAAACTCAGTTTTTCACAATTCCTGACATTTAATCCAAGTAAAAATTCCCGGTCTTAGGTCAGTTAAGATCGCCACTTAATTTTAACAATGTGAAATGTCAGAATAATAGCAGAATTATTTTTTTCAGCTTTTATTTCTTTCATCACATTCCCAGTGGGTCAGAAGTTTACATACACACAATTAGTATTTGGTAGCATTGCCTTTAAATTGTTTAACTTGGGTCAAACATTTCAGGTAGCCTTCCACAAGCTTCCCACAATAAGTCGGGTGAATTTTGGCCCATTCCTCCTGACAGAGCTAGTGTTACTGAGTCAGGTTTGTAGGCATCCTTGCTCGCACACGCTTTTTCAGTTCTGCCCACACATTTTCTATGGGATTGAGGTCAGGGCTTTGTGATGCCACTTCCATACCTTGACTTTGTGTGTCTTAAAAACATTTGCCAGAACTTTTGGAAGTATGCTTGGTATGCATTTGCATTTGTATGCATTTGCGACAACTTTAACTTCATGACTGATGTCTTTGAGATTTTGCTTCAATATATCCACATAATTTCCCTCTCGTGATGTCATCTATTTTGTGAAGGCACCAGTCCCCGTGCAACAAAGCACCCCCACAACATGATGCTGCCACCCCCATGCTTCAACGGTGGGATGGTGTTCTTCGGCTTGCAAAGCGTTCCCTTTTTCCTCCAAACATAACGATGGTCATTATGGCCAAACAGTTCTATTTTTGTTTCATCAGACCAGAGGACATTCTCCAAAAAGTATGATCTTTGGTCCCCATGTGCAGTTGCAAACCGTATCTGGCTTTTTAATGGCGGTTTTGAGCAGTGGCTTCTTCCTTTCTGAGTGTCCTTTCAGGTTATTGTCGATATAAACACTCGTTTTACTGTGGAATAGATACTTTTTACCCGTTCCCCCACCGTCATCACAAGTCCTTTGCTGTTGTTCTGGGATTGATTTGCACTTTTCGCACCAAAGTACGTTCATCTCTAGGAGACAGAACGCCTCTCGCTCTGAGCTGTATGACGGCTGCGTGGTCCCATGGTTGTTTATACTTGCATACTATTGTTTGTACAGATGAAGTGGTACCTTCAGGTATTTGAAAATTGCTCCAAGGATGAACCAGACTTTTTTTCTAAGGTCTTGCTGATTCTGTTGAAAGGCACAGTCAACTTAGTGTATGTAAACTTCTGACCCACTAATTGTGATACTGTGAATATAAGTGAAATAATCTGTCTGTAAACAATTTTTGGAAAAATTACGTGTCATGCACAAAGGAGATGTCCTAACAGACTTGCCAAAATAGAGTTTGTTAACAAGAAATTTGGGATGGTTGGAAAAATGAGTTTTAATGACTCCAACCTAAGTGTAGATAAACTTCAGACTTCAACTGTATATACAGGGTCAGTTCCAATAACTTTTTAAACAATGTGCAGGCGATACTTGAGTGATAGAGGTCATATAGTGCATTCCGGAAAGTATTCAAAACCCTTGATTATTCCACATTTTTTTACGTCTACAGCAATCATTCTAAAATTGAATTGAACTCGGTTTTTTCCCCCTCATGATGACAAAGCAACAAAAAAAAGCAAATTTATAATATATATATTTAATATCACACTTACGTATTCAAAAAAAATATATATATATTTTAACATTTATGAATAAGGCTGTAAGACTAACGAAATGTGGAAAAGTCAAGGGTCTGAATACTTTCCGAATGCACTGTATGTATAAGGTAAGTTGACTAACATCAGGTAGAGAAGAATTGTGACAACATGGGAAACAGACAAATACACAGAAAGGGGAATTAGCTTAAAGTGAACGGCACATCTCCGATTTTCTAAACAGAAATGTGGTCCCGGAGGCACGACGTGTATTTTATTGTGTTGTGGTCTAAATTGACGAACAGAACTAGTTGAATTAGCTGCGTTAGAGATGGGATGGGACAAAACAAAGCACATCCTGTGTCCTGTACATGTATGTCTACCCTTCATATATTAATCTACAAGTAGAGGCCTACTCACCCTTTCTGTTTCTGTTTGTTGACTGGAATCTTGTCACCTCCAGGTTTAGGTTATAGGAACCTGACCACCCCGAGCTCCTCTTGAAACCTAGATACAATGATACAGTCATTAACTTAAAATGATGAGAGTGGATTTCCTGGGAAAGGCCAAAGCTTATTAGTTTATGGTCAACATTCACTTACGGTAAACATGTGGGCTTAAAAATAGCTACTGTAATCAGAAACCAGAGGTATACGGGGGAGAACAAGTATTTGATACACTGACGATTTTGCAGGTTTTCCTACTTACAAGCATGTAGAGGTCTGTACATTTTATCATAGGTACACTTCATCTGTGAGAGACGGAATCTAAACAAAAATCACATATGTATGATTTAAGTAATTAATTGCATTTTATTGCATGACATATGATATACAAGAAAAGCAGAACTTAATATTTGGTACAGAAACCTTTGTTTGCAATACAGAGATCATACATTTCTTTAGTTCTTGACCAGTTTGCACACACTGCAGCAGGGATTTTGGCCCACTCCTCCATATAGACTTCTCCAGATCCTTCAGGTTTCGGGCGCTGTCGCTGGGCAATACGGACTTTCAGCTCCCCCAAAGATTTTCTATTGGGTTCAGGTCTGGAGACTGGCTAGCCACTCCGGGACCGTGAGATGCTTCTTACGAGCCACTCCTTAGTTGCCCTGGCTGGTTGTGTTTCGGGTCGTTGTCATGCTGGAAGACCAGCCACGACCCATCTTCAATGCTCTTACTGAGGAAGGAGGTTGTTGCCAAACTCGCGATACATGCCCCATCATTCCTCCCTCAATACGTGCAGTCGTCTGTCCCCTTTGCAGAAAAGGCATCCCCAAAGAATGATGTTTCCACCCCATGCTTCCACGGTTGGGATGTGTTCTTGGGGTTGTACTCATCCTTCTTCTTCCTCCCAAACACGCGAGTGGAGTTAGACCAAAAAGCTCTATTTTTGTCTCATCAGACCACAGACCTTCTCCCATTCCTCCTCTGGATCATTCAGGATGGTCATTGGTAACTTAAGACTGCCTGGACTTGCGCTGGCTTGAGCAGGGGACCTTGCGCTGCGCTGCAGATTTTATCCATGATGGCTAGTGTGTACTAATGGTTTTCTTTGAGACTGTGGTCCCAGCCTCTCTTCAAGTCATTGACCAGGTCCTGCCGTGTCGTTCTGGGCTGATCCCTCACCTTCCTCATGATCATTGATGCCCCACGAGGTGAGATCTTGCATGGAGCCCCAGACGAGGGTGATTGACCGTCATCTTGAACTTCTTGCATTTCTAATAATTGCGCCAACAGTTGTTGCCTTCTCACCAAGCTGCTTGCCTATTGTCCTGTAGCCATCCCAGCCTTGTGCAAGTCACAATTTTATCCCTGATGTCCTTACACAGCTCTCTGGTCTTGGCCATTGTGGAGAGGTTGGAGTCTGTTTATGAAGTTGTGTGGACAGGTTCTTTTATACAGGTAACGAGTGGAGAACAGGAGGGCTTCTTAAAGAAAAAACTAACAGGTCTGTGAGAGCCGGAATTCTTACTGGTGGTAGGGATCAAATACTTATGTCATGCAATAAAATGCAAATTAATTACTTAAAATCATACAATGTGAATTTTCTGGATTTTTGTTTTAGATTCCGTCTCTCACAGTTGAAGTGACCTATGATACAAAGTACAGACCTCTACATGCTTTGAAGTAGGAAAACCTGCAAAATCGGGGCAGGGGTTTCAAATACTTGTTCTCCCCACTGTAGATAATGTATTTGCTCTGGTGTTGAACTCAGCTGGTGAATAAAGGATATAGAACATATGATACAGTGCCTTCAGAAAGTATTCATACCCCTTGACTTATTCCACATTTTGTTGTGTTACAGCCTGAATTCAAAATTGATTATATKAATTTTTTCCCTCACCCACCTATACAAAATACCCCATAATGACAATTTTTTTGTTTTTTTGTGTGCAATTTTTGCAAATATATTGAAAACAAAACACAGAAATCTCATTCACATACTGTAAGTATTCACACCGCTTTGCTAGAACACTCCAAATTTAGCYTAGGTGCATCCAATTTCCTTTGAATATCCTTGAGATGTCACTACAACAACTTGATTGGAGTCCACCTGTGGGCAATTCAATTGTTTGGACATGATTTAGAAAGAAACACCGGTCTATATAAGATCCCACAGTAGACAGTGCATGTCAGAGCATAAAACTATACCATGAAGTCCAAGAAACTGTCCGAGATATAACAATTCTAAGGCATACAGGACCAATCAAAAGTTTGGACACACCTACTCATTCAAGGGTTTTTCTTTATTTTTACTATTTTCTACATTGTAGAATAATAGTGAAAACATCAAAACTATGAAATAACACATATGGAATCATGTAGTAACCAAAAAAATTGTTAAACAAATATTTGAGATTCTTCAAAGTAGCCATCCTTTTCTTCAAAGTAGCCACACTTTGCCTTGATGACAGCTTTGCACACTCTTGGCATTCTCTCAACCAGCTTCATGAGGTAGTCACCTGGAATGCATTTCAATTATAAGTTGTGCCTTATTAAAATAATTTATTTCCTTCTTAATGCGTTTGAGCCAATCAGTTGTGACAATAGAGGTGGTATACAGAAGATAGACCTATTGGTAAAATACCAAGTCCATATTATGGCAAAGAACAGCTCAAATAAGCAAAGAGAAATGACAGTCCATCATTACTTTAAGACAATGAAGGTCAGTCAATGCAAAAAATGTCAAGAACTTTGAAAGTTTCTTCAAGCGCAGTCACAAAAACTATCAAGCGCTATGATGAAAACTGGCTCTCATGAGGACTGCCACAGGAAAGGAAGACCCAGAGTTAATTACGCTGCAGAGGATAATTCATTAGAGGTAAAAGCCTCAGAAATTAAAGCCCACAGAGTTCAAGTAACAGACACATCTCAACATCAACTGTTCAGGAGGAGACTGCGTGAATCAGGTCTTCATGGTCGAATTGCTGCAAAGAAACGACACCAATAATAATAAGAGACTTGCTTGGGCAAGAAACACGAGCAATGGAAATTTGTCCTTTTGCGCTGATGAGTCTAAATGTTGATTTTTGGTTCCAACCGCCATGTCTTTGTGAGACGCAGAGTAGGTGAACAGATGATCTCCGCATGATGTGGTTCCCACCGTGAAGCATGGAGGTGGTGGTGTGATGGTGCTTTGCTGTGACACTGTCTGTGATATATTTAAAAAGCAAGGCACACTTAACCAGCATGGCTACCAGCAGCATTCTGCAGCGATACGCCATCTCATCTGGTTTGCGCTTGGTGGGACAATCATTTGTTTTTCAACAGGACAATGACCCAACACACCTCCAGACTGTGTGAGGGCTATTTGATCAAGGAGAGTGATGGACTGCTGCATCAGACCTGTCCTCCACAATCACCTGACCTCAACCCAATTGAGATGGTTTGGGATGAGTTGGACCGCAGAGTGAAGGKAAAGCAGCCAACAAGTGCTCAGCATATGTGGAAACTTCTTCACGACTGTTGGAAAAGCCTTCCAGGTGAAGCTGTTTGAGAGAATGCCATAATTTTGATGTCTTCACTATTATTCTACAATGTAGAAAATAGTACAAATAAATAACCCTTGAATGAGTAGGTGTTTCCAAACTTGGCTGGTACTGTATGTAAATAAGGTATTTGTTTTTTAATAAATGTGCAAAAATTTGAAAAACCTGTTTTCGCTTTGTCATTATGGGGTATTGTGTGTATATTGATGAGGAAAAACATCTACTTAATCCATTTTAGAATAAGTCTAATATAACAAAATGTGGAAAGTCATGGGGTATGAATAATTTTCAAACGCACTGTATATGATATGTATATGATATACTCAGTTGTCAGTTTATTAGGTACAGCCATCTAGTACCGGGTCGGACCCCTCTTTGCCTCCAGAATAGCCTGAATTCTTCAGGGCATGGAATCGTTGCTTAATTTGTATCAAGGAACCTAATGTGTTCCAGGAAAACCTTCCCCACACCACTACACCACCGATACCAGCCTGTACCATTGACACCAGGCAGGATGGAGCCATGTACTCATGCTGCTTACAAACAACTCCTGACTCTGCCATCACTATGACGCAACAGAAATGGGTATTCGTCGGACCTGGCAATGTTTTTCCACTCCTTAATTGTTCAGTGTTAGTTATCAAGTGCCAACTGGAGACGCTTCTTCTTGTTTTTAGCTGATAGGAGTGGAAACCGGTGTGGTRGTCTGCTGCAATAGCCCATCCATGACAAGGACKGATGAGTTATGCATTCCAAGATGCCGTTCTGCACACCACTGTCATACCTGCACTGTTGTTTGTCTGTTTGTGGCCCGCCGGTTAGCTTGCACGATTTTTGCCACTCTCCCTCGACCTCTCATCAACCAGCTGTTTTCACCCACAGTACTGCCGCTGACTGGATGTTTTTGTCGCACCATTCTCGGTAAACCCTAGACCAGGGGTATTCAACTCTTACTCTACGAGGTCCGGWGCCTGCTGTTTTTCTGTTCTACCTGACAATTATTTGCACCCACCTGTTTTCCCAGGTCGAAAATCTATCCCTGATTAGAAGGCAACAATGAAAAAGCGCAGTGGAACTGGCTTCGAGGTGAGGAGTTGAGTTTGAGGGCCCTAGACACTGTCGTGCGTGAAAAGCCCATGAGGCCGGCCGTTTCTGAGATACTGGAACATTGTTACCYACGATCGTCCCACGCTCAGCCTAGTTCTCGTTTTGCCCATTCTAACGAATAGTAACTGAATGCCTCGATGCCCGTTTTATATAGCAAGCCACGGCCACTGTTTGTAGGTGCAAACCATTTTTTTTMAAAAYGGTGTACCTAATAAACTGGCCACTGAGTGTAATGTCTATATGATGTGATATATGTCTATAGATATAGCATAGAGGGGTAATGGATGGTGGTGGTCGGGAACTGAATACAGGTCAGTGAGTATATCTCTGCCTCAGTAAAAGGGTGAAAGACCCTGAAACCTTGGGCCTCGACACAGAGGCCAAAATGCACATTTCCAAAATCATTATCTCACAATTTTGTAATAGTTCAGAGGTGTGACCACCTAACTCATGATTAGTGATGGATTGATTTTGACCTCTGACGTTCTTCTATCTCTATCGCAGATTCAGTCTAAGTTTCATGATCACTAATGATGAAAATCAAAGCCTTACCCAGATCCCACTCCTTCCAATGGCAATTCGGACACAGTGATAGTCACTGCTTTTCACACTGGAGTGTTAGTCTTGAGGAGGGCGTGAGAGAATGCATCTCCACAGCCTTCAGACCCTCCATACCCACACACTATGACACGTAGCCCTATTACCAGTGACACACCACCTATTAACTTCTTATGGCTGCAGGGGCAGTATTGAGTAGCTTGGATGAAAGGTGCACAGAGGTGCCCATATTAAACGGCCTGCTCCTTAGTCCCAGTTGCTAATATATGCATATTATTATTCATATTGGATAGAAAACACTCTGAAACACTTCTAAAACTGTTTGAATTATGTCTGTGAGTATAACAGAACTCATATGGCAGGCAAAAACCTGAGAAGTTCCACTTCCTGTTTGAATTGTTTCTGAGGTGTCAGATTTTCAACCAAGCTCTCAATTGAAATTGCAGCGAGATATAGATGAGTTTTCACTTCCTACGGCTTCCACTAGATGTCAACAGTCAACAGAACTTTGTCTGATGACTKTAATGTGAAGGGGGGCCGAAGGAGACAGGAATGAGTAATCACTTCCACGAGCTGATCACACATTCACCATGCACCTTCACATGAGTAGGACGTCCGTTCCATCGCTCTTCTGACGTCAATGTAATTCTCCGGTTGGAACGTGGCGGCTAATTTGGCTATTGTTCTGAGCTCCGTCTCAGATTATTGCATGATTTGCTTTTTCCGTAAAGTTTTTTTGAAATCTGACACAGCGGTTGCATTAAGGAGAGGTATATCTATATTTCCATGTGTATAACTTGTATTATCATCTACATTTATGATTAGTATTTCTGTTGAAACGATGTGGCTATGCACTATCACTGGATGTTTTTGGAACTAGTGAATGTAACGCGCCAATGTAAACTCCGATTTTTTGTTATAAATATGAACTTTATCAAACAAAACATGCATGCATTGTGTAACATGAAGTCCTATGAGTGTCATCTGATGAAGATAATCAAAGGTTAGTGATTAATTTTATCTCTATTTCTGCTTTTTCTGACTGCTATCTTTCGCTGGAAAAATGGCTGTGCTTATTGTGGTTTGATGGTGACCTAACATAATCGTTTGTAGTGCTTTCACTGAAAAGCATATTTGAAAATCGGACACTTGGTGGGATTAACAACAAGAATACCTTTAAAATGATATAASACACATGTATGTTTGAGGAATTTTAATTATGAGATTTRTMTTTTTTGAATTTGGCACCCTGCACTTTATCTGGCTGCTGTCATATCGATCCCGGTAGCGGGATGCAGCCATAAGAAGTTTTAATTGATGAAGTCATGTAACTGAATCATTAAACAGCTCCCGGTCATCTTGATGGAGTCTGTAATTAAAACCTTGTGAGGCCAAAACCTTCTGAAGGTTTGGGGAACACTTTAGCCAAACTAATTGGCCTAAGATCCTTTTATTTTTTTGATCTATGTACATTTGAACTTTATAATTACATATTTCTCACTGGGGCAATTTGGTGAACTTGTGCTGCTCAATGTGTCCTGTTCAATAGTGCACTGTTGGCCTTGCACTGTTAATAKATAGGAGAGGTCCATACCTGGAAGGTCAGATAGAAGTCTTCTTCCACATTGCCCTCATAGCAGAGCAGCTCTCCAAGCCCATGAGCCAGATCCTGAAATAGCAAATACTTTGTCACTTTTATTATTTCCTTTCAAATGGACTGTATGTTGCACACAGCGTGACACGGGTCATGTATTACTATGTGTGCTGCATGAATAAGCATGTTATGTTAGCAAGCTTCTGTTCTAAAGCTAATCAGCTGTTGTATTCAGCACACCATTCAACACACGTGAAACACATGTAAGCCAGTGAGGGCAGTGGGAAAAACTAAGTTTAACAACAACAAAAAACAAACGTATTGGTTAAATAATTGAACAGTGCACCAGGGGTACTGTGATTCCTGAAATGCAGAGTCTGTTGGAGTATTTTTTAAATCTGAAATTATACTTTTGTTACATTGTTTGCTAGCTTCTCATTGACTACCCAACTTTGCTAACACTAGCTAGCTAGCCAGTTTTCAAAAAATMTATGTTAGCTAGCGAAGTCAGCCATGTTATTAATACAACTCTCATCTGCTGTCGACATCAGGATATGATTTGAGAGCTCTAGTTAGCTCAAAAAATGGTTAGTAGCTTTGGCTACACGCGGACAGTGAATTCAGAGACATTCAGTGGCTAGACACACTACAATTTTACCAGGTTCCCATTTAGCGATTGTAATGACAGTCCACCACAACATACGCGAGAGTTTGCTAATTAGCATGGGGTAATCTGTGTTTAATWTTATTATGTACTAAAAACACAGTTTGAGATTTCGCCAGTGGTTCATACGGGGAAATAGGCTTCCCATAAAAATGTTGTCAGAGATTGCAATAGTAATCAAGGGGGGCGGGGCTTAGCAAAAGGTCAATTGCCTTTGCAGATGGGACTGTACAGCAAAGCGACTTTTAACCGTCTTCTTGAATCAGCCCAGCTGCAAAGCAGTTACATAAGATGAAGGGACAGTCTCTGATCAGTGATATAGTGGCATGGCTGTGCCTGCCTTTCATGCCCCAAAGGGAGCCAGGGCAGCATTACTGTGGCACTGGGAGTATGCCAGGCCAGCCACCCTGCTTCATCAAASCCACAGTGTTATTAAAACAAAGGTTTTTTAGGACAGACAGGGCAGAGAACAACYCCCCACTCTTATGAAACTATGAACAAAGCCCCAAGAAACTAGGAGGCAAACATCTGGCACAGTTTAACAATTAAAAGCAAATTCTTACACAGAGAAACACTATCTCAGCAATGGGTGTGTACATTTTAGAATAAGAGACCGTAGAGTTATTTCACATTGGACAAAATGAATGAAAAGTGTAAAATACTGATACATTTTTATGAATTCAGYTGAGTTTCAGAGATTGGATCCAGCCCAAAGGAAAACATTTGGGAGTAAAGAAAGAAAAGCTAAACTGTGGTTCCCCCAGCTGGTTAAACAGGGTATTGTGATCCTCACTGGTCTGACTGACCTACTGTTGAGGATGCCTATCCTTAATGAGTACATTTCTAACTCTAAATGCTGTGCTTCAGATGAACCAATCAGAGAAGACATACCGGCATGACCTGCTGCAGGTCGCCCAGGGTGGCGGTTGCCATGCCGATGGGAGTATTCTGGTCACATGGCACAATGGGTGGAGTCAAGAGCTTCTTGTAACAGTAAGGAGGGAAGTGGATGTCCAGAGCAATGCTGTTGTACACAGCGAGACCCATGAGCTGGCACAGAGTCAAGGACCAGACATTGATTCACAGAAAGATCAGGCCATTTTAGGTGATCAGTGTTCACCAAAGCAGGATCAGTGTCTTATATCAAAACGCTATTATCCTGAGCCTTCTAACAATACACAGATTCAGTAACATTAATGAATGTATTAGTGCAACACAATAACACAGGAAACTTGGACATAACGTACAGTACCATACGACTGTGAATGTTTGGGCTGATGCCCAGTAAGCACACAGAGACCAGACTGCACGAAGAATGTTTCTAAATTACACCAGGACAGAGTAAATGACTACATTGTGTTACTGTGTGTGTTCAGACTACGTCAGCCACCGCCCCTTCCCCACAAAACCCAGCAGGTGGACAGGACATTTATCCCATTAATTCTCCATCACCTACGCACGCACGTTCCTAACTGCCTAGTCTCCATATTGCCTCCAAATGAGGGAGCCACTCGATGTATTTCAGAGTTAAAGCCCACACAAAGATCACTTTATAATGTGTTAACTGCAGGTACAGTGGGTGCCTGGATTCAAGAGTACACACACAAACACACATGTATGCAAACTGCACAGACACGCACAACACTAAGACATGCACACATACACACTTTTGTGCACACACTTTCAAACTCACAGAACCATGAGAAATTCAACGGGGTTCCCGTAGTGAAGGAAATACACCGCCACCTACTCTGAAACTCTAATGTCATTGGCTTTCCAAGTACTTCAACGGTTGGAAATCTCACCGTACAATATTAGGCAACACTGAGGGAAGGAGCTTCACACAACGTTATTTTGGGGAATTTGAGGGCAAAGACCTAATACACTAAACAAAAATATAAAACGCAATGTAAAGTGTTGGTCCCATGTTTCATGAGCTGAAATAAAAGATCCCAGAAATCTTCTATACGCACAAAAAGCTAATTTCTCTCAAATTCTGTGCACAGATTTGCTTACATCCCTGTTAATGAGCATTTCTTCTTTGCCAAGATAATCCATCCACATGACAGGTGTGGCATGTCAAGAAGCTGATTAAACAGCATGCTCATTACACAGGTGAACCTTGTGCTTGCCACTAAAATGTGCAGTTGTCACACAACACAATGCCACAGATGTCTCAAGTTGAGGGAGCATGCAATTGGCATTCTGACTGCAGGAATGTCCACCAGAACTGTTGCCAGAGAATTGAATGTTAATTTCTCTACTAAACAAGTATCGGGTGGCCAGTACGTCCAACTGGCCTTACAACCGTAGACCACGTGTAACCATGCCAGCCCAGGACCTCCACATCCAGTTTCTTCACCTGTYGGATCATCTGAGACCAGCCACCTGGACAGCTGATTAAACTGTGGGTTTGCACAACCGAAGAATTTCCGCACAAACTGTCAGAAACAGTCTCAGGGAAGCTCATCTGCATTCTCGTCGTCCTCTCCAGGGTCTTGACCTGACTGGAGTTTAGCGTCGTAACTGACTTCGGTGGGCAAATGTTCACCTTCGATGGCCACTGGCACGCTGGAGAAGTGTGCTCTTCATGGATGAATCCTGGTTTCAACTGTACCGGGCAGATGGCAGACAGTGTGTATGGCAAGCGGGCGAGCGTTTTGCAATTGTCATCYCTGTGAACAGAGTGCCACATGGTGGCGCTGGGWTTATGYTATGGGCAGGCATAAGCTACGCACAACAAACACAATTGCATTTTATTGATGGAAACTTGAATGCACAGAGATACTGAAGCCCATTGTCGTGACATTCATCCGCAGCCATCACCTCATGTTACAGCATGATAATTCACAGTCCCATGTCGCAAGGACCTGTACACAATTCCTGGAAGATAAAAATGTCCCWGTTCTTCCATGGCCTCCATACACACCAGACATGTCACCCATTGAGCATGTTTGGGATGCTCTGGATCGACGTGTACGACAGCGTGTTCCAGTTCCCGCCAATATCCAGCAACTTCTCACAGCCATTGAACAGGAGTGGGACAACATTCCACACACAACAATCAACAGCCTGATKAACTCTATGCGAAGGAGATGTCACACTGCATGAGGCAAATAGTCACACCAGATACTGACTGGTTTTCTGATCCATGCCGCTACCTTTGCTTTTAAGGTATCTGTGACTAACAGATGAATATCTGTATTCCCAGTCATGCAATCCATAGATTAGAGCCTAATTAATTCATTTCAATTGACTGATTTCCTTATATGAACTGTAATTCAGTAGAATCTTAGAAATTGTTGCATGTTGCGTTCATATTTTTGTTCAGTGTAGTAGGCTAAAGGGCTCATACTGAGCTGTATATACTATGTGCTTTGAGAGACAGTAGCCTGGAAGGCTATATCAATACAAGAGCTGGTTGTAGATCTGCTAACAGACAGACTACTTGACATTGTGTCTGTGACAGGGGGGGGGGGTAATCAGAGAGGTAATGCCAAGACAACTGTGTGGCTCAGAGAGGTAATGCCAGTGGTCCCGTGTGGCTCAGTTGGTAGAGCATGGCGTTTGCAACAAGGGACCAGTTTGAAAAAAGTATATAAATGTATGCCCTCACCATTGTCAGTTGCTCTGGTAAAGAGCGTCTGCTAAATGACTAAAATGTAACATGTAAACCGGCGACCTTCAAATGTCTGTCTCTACAATCTCTCTATGTCAAAATCTCCCTCCGTCTGAATTTCTCTTCCTTTGAACCTGTCCCTGTAGTCTCGTTTTGCAACACGTGTCTTAACCCATCCCATTGCAAGTTAAAGCAATATGCAGGCTCAATTCCAYCACAAGACTACTGCAAAGTGTAAAAACTCCAAACAACATGCACAAAGTAGGAACAGCATGCAGTGTGCACCATCTCTGCATCGTGCAAAGCACAACTCTAACATCATGGAAACACACTTTCAGTGTAAACAAATCTCAGAGGTAAGTGGCTGTGATCCACCATCCATATCAAAGTCTGTGAGCTATAAGAGGGTCCTTCCTCATCCATCTGGCTTTTATTTGACAGGCTGCCTTTTACTGCCTTGAGCTCTCGAGTAGGAGAGGGATTCAGAGGCCTCAGATGTAGTCTCAGATCTATAACTCTTGGCCTGTTCTGCACGCAGAGACATACAAATGGTATCCATGAGTTCATCTGACTCTTGACAAGTGGGAAAAGGGCTTAATTGCCAAAATCTCACACTATCCCTTTAAATCTCCACCCGGAACWGCCAGAAGAGGCTGGCCACCCCTTGGAGCCTGACGACCTGCATAGGGAATAGGGTACCGTTTCACATGCAGACATTGTCTAGACTCTAACCTGACATTAAGTTTCTAAGTTTCTTCCTATACTCTTTCCATGACCGCCTGACAGACTGCCAAGACTACAGGAACAGGTTGGCTAATTTAGCACTTAGCTAGCACACAGCCCCGCTAGGCCACAGACTAAATGTTATGTAAAGCACCGGCTCACCTGTAGGTAGGAATAGACTGAATATGATCTACTTCGCAATGTGGTAATACATCACTCCCTTGAAACATACATAGGGGAAAACGTATTCCGTCTATTTCTTTAAAACTTTTTATTGCCGTCTCTTGAAAACGCACTAATGCAATTTACTTCAATGAATTGACACCCTATGGCAGTTAATGAAAACAGAGATGGTGCATTACAGTAAGCAGTAACAATTGGACTAGATGTTGACAAAGATATTCAACAAGATCGTCCTCGAGCTCAGAAAATCTAAAGCCGACTTCTTCATTAACGTCAAAAATGAGGCGAAAGGTGATTGTAAACAAATTTGGAAAAACATAGTTTAAGAGGCATGGGACATTTAAGGGAAATATAAAACTGAAAGTTGATGGAAGATTGGTCGAGGATAGCTACTTCCACTACTTTTAACAATTTCTTTGTTCAGTCTGTACAACATCTGGGGCAAAAGTTTACAGTGAGAGACTCACTCAAAATGTTTGATATYATTCCAACTACTGAGGTGAAAGTTAAAATATTAAATGGATAGTGAGATTTTTCCAKTTATCCATGGGTTCATCTGACTCGGTACCATTTGTATGTCTCTGCATCCAGTTTGAAGGAAGTTGCTAACTAGCTTTGGCACAATTGCTAACTAGTGTTAGCGCAATGACTGGAAGTTGCGCTAACACTAGTTAGCAATTGCACCAACGCTACTTAGCAACTTCCTTCAAACTGGATGCAGAGACATACAAATGGTATTCATGAGAAAAAGTGCTTCATTTCCTAAAATCTCACACTATCCCTTTAAATCTCCACCCGGTAAAGCCACCCCTTGGAGCATGGTTCCTCTCTAGTTCTTTCTAGGTTCCTGCCTTCTAGGGAGTTTTTTTCTAACCAATGTGCTTCTGCATCTGCATTGCTTATTCTTTGGGTTTTTAGGCTGGGTATCTGTAAAGCACTTTGTGACAACTGCTGATAATAAAAGGGCTTTATAAAATTGATTTGATTGCTTAATTGTGACATCCCACTAGGAGGCAGACGCACAATAGGCCGGCCAATCACAGCACAGTGGTTTCTGTGTTGGTTTCTGTGTTGGCGCTGCAGTCACTCGTGATCAGTCCTAACAGCACTAACACCACCACACCCATGGATTCDATTTCTGTATCGACAGTGTCTTCTTCAGGCACTGCAACCCAGTAGATCAAGTCAAGAGAGGACAATCCTAGGTCAAAGTTTGCAAGTCATGAGTACTCCATGAGGGCTTTACAGACAAAGGAAGACTATCTACAGATAAAGGATATTGCCCACTCCAGGCTGTTTACAATATAAGTATATGTAATAAATATGTTAACTAAAACACAATAGGTTTAACATTCGTAGATAAATAGCAATGTACAGTGGGTTAAGTGAGGACAAGTTGTCAGATTACGTTGGCTTACACTGACATGACATATGAATGTAACGGCATTACTAGGTCAATATGATGATTAGGTGGCCGCTGGCATCCTAATATATAGACAGACCAGCTGTCCAGATCAGCTTTATCTCAGGAGTGTTAGGAATGTTATGTTCAGTGGTTTGAAATTGTACTTTTTCGTATCTCTTACTTATTGAATACAGGAAACAACCTCATGCTTATGAATCATGAAGATTCTGTTATTGTRCATGTCTCGCAAAAGTGGTTTACATAATACAGTGAAAATTTCATCTAAGTCCTATTAAATATAGATAATAAGCATATATTGCAATGGTTAGACTGATTTATAGCATCGCAAATACATTAAGTATCAGTTTCGCCAGTGTGGTTTTCCAGCACTGCCTCATCTGTGTGTGTGGTGCAGATTGCTGCATATCTGAAACCGTTGACACAGTAATTCCTGGGTTAGGAATGAAAGGATACAGTCCCGACCAATTGAAACTCTGAGTAGTTGTCACATTTCCAGCTGCTGAACCAATGACAACCGGAATCRTTCAAGTAGGTGAACATGCCTGAAAAAACAAACAAGTTTGATATATAATCCAGTGAAAGGAGCATAAATGGGACTGGGAAAATCCCTCCACAGGCCTAATGTAACACAAACGTCTGTTCAATGTCTAGTCTAATAATATTATATATAGTAGTATTCTAAAAGTTGACCGAAAACATTCCCAGGTGCTTTCAACAGTTTCCTTAACCAGATGAAAACTCTTGACCTTCAAACATGAAACATTATTGTGCCCTTTACAGCTGGGCTATGAAAAGCTGACAAACAAAAAGCTAACATTAACTTTCTGACAAGAAAAAAAAACTTGAGTGTAGATGGGTTGGTTCGCGTTTTTAATGAGCGGGCACAGTTTTCATATAGTCTAGGCAAGCAGCCCGCATCTCTGAAAATGTATCTATGGAAAGAATAACTGGGCTTYGAGGACTGAGAGAGAAGGAGAGAGAGAGACTCAATGACTCCAAAAGCAACAAGCTCACGCCAGTGTTTCACAGTTATTAGGTTTGTATTGGCAGTGTGAGAATGGCTTTATGGCTAATATTCTAATTCTGCTGAGATTTCAATAAAAGCTGATTTGCTTTCCATTTCTTCCAGTATCTCAAATGAGAGGCAGAAACATTTGATGAATCTTGCATGGGTTTTAAGCAATATATGGATTCTATGTGAAAGTTGCTAAATGAGGCCAATATATTCTGTCCTGCATTCCATGTCTCACCATAGTCAGTGTGGAAAATCTGTCGAACCAGCAGCAGGAACCACTCCTTGGTGAGGCCGCCCATGTCGAGCCCCGCCTCTCCTACGAAAGTGACCTTGAGCTTTTTCTTCAGGTCTGCTCTCTTCCTGCTCAGCTGGACAAGGTYAGGGAGGGGTGGAGGGGGAGGGGAGACACAAACCCTGCGTTTTACGGCCAGGACGGTTTTCCAAATCAAGCCGTGGTGACAGAACTTCCAGAGCAAAATACCAGATGGGCTTTAGAGGGGGAAGCAATGGGTCCACTAATGGCTCTGTGCTGTAGCGTTATGTGATTTCTATCACCATTAGAACCAGACAACTTCATAAAGAGGACATTTCTTATATATATATATATACACACACACAGTTGAAGTCGGAAGTTTACAAACACCTTAGCCAAATACATTTAAACTCAGTTTTTCACAATTCCTGACATTTAATCCGAGTAAAAATTCCCTGTCTTAGATCAGTTAGGATCACCACATTTTTTTAAGAATGTGAAATGTCAGAATAACAGTAGAGAATAATTTATTTCAGCTTTTATTTCTTTCATCACATTCCCATCACATTGTTTAACTTGGGTCAAACGTTTCAGGTAGCTTTCCACAAGCTTCCCACAACAAGTTGGGTGAATTTTGGAATATTCCTCCTGACTGAGATGGTGTAACCAAGTCAGGTTTMTAGGCCTCTTTGCTCGCACACGCTTTTTCAGTTCTGCCCACAAATTCTCTATAAGATTGAGGTCAGGGCTTTGTGATGGCCACTCCAATACCTTGACTTTTTTGTCCTTAAGCCATTTTGCCACAACTTTGGAAGTATGTTTGGGGTCATTGTCCATTTGGAAGACCCATTTGCAACCAAGCTTTAACTTCCTGTCTTGAGATGTTGCTTTAATATATCCATATAATTTTCCTCTTCATGATGCCATCTATTTTGTGAAGTGCACCAGTCCCTCCTGCAGCATAGCATCCCCACAACATGATGCTGCCACCCCCGTGCTTCACGGTTGGGATGGTGTTCTTTGGCTTACAATCCTCCCCATTTCTCCTCCAAACATAACGACGATAATTATGGCCAAACAGTTCTATTTTTGTTGTTTCAACAGACCAGCGGACATTTCTCCAAAAAGTACGATCTTTGTCCCCATGTGCAGTTGCAAACCGTAGTCTGGCTTTTTTATGGCGGTTTTGGAACAGTGGCTTCTTCCTTGCTGAGCGGCCTTTCAGGTTATGTCAATATAGGACTCGTTTTACTGTGGATATAGATACTTTTGTACCTGTTTCCTCCAGCATCTTCACATGGTAATTTGCTGTTCTGGGATTGATTTGCACTTTTCGCACCAAAGTACGTTCATCTCTAGGAGACAGAATGAGTCTCCTTCCCGAACGGTATGACGGCTGCGTGGTCCCATGGTGTTTATACTTGCGTACTATTGTTTGTACAGATGAATGTGGTACCTTCAGGTATTTGGAAATTGCTCCCAAGGGTGAACCAGACTTGTGGAAGTCTACAATTTTTTTCCTGAGGTCCTGGGTGATTTCTTTTGATTTTCCCATGATGTCAAGCAAAYYGGCACTGAGTTCGAAGGTAGGCCTTGAAATACATCCACAGGTACACCTCCAATTGACTCAAATGATGTCAATTAGCCTATCAGAAGCTTCTAAAGCCATGACATCATTTTCTGGAATTTTCAAAGCTGTTTAAAGGCACAGTTTAGTGTATGTAGTAGTGTAATGTAATTTAGTGTATGTAAACTTCTGACTCACTGGAATTGTGATACAGTGAATTATAAGTATTATTATAAGTTAAATAATCATAACGACGATAATTATGGTGAAATAATCTGTCTGTAAACAATTGTTGGAAAAATGACTTGTCATGCACAAAGTAGATGTCCTAACCTACTTGCCAAAACTATAGTTTGTTAACAAGACATTTGTGGAGTGGTTGAAAAAGTTGTTTTAATGACTCCAACCTAAGTGTATGCAAACTTCAGACTTCAACTGATATATATATATATATATWTWTTMWWWRACAGAGGACAGTGTTTCAARAACATCTCGACCACACCCAACGCTTGGTGTGTTAGGAGGTCTTACCTCATCCAATGAGTCGCTGAGTAGCTGGGCCCGTCGTACCTTGATGTTGAGGAACAGCAGGTTCATGTTCACTCTCTGCCTGCGGGAGACCTTGTTCACCAGGCTTTGCTGGAAAAACACATACTGCATTATTTTTTTAAAAATATGAAAGCAGGTTATCTCAGTTTATGCACAGCTCAGAGTCAACGGTGTCGATGATAAAGGAAAGTTGACAGAAGACAATAGGCTGTGTGTCTCACTCTGGCCATGCTGATCATCTGCTATTCTGAGTCCCTCTGGATGATGGCTCTCTTCACCATTGTTGACAGGATAAATGGGAACTGGCAGAAAGAGAACCTGAGGAGGAGAAGATAGGAAGAAAAAAATGCACTTGGGAAGAAGATGATAAAATATGGAGAGTGTAGCCCACAGTCTCTGGACTGCTCCACAATCAGTTCCATCTTTAGAAAGAGGAATCATTGTGCAATATCCTTCTCTCTCCATAATATGTGTCCCTTGACGGTCACACCATATGGAGGCGTGATGTGCTCTGTTTTGAGTTTCGGCTCTGACTCACAGAGCTGTTCCACTGAGGGTTGCCACAGCGAGAGGAGAGCTGGGGAAGGCTAACCTTCAGTAGCGCTGCATTAGCACTTTCAGCTGTTCATATGATGTATGGCACACAAGAGGGAGCTGTATCATCAAAAACTTGGAACGGACACACAGGGAGAGAGGAAAAACATGTGCAGCTTATGAGAAGTATATCTAATGTGCCGTGTGTTCTGCTCTCAGTACCATGTGCTGTCAATCACTGGCTGATATGGGAAATGGGAAAACGACATGCTGTMGTTTACAATCTTCCCAGCAGGACTTCCTAACTATGTTCAGAATTGGAAGACGTTTAACCAATAAGTTTTGGCCTATAAGAAGGGCTCAGAAAATGTCCTGGTCAGGAAAAACACTGGACCCTGAATATGGGATCCGAGTGTTGATCCTGTAAACTAGGGACTCACTTGTTGGAGTTGCCGTGGCTCTGCCAGGTGCGGTACTGCTCCATGATGTCGATGTGGTCCAAGGTGATGTTGTAGAAGTCCGTGAAGGACATGATAGGAGGCGTGGATATGCTGTTAGCTGCATCTGGTGGGGACAGGGTATACAAGGGCATTAGAGTTTATCTACACATGTCTAAATGACTTTACACCCGAGATAGAATCTAGGTAGAGATTCTATATGCATGAAAAACCACGTCACCCCTCCGGCCCTCCTGACACCTCTCTCTGGATGATGGCTCTAGAAAACTCCCTTGAACAATGACACTTTCACTTTGTCTCTGGTATGTGTATCAGGTTTTACAGCACATGCTGGATAACACAGGGCTCATATTGTAGCACTGTGGGGTTACCCAGAATCCACTGAACAGCTCCAGGGGTACACCGGGTAAAATACCCTGTTCCTGATGTTGTGGACATGACTTACTGAAGAGGGCGAGGACCTTGGTGGCAGCAGGGATCCACCAGGAGCACCTGGTCAGAGGGGGCAGTTCATCAGGAGGAGCAGGTAACAGACGAGTGGAGATGAAGTGAAGAAACCGCTCCACCAGCTGCCTGAAACGCCTTGGAGACAGTCTGGGGAGGGGCGAGGAACAGGAAGCGTTTAACCCACACAAACACAACCCACACACACACACACACACAACACACACACACCACACACACACACACACACCACACACACACACAACACACAACACAACCACACACACACACACACACACACACACACACACACAACGTTTAGGTTACCACAGGCCATACTGAACTTTAGGTAGTGTTTGGGTGTGACAGCGTGCAGGGAGAGACTGTAACGCCTACTCAACTGGATACAGGCTGGGTGTTAGTCACCTCTATGAAGATCAAATACTTCACTACTCAACCCCTATTCATAACTGTGGGCTGTGTTAGTGTGAAACAAACACATGGTTTATAATAATACATGTTTAAGAATCCATGCAGGGGTGAGGCTTTAAGACACACTTTGCAGACTGCACTTACTTTTTAAACCAGTGCACTAGGAAATGGTGGTCAGCCTCYGACAGGGCAGCTATCTGTCTCAGTAGGTGGGCATAGATCACATAGGTACTGGTGCTGGAATACTGAGGGTTCTAGAAAACAAATCAACACATGTCATCTGTACTAAAAATCCAGAATGTACTGCAAAGTTGCCTTGCACCAATACAGAGAAAAGAGAGGCAAGAGAAAGCTTTAAAAGCTGACTATGGTCCAGTCTATTTAATCGGTTACTATGCACTGAACTTCAGCGAAAACCATAAAACATTCAGCCTCTCCGAAAGAACAGCATCATTCAGGAAACCGACATTCCAGCAATCCAGGATGACCTCACCCAGTCTCCATGGAGAACAAGGAACATGACATCAGGGATCTGGCTGATCAGACGTATGCTGTGTATCTCCCAGTTGAACAACCACCCACATTCTTTACACGAACGTGTAACAAGAGAATAGGCCTACACTTATATACAGGAAATTGAAACAGAATTGCTATAGCCTATCTTGTTTACAATTGTCCTACACTGTTAGTTACAGCAAGTACAGACTTACTCAGAGTATTTCAGTTAATGACATCAWTAACATTTTCCCTAGACGGACTAGGGTTACTAGATTTTATGTGAAGTGAAACAGGTGAAGTGAAATCAACGACTCTAGTCACACAGCTAGCTCGGGGCACAGAGAGTAGTTGTTGAAGTACTGCTGTGGACTGACTGCCTGACATACGCCTGGAGTCAATGGGGTGTATGGAGAGGGAGGAGGCCTAAGGATTCCAGCCGYTCTTGCTTAACCTGGCCACTGTACTGTACAGCTAGGCATTAGACCAACAGACAGAACTACTGCTGCAGTAAAAAGTGCCCAGGTGTAAGAAGAACAGAGACACAGTGTACTGTTGGAATAGAAGAACATCCACTGCCACAGTACACTGAAACAAGACATACTGAACCAGAAAAACACACTACCATCTGATATAAGCATCTAGACATCAGACCAAAACCAATAACTACTGTCTCTCTATGAAAAACACAGACACTTAGACCACCAAAACAAACAGAGACTCACTGCACTATAGCCAAAACTATCTTCAAAACTGACGTGAGAGCAGAAAGAAGTCCTGCCACTGAATCCAATGAGCCAGAACGGCTGCCTCTGTATCACTTCACATGCGACTGCAGTGGGATATAATACTACAGGGACTAGAGTACAAAAGGGGCTAGAATATAAAAGGGGCTAGAATATAAAAGGGGCTAGAATATAAAAGGGGCTAGAATATAAAAGGGGCTAGAATATAAAAGGGGCTAGAATACAAAAGGGGCTAGAGTACTACAGAGGCTAGAATACTGCAGGGGATGTGGGACCCTAACAGTCCCTTTAAGCCTGTGGCAGTGGTGGTTTGGAAAGCACAAAATAACCCACTTTCCACAGGAAATGACAGGGATTAATGGAAACCAAAAATCTGATGACGGGAGCATTATAAGCCATTTATTTCTGTCCTGAAATTAACTGTTTAACAACATGGGGATTAACTGAGCATTTACACCAATCCAAGCTTTTTCACAAGGGAATTGAACACAAAAGACAAAGCATAAAACATAAAACATTATTTATACCTTATAAAATGAAACTTTTACAAACAAAACATACTGCTGCATGTACTTAGAAAGATGTTAGCTTAAGGAGTAAATGTTACCTGAACTAAGATGAAGTATGCCCTCAGGTCATCTTTCGTTCTGGGACTGAAAACACAACACATCGTTTTCAGCAAAAGGATGAAATCAAAATGTATACAGTCAGCCTAACGAGACCTATTTCATTATTTAGACTACCCCAAACTAGCACAATGTGGCAACAAATTTGAAAATAAATGTTGTGTTTAATTAGATGCCCAACTGTATGAATGTCATTTAGTTCTCATAAGCAATGCTCTATTTATGGTAAATGGTTGCTGCAGTGTAACAACAGGTAGCATAGTAACAGTAAATGGTAGTAGAGGTATAAATTGAAAGCAGCACTCACCCTTTCCATTCTCTTAATAGGCTGTTAATGATTCCCTTCAACACTGATTTCTGGATGTCTTGGGGCTAAAACAACACAAACAAACATGAGTTAACCTCTAAATCAGATGAATATGACCCAAATTCTGCTAGTTTCAGGAAGCACTTTCATGGTAAAAAATCTGAATAGGACTTCATTTGTTTTGTCATACGATAATCTTTTCCATAGAAAGGTCATGTTGGCAGTACTTACTGTGCAGAGTAAAGCATCATAAACAGCATTCAAAAATGTTGAGTTGACTCCAGAATCCTCGATTGTGTTAAATGGGGCATTAGCTTCTCTCTAAGAAAGGAGGAAAAGGAGGGGAAAATGTTACGTTTCTCATTGTTAAAATGTTTTTATTTCAGGCCTTTTTAACGACAGCTCAAACAACAGGCACTTGCTACAGCCAAACCCTGGGCTTGTCTGCAGTGAGGACATATAGTGTGTGTGTGTGTGTGTGTGTGTGTGTGTGTGTGTGTGTGTGTGGAACCATTCTTGCTCGATGCCAACAAAACAAGGATAGGACCTTATGTGCATTTGGAAAGTATTCAGACCCTTCCCCTTTTCCACATTTTGTTACATTACAGCCTTATTCTAAAATGGATTAAAAATGTTATTTTTTTTCACATCAATCTACACACAATACCTAATGGGTAATGGGTATTTGTCCTAATGGGACAAAGCAAAAACAGGAATGTAGACATTTCTGCCAATATATTAAAAATTAAAAACACCCTTTGCTATGAGACTCGAAATTGAGGTCAGGTGCATCCTGTTTCCATTGATAATCCTTGAGATGTTTCTACAACTTGATTGGAGTCCATCTGTGGTAAATCCAACTGATTGGAGATGATTTGGAAAGGCACACACCTGTCTATACAAAGGCCCCACAYTTGACAGTGCATGTCAGAGCAAAAACCAAGCAATGAGGTCAAAGGAATTGTCTGTAGAGCTCTGAGACAAGATTGTGTCCAGGCACATATCTAGGGAAGGGTACCAAAACATTTCTGCAGCATTGAAGGTCTCCAAGAACAGAGTGGCCTCCATCATTCTTAAATGGAAGAAGTTTGGAACCACCAAGAAAAACTCTTTCTAGAGCTGGCCACTCGGCCAAAGTGAACAATTGGGGGAGAAGGGCCTTGGTCAGGGAGGTGACCAAGAACCCGATAGTGACTCTGACAGAGCTCCAGAGTTCCTCTGTGGACATGGGAGAACCTTCCAGAAGGACAACCATCTCTCCAGCACTCCACCAATCAGGCCTTTATGGTAGAGTGGCTAGACGGAACCCACTCCTCAGTAAAYGGCACATGACAGCCCGCTTGGAATTTGCCCTTAAGGCACCTAAAGGACTCTCAGACATGAGAAACAAGATTCTCTGGTCTGATGAAACCAAGACTGAACTCTTTGGCCTGAATGCCAAGCATCACATCTGGAGGAAACCTGGCACCATCCCTACGGTGAAGCATGGTGGTGGCAGCATCATGCTGTGGGGACGTTTTTCAGTGGCAGGGACTGTGAGACTAGTCAGGATCGAAGGAAAGATAAACAGAGCAAAGTACAGAGAGATCCTTGATGAAAACCTGCTCCAGAGCGCTCAGGACGTCAGACAGGGGTGAAGGTTCACCTTCCAACAGGACAACGACCCTAAGCACACAGCCAAGACAGCGCAGGAGTGGCTTCGGGACAAGTCACTGAATGTCCTTGAGTGACCCAGCCAGACCCCGGACTTGAACCSGATCTAACATCTCTGGAGAGACCTGAAAATAGCTGTGCAGCGACYCTCCKCATCCAACCTGACAGAGCTTGAGAGGATTTGCAGAGAAGAATGGGAGAAACTCCCAAAATACAGGTGTGCCAAGCTTTTAGCGTCATACCTAAGACGACCCGAGGCTGTAATCGCTGCCAAAGGTGCTTTAACAAAGTACTGAGTAAACAGTCTAACTTCTTATGTAAATATTATATTTCTGGATTTTCTTTGTTATAAATTTGCAAAAAAGCAGTTTTTGTTTTGTCATTATGGGGTATTGTGTGTAGATTGATGAGTTAAAAAAAAAAAAAAAAAATTAGAATAAGGCTGTAACGTAATAAAGTTTGGAAGAAGTCAAGGTCAGAACTTTCCGAATGCAGCTTTTCTCTTACATTATGCACCGTTGGTTTCCTCATGAATAACACTTTCCAGAACACATGCTCTGCATGCTTTCCTTAAGAGAATTCACAATGGAGAAAGAGGTGCTGCAAATATCAATAATTTAATACGAGGAACTAAACCAAAGGGTTTGGAATATTCTAAAATTGATAAGGTATGTTTGGGGAAAGCATAACTCACAACATAATAACAAAATGCCTGCATGAGCCATTTCAAGAGCCATTACCTTGAAGGCAGCATTGATCTCTAGAAAGGAGTCAAAGGTGGTAAGGTAGAAATCCCTCACATCCCTCCAGTCCCCTGAGGTTGTGGCTAGCTCCATGTCTTCCCTGCAACACAGTGGAAGGAATCCATCAATAAATCATTGTCATAGCGAATCATAGCCCAGTGAGCAAAAACTGTTTGAATCAACGTTGTTTCCACGTCAATTGAACAAAAAAATGTAATGTGTTGATGTTGAATCAACGTGGAAAACTGATTGGATTTGCAAACAGTCATCAATGTAAGGGACATGTTTAAAAGATTTTCACCCAACTTTTAACCTAAATCCAATGACATGATGTTATTTCATGTTGAATTTACGTTAGTTGACAACTCTACCAAATTTAAATCAAAACAAGACGTTGAAATGACGTCTGTGCCCAGTGGGAAGTTGTGACGATCATAAGGTATGTTACTCACTGTTACAAGGTCAAATGGAGGTCATGGGGAGAGGTGGTGTTACTCACTGGAACTCTTTGATGGTCTTAGTGCGGAGGGGGATGACAGGTTCAGAGGGGAACGGGGCCTTCACCTCGGGGGGAAGTGTGTCGATGGAGATCCTCTGTTTCTGCCTCACATCACTGCAAATAGGAGGTAGCTCCCTCCCTGGGAAATTACAAGACCCACATAGTTAGTTCCCTTTACACAGAGTATCATACACATGACTATTGTGTACTGTGGCAGATATGTAAATATATTTTTACTGCTTGCAAAGACGACATACATAGCTTCCACAATGGACATGATTCACAAGGCTTTGATTGCGAGATCCTTAGATTGCGACTTGCTCAGACTGGCTTCACTAACAACACTAATTAAACTCGWCCCAATCAGTCTGTAATCACATAGTACATTCACTGCATGACCTTAGTTAACCAATGCTGACTTTCCGTTAAGTATGGACACATTATTGTCTCTACCAATCTTTTTCAGGACCTAACAGGCCAGGACCACAGTGTATTCAGACTAATGACAGCATTCTCACAAGAAGACACAATGAAGTTGTTAAACTATTTCTGCTGGGTGTTGCCAGGTCATAACAATTGATGACGTCCATCATTACCTCAGATAGCTGACCCATCTCATCTCATCCTATTCATGTTGCCCATACTTTTGTTTTCCTATCAAAACCCTTTTATGCARAGAAATCTCATTTGAAGATCAGAGGAAGAAAATGTTAAACTGAAAGTTTCAATTTCAGTGAGGTTACACAAATATCAAGTGATGGAACATATTGATTGCATAAATGGCAGAGCAATCATATAGTTTGTGCATAACAATAAATCAGGCAAGGAATCTAAACAACTACATTTGAAATGACAAATGCTTGGAAATGTTTTCCTGCTGCATGGTTCCTCTCCACCAACATGTATACGCCATGAAAATAAGCCTTCATATGGCTTTCATTTGACAGAGATGTTCGCATAATTATATTGGCATCAGTAACAGCGGTGACTAAATAGATTTAGTGTGCACTGCAGGCCTGACAACTGTTCTTTGATATACTGTAATTTTTTCATTTAACTAAATAAACAATGTCTCCATTGCTGTACAGTGGTGAGTGACATATCATTGTATCCAGTGGAGAGACCAGCTTCTGTGTGAGTATAGGGAAGCCCATCAGGAATCTGGTTGGAAAGAGGAGAGATTCTTGTAGGATACGCAAGGGCTACGTTTCTCCAGTGTCTTTGTAGACCACCACAGTGTGTTGTTAACTCACCATGTCGTCCACCTGGTAGACACTGGTTTGTGCCCATGCTGAACCGTCCTCCCGTCTCCCTCCGCTGGTTAAGGGAGGAGATGAACGTGCTGAGGGWGGGAAAGGGCTGTTTCGCACCACGCCCCAAATCCTGTAGAAGATTACATCATTATGGGAGGAAAACTGAAAACAATGTCTTATGTATGTATGCCTGTGTGTTCTTGTAGTGGGCTCAGAGTTCAAAGGGCCTTTGAGTCTTACACTTTAACAGCTATGGAGTCATGGAACTCCTGCTACAGTTTGTGCTGTTGGGAAACATTTCATATAGGAGTTAGAGATTAACTTTGCTCCAGAATGACTTTGTGATGGTGACAGGCATGCTCAAGTTCAAGCCCTGCTCTCCCTTGTGTGCTCTTGACTTAAAGGCCCAATGCAGCCATTTTTATTTTAATATGAAATCATTTCTGGGTAACTAGGTACCTTACTGTAATATTGTTCCATTAAAATGGTCAAAAAGAAACCAAAATAGCTTTTTTAGCAAATAAACACTTTCTCAAGCAATCATTTTTCTAGGACTGTTTGGGAGTAGTCTGAGTGAGGGGCCTAAGGGAGTGAAAACTATCTGTTATTGGTAGAGAGGTTTAGAACTCTTTGTTATTGGTCTATTAACTTATACCGCCTGGTGATGTCCAACCATGCAAAACCTGCTGATTAGAAGATCCAGTGTAAATTATATTTTAAACCAGCAAATATCAGGAAATAACACTGATAAAAAAGTCACACTTTTACAGTGTTAGGTACATCAGCTGTTGTACAATATGATACAAAACACAGGAAATTAAACTTCCCTCTTGTCATTAGCCTATGTTTGTTAATCAAGTGAAGTTATTTTCCTTCAGTTTGTGCATTTATTTAGGTTGKTTACTGTGTGTGTTCTTGTTTGTTGCTGCTTCTTAGAGCTCCAATTGGACACGCGGACGTGTGAATGTACACACACCTATGAATGTGATGCCATGATAGACTAGTTAGTCTGCTTTTAGAGTTTTCTATAGCCACTGTGTTGGCTAAATGATTGATTTCAACCAGTTGTGCACCACTGCTCATTATGGCTATGTTTTAGCCCAGGAAGTGGCACAAAGTATTTCTACCTGGCTCTGCCAGTGTTCTGTAAACTCTGTTGGGGAGAATGTCCCCATGTYGTTAGGCTGTACCCCTTGCCTCCTCAGCCCAAATCCTGATTTTGGATTGAGTTAAATTTCTTGTTAGAAGTTTATTTATTTATTCATAATTTGTTTGTTTTRGTAAGTCCATTTTTGCCAACATTATTTATCCTAACCACTGCTACTACCGCTACCGTTTTTTTGTGAATAYAAAAGGAATAATTGCACTTTATCCTTTGCCAGAGGAAACCCTATTAGGCCCACACATTAGACTCATGAATCATAGGGATAGAATACCATATCATATAATTGGCATTTTTGTCATTCAGTTAAGTGGCCCACGTGATTTTTCCACCCAAGGTGAATCCGACAACCAGTTTAGAAAATATATATGATGTCAATTTCCTATTTCTTGCTGCTGCTCTCACCAATGCCTACAGCCAACTGTTCTGGTAGCCCAGACAGCAAGGTGAGGTCTCCTAGCAGCAGAGAGCAGACAGGGTGGGAGGTAGGAACTGAGTGCAGTGGACAGATTGAGAGAGAGGAGGGCCAACTAACAGCATATGCACAGCAGCAGGTCCTGACACCTTAAAACTCTCCACCGAACGAAGAGGAGGGGGAGAAAACACATGTCTTACAGATGACATGGAGAGAGGGAGAGAGAGAGGGAGGGGGACTTCTCAAGTCCAGACAATCCTAATGAGATCACTGAGATTAGAATTACATCCATAAAAATCTTCCCTGATTATGCCATTAGCACTCCACATGGAGTTACTCTGATATGAGACATTGGAGACAATATTACTGTCTGTATTGTAAAAACTATTGTTTAGCACAATTTCAAAAACATTTCAGTTTGTGCTAATCAAACTGACATCTATATAAAAAAAACTGCACCTCAGTAGAATATGGTAGATGCTAAATTTCAGAGGGATAAAAGACATCTCCTCCCCCTTATCCCGTTGTCTAATTCGATCCAATGGATTCTATTCAACTAATTCAGTATTCGTGTGTACAAAAGGGCAGATCAAACAAACTCTTCATCTGAGACACAGACAGGAACAATATCTCCAAACAGCACACTCCATTAACATACAAAAAGAGGCTGCCACACAGAGATACACCTAGTGTGTATCATCTCTCCATCTCTCCTATTAAAACACTCTTAAAGAAGTATGCATTTACATTTGTACATTCTAGTCATTTAGCAGACACTCCTATCCAGAGCAACTTATAGTACTTAGTGTTAAGACTTTATTTTTTTGTACTGGTCCCCCATGTGAATCAAACCCACAACCCTGGCGCTGTAAGTGTCATGCTCTACCAACACACGGGACACGCTCTTAAAGAAAAAAAGAACAGTACGCGCATGCACACCACACATACATTAGACACACACAAACCTTTCAGTTGATTTTAGAGTTGTAGTTTACCCATTGTTCATAATAAGGTCACATTTTTCTCCTAACAACCTTAATAACCAGAAATGCCTATAACTTCTGGGTTATACTTTCCATGCGTTCGAATAACTGCTTAGTTTGTTTAAACTTTATTAGTGTTGCTTTTAGTGTGCATTTGTTTTTGTTTTTTTAAACTGTTAAACATTTCCTTTCCCAAGCGGACTCAGAGGATCCAATAATGTTTTTGTTTACGGAGGAAAAACAGGAATAATGTGTTATTTATAGTGTGGGGAGACACACAAGGCAGTTGCGGTGTTCAGCATGATGTGTAATGACACACAGGGCCAGGCTGGACTGGACTTAGTGTGTGTGTGTGTGTGTGTGTGTGTGTGAGGGACATAACAGCATTACGACATTTCCAGATATTAGGCCTACATTAGTCTGAAAATGATGATGTGACACAATAACACATACTGTATCACGGGCTAAGTGATTCTTGGTGTGGCTCCTCTCCTCTGAATTACAGAATTGTTCTTTATATTACAACCCTAAAATCTGGATAAAAACATCACTCTCCTCCCTCCTTTTCTCCCCCCCCTCCTCGACCACTCCTGTCCTTCTATTCTGTTATTCATGGCTGTGCCAAAATGCAGCACTTTATGAGAGAATAACCGTCTGTGTCTGTGGAAAAGTCTGCCTCACTCCTAAATCTCTTCCCATGTTGCTCTTCCAGGACGTTTACTATCTAGATCACCACAATGATGCTACCGTGTGATGAGTGTGTTGGTGGGAATGTGRGTGTGTGTGGGTGAGAGAGAGAGAGGGAGAAAGAAAGCGAGAGCAAGAGAGCGAGAAGCAGCATTATGACATTTCCAGACATTATGCCTACATTAGTATGAAAAATTATGGGTTCCGTATTGGATAGTTAAAGGGGAAATCCGCAGTAAAAACAATAACAAAGTGGTCCCACCCGCCTCTGTACGGTAAAAAGTTGAGGGATTGGCCTGGAGAAATCTAACCACTCTTAAATTCATAGACAAAGCTTTTGATGCAAGGACTGACCATCCAAGATACAAAAATTATAGTTAAGCATTTGTTTGTTTACATGTACAATGTTTACAAACATTGGATTCAAACAAGCTTATATTTTGGGTTCCGATGGGGTATGACAGTTGAGCTAAGCTCATGAGGAATTTACAAGTTATATTCTTCAAGAATCAATMAATTTATAAGTCCAAAAACGGATGTAGCAACTGCGGATTGCCCCTTTAAAAAAAACTCTTCAATGTCCCTCTTTTGAGGGGGACTGTTGGGGAACAAATGTCAATGCTTTTTCCAATGACAAATATCCTGGTTCACCAAACTGTGTGGATTATTGGTATAGGTCCTATTCTGATACTTTAAGTCCTTGAGTCCACTTACTTTGTGAATTAATTCACTAAGCATCTTGTTCCACAGGAGAATTAAGCAATAATGCCTGAGGAGGTGTAGTATATGGCCCATATACCACGGCTAAGGGCTGTTCTTTTTCACGACGCAACAAGGAGTGCCTGGACACAGACCTTAGCCYTGGTATATTGGCCATATATCACAACCCCCAAGATGCCTTATTACAATTATAAACTGGTTACCCCCATAATTAGACCAGTAAAAATARATGTTTTGTCATACCCCTGGTATACGGTGTCAGCCAATCAGCATTCAGGGCTCGAACCACCCAGTTTATAATGCCATTTATAGTAGGGATGCTGACAATAACAAATTATAATAGTAGCCCATACTGCAAAATAAATACTGCACATTGTTTGACTGGGCCAGTTCAGTAATGTCTTTAGGATGAAGTTGAATAAAGGAAATATTGTGTWAGAAAAAACATTACAGAAAAGACCTCAAATTATTAACTATATTTTACAGCAACAAGTTGTAAGCATTTTCTGATTGAATGTAAACAATTTTGCACTTACCATAGTTGGTGACGTATGGCATATTGGAGGGAGCTTTTCCCTTTCCACCTCCGATTGCGCATAATTCTCTTCATTCATTATAGAGTGAGCTTTTTTTTTAAAGAGAAAGTTGTTTATTGCATTACAATGAGTCTACGGAGACGTTTAGMCGTTACCTCGCTGTCGAAGAATAGGGCATAATATTGCAGGTCTCTATCAAAGGATATCGTCCACTATATTGTCAGGTTCAGGAGATTCATATTGATCCACCGTCGTCACAGTTTCTCCGGCAGGTGGGCTCATGCGCAACCTGTCACTAACAAACTGTTGCTGCACGCAAATTCCAGAATTTTACATGAAAAGAGCACAAGTATTATTTATAATTACTACGGTACCGTTATACTTTTTGTAGTTAACTGTTACATTCAACAATCATATTTTCCTCTTACGGCGCGGTTTTTGGCATCCCTTTGGAAGGCAGCACCGCTGTAAACTGGCGCCATGTTGTTAGAAGGCGGTGCATGGAAACGAGCTTGGAAACGGAGGCAGTCTCCAAGATGAGACATCCTGCGTCATCGGGGCAATTTAACTAACATCCATAATTAGAGAAATAACCTAGATATTTMCTCCCTAAAAGTCATACCCTATTAATGGGATATTTAATTCGTGGCTCTCTGGGAAGTCCTGAATATGCCAGTTTCGCAGCAGTTTGCAGAACTCCCCTACCCAGCTAACAACAAACGTTTCCACAACTTTAGTAAACTGTTCCCTTAAGAGTCTCATTAGGTCATTAACTAACGTTTTCATAGGAATGTTCCTGTGACGTGCAAGGATTGTTTCCAAGAGACCATTCCCTTAAAATAGAACTTACCCAGAACGTGGTTACCAAGTTCTCAGATATTAAGATATTGTTGAAGACACGTTTCATGGGAACGTGGCAAGAACATTCATGTTTCCAGTTTTCTGTGGGTTAGTTGTACATTCCATCAGCAGCCCACCAAACATTCACAGAACATGGTTGCCATGTTCTCAGAATATAATATATCAATGTTCTAGGCAAGTTTCATGGTAACGTTGCAWGAAAATTTGTGTTTKCAGTTTTCTGTGGTTTAGGAGAACATACCATCAACATCACACTAATCTTTGTTACCCAGAAGTAAAATTCTCTTGAAAGTTGTCACTTCCTGTTTACACTGGAATCTGTCCACAAGAGATTAACATCACACTCAACATACACAGAACATGGTTGCCATGTTCTTAAAATATAAGATATTGATGTTCTAGGCATTTTCATGGGAATGTTGCAGGAACATTTCTGTGTATCAGTTGTCAGGACTTCGCCTGATGGTCGCAAAGAAATGTTCTCCCCCACACCTGGGATTTGAACTGACAACCTCTTTGTTCACGGTTAGGGTTGCAAAGCTACCYATAATTTACCAAAGTTACTGGATTCGTCAGTAATTAACAGAAAATCTATGGCAATCTATCATAACTTTGGTAATTTATACTTGAATAACTTTWAAAAATTGTATTCATATATAGTATTCATGTTTTTATATCTATGTTTATATTGTCTATGAGTTTCTAGTAGACAGGCCATATGGTTCAAGAGAAAACAGCCTAATTAATGAAAACAGCATCTAATTAACAAGTATTGTTTTCAGTTACCTCTGCAATTCGTCCAACTATTTACTTGTTTCGCAACTGCCACCAGTTTGACAACAAAATATTGACAACAAATAGATATTGACATGGTAAAATAAGTGTGACATGGAAGAACCGGGACATTTTCAGATTCAAAGAACTGTACAGATCCTTGCGCATGGGGCCGTGAATTATCATGCTGAAACATCAAATAAAAATGTATTGGTCACATTCACATGATGTTATTGTCAGTGTAGCGATATGCTTGTATGAYGTGATGGTGGCTGATGAAGGGCACGACAATGGGCTTCAGGATCTCGTCACGGTATCTGTGCATTCAAATTGCCATAGATAAAATGCAATTGTGTTCGTTGTGCGTAGCTTATGACTGCCCATACCATAACCCCACTACCACCATGGGGCACTCTGTTCACAACATTGACATCAGCAAACCGCTCACCCACACGACATAATTCTGCCATCTGCCCGGTACATTTGAAATCGGGATTAATCCATGAAGAGCACACTTCTCCAGTGTGCCAGTGGTTTATCGAAAGTGAACATTTACCCACTGAAGTCGGTTAAGACACCGAACTGCAGTCAGGCCAATACTCTGGCGAGGACAACGAGCACACAGATGAGCTTCCATGAGACGGTTTCTGACAGCTTGTGCATACATTCTTCAGTTATGCAAACCCAGAGTTTCATCAGCTGTCCGGGTGGCTGGTCTCAGACGATCCGGATCCTGCAGGTGAAGAAGCCYGATGTGGAGGTCTTGGGCTYGCGTGGTTACACGTGGTCTGKYGTTGTGAGGCCGCTTAGACGTTCCCACCAAATTCTCTAAAATAATGTTGAAGGCAGCTTATGGTAGAGAAATTAACATTTAATTATTTAGCAACAGCTCTGGTGGACACTCCTGCTGTCAGCATGCCAATTGCACCCTCCCTCAAAACTTGAGACATCTGTGASATTGTGTTGTGACAAAACTGTACATTTTAGAGTGGCCTTTTATAGTCCCCACTACAAGGTGCACCTGTGTAATGATCATGCTATTTAATCAGRTTCTTGATATGCCACACCTGTCATGTGGATGGATTATCTTGGCAAAGGAGAAATGCTCACTAACAGGYATGTAAACAAATTTGAGATAAATAAGCTTTTTGTGCYCATGGAACATTTCTGGGATCTTTTATTTCAGCTCATGAAATGTGGGATCAACACTTTACATGTTGCGTTTATATTTTGTTCAGTGTATGTTAATGTCATTATTTGGCAACAGTTACCACACACCATTATAACAGCAAAATCCTTATCCTGTAATTAAACAAACCTATATTGATTAGGCTACTGTCATATTCTACAGCAGAGGTGTCAAACTCATTTTTCCCTGGGGTCACATTTGGTCTTAGCCCATTGGCGCCCTGCAAATTTGTTATAATGGTATATGTTTGACACCCCTGTTCCAGAGAAAGATCTAGCTATCATCTATCTATCTATCTACACTATACAGTATATACAAAAGCAAATTAGTAGKTTTGTTTATTTCAGCCACAGCACATTGCCATGCAAACTCCATAGACAAACATTGGCAGTAGAATGGCCTTACTGAAGAGCTCATTGACTTTCAATGTGGCACCATCATAGGATGCCACCTTTCCAACAAGCCAGTTCGTCAAATTTTCTGCCCTGCTAGAGCTGCCCTGATCAACTGTAAGTGCTGTTATTGTGAGGTGGAAACAGCTAGGAGCAACAACAGCTCAGGCGCCAAGTGGTAGGCCACACAAGCTCACAGAAAGGGACTGCCGAGTGCTGAAGCGTGTAAACATCATCTGTCCTCGGTTGCAACACTCACTACTGTGACGTCCCTCCACCTATGTCTGCTGTGATCTCCTGTCTGGTAGTCCACTTGTTGCAGGAGCCRAGTGGGCAGAGCAGGGAGGATSGTCAGTTGATTTGGCACACCTGGGCAGGCTTGGTCTGCAGGCTATAAAGGGTGACCACATCATCCAACATTCTCRCTCTTCCCTGACTGGCAGGCTGAGTTTTTCCCCCCACCGTACAACACCTGCTCCACATACTACTGGTCCTACAGATGTCCACAMCTTATGTTCCATTTTTATATTTAGTTTAATAAATATATCACTTTTTACATTTAAATCATGCGCAATCTCCCTTTATTATGAACTATGAGTCATGTTGTAACACAGTGGGGGCTCGACCAATTGGAGATTTTGCTTATATGGCAGTTTTGGTAGTATGTTATTTGTAAAATTGGCTATTTTGTTTTGTTTGGCATTTGGTTAGGACTCCCTGTTTTGTGCATGGTTAGCTTGGAGCACCGTGTAGGGGTAGTAATTGGTGCTAGATTGGGTTCAGCTGTGTTGCTACAGTTCTTCAAGTGTAATGTGGTGCTATTTGTTTGGCAGTCTTCGTTAAAGCCAAAGCTTGGGAGTATCAAAGCTGAAGTTTGGGAGCGTTTATTTTTTCAGGGTTTTTCCTTAACTGTGTAGGCTTTAGGGGTTTTGTTTTGGTGGATTCTGGAAGGGAAGCAGCTTTTGTTCCCTGGGTGTTGGCCTACAAAGCCATTTGTTTGTACCTATTTCCTAATCACTGGGGTTTTAGGTGCTGTTACATTGATTTGGTAAGGATAGCCACTTCAGTTGGTAGGACCACATATCCCCTTGTAGGTTTCAGTGACCATTTTTGTTTTCTCTCTAGTATCGTGGAGACTGCAGGTAGAACCAATTTGTGATAAATTGCCTCTGGAGCACTTCCTTGGATTCAGATCAGTCACTGGTTTCCGGTTGTCTTTCTGTTTTTGATGGAACCAGTGCATAAATACCCKRTGCCAGTATCTGCACGAAGACTAGGGTTGAGATTAGATAGTCAGTTAGATAGGCGTATTAGTTAGAATGGGGCCGGGGAGGTTCCATTTTGAGTTAGTTTACACTAATGTGAAGGACAACCYTGTACCAGCCCTAGTTGTGTAGGCTTGTCTCAATCGAAATTGGTCATTTAATTTCATCATTGCTAGTAATCTAGACAAGTTTATTTAGTGCCCATTTGAAGCACTTTTGGAGCAGTGCACCAAAGAGCAGATGGCACAGATTACTGAACACTACAATATTGGATTGAACGATATTATGAAAGCCAGTCTAAAAGCCAAACTAGTTGAGGAAGGAATCCTAACTGTTCGAGAGCTACAGTTTGTTACTCCATTTGCATCACTAGGTGTCGCTGGTTTAAGTTTTGAGCGACGAGATAATGCTACAACTAGAAATAGAGCAGATTAATACAAACTGAGTTGGTAAAATGACCGATGGAACAGTATAAGCTAGCTATAAAAAAGTACAGAGTACTTCTCCCCTCGCCAAAAGTWTTCAACGTTGGGAGCAGATCAATGTTTTCCTAAGGTTGATCGTGGCATATGAGTTAGAAATGATCTAATTAGAGTTTGTAACTATTGTCAAGGTAAGGGACACCGGAAAAATGAATGTCCTGAAAGCTAAAAATTCTGGTGGCAACTCAAAAGTACAGTTACAGGCCTAGTACTTTATCTCAGCTTGAGAAGCCTGCAGAACGTTTTGAAAAAGCCACTACTTATGACTGGGCTGTGTACATTTCTGAAGGTTATTTCTCCCTGGTAGGACGTGATGAGAAAGTGGCAGTCAAAATATTGTGAGACACAGGCTCTGTGGAATTATTTTAGCATGCCAGCAAAGCCACAACACTAAACAATATGTTAATTGCACTATAACGGTGACAAACGGTGCCCACAAACTGARAGGGCCTACATAAAGCTGTCCCAACAGCAGAGTCCCAAAGCCTTACCACTGTTACACCTGGCTTTCAGCTGAGCTTTGTCTGGCAGCGAAACAGTTCATTCAGCCTCATTTACTGCCTTTAAAAAAAACATAGCTGATATGGCAGACTTGCTTAAACAAATGTGGTTTCTACTGACAATTGAGATGTACAAACTATGGCATAGGGGGATGAGAAACAGATAAGAGGCAATCCGTAATTTTGATTAAGACAATGAGCAAGCGACGACYGACGTAGTCAATATAACTATTTGGTCAGCACTTTTGAACAGCAACAGAATTCAGAACATGGGCCATTCTTACAGTGTACTCCCTGTAGAAGTCAGAACCGTAGGATAAGTAAAGGGGGCATATAAACAGACAATGAAGGCTCTTACAATATTCGATGATTAKATTTCTCTAAAACAGGTTATAGGCTAAATGTGCACCACCAAGTTAGAACAGTAGGTGAAATTAAGAGGTGAAAATAGACCAAATTATTAGGGTGAGGCACATTGAACGCCGTTTGGGTCTTTGCGTGTCAYAAAAGATACCGTAATATAACAGTATTTGACGCGTTAAATAAGCTTTTAATTTGACACCTCAAATAACACAATTCTATTATAGAATGTTGTGTGTGCAGAATTTGCATGTGCAAGCTAAGCACCACCACTACTATCAGTAGCACTGTCAAAACTGTACAAAAAAGTAGCCAAACAAGCAGACACCGGGCCACGAACAATGTGTTTACAATACCACGTTGGTGAAAACAGACCAAATTATTAGGGTGAGGTACATGGGCTACTAACAGCTTACTACAAAACATACACTTAGTATTACTTTCTTAGCTACAGTATACATTTCTCTTCTATTACATCATTTATGCAGCAGCATGCAATACAATACATACGACTCAACTTGTGAAGGTGGCAAATTTTGTCATCAAACTTTGTCAACAAAGTCTGGCTTTCTCTGGATTCATGGTGGGAACTCTGGAATAAAACACAGCCACTCCATTGAATAGCAGGCTAACGTTAGTGGTTTCTTTGCAACGCTTGCAGTTAGCCACTGACTCCTTCTAAACGACTCATTGTTGAATTTGCGATTTCCGACTTGTTGTGTAATCTTAATGTCCAATGGCCAATGAGCACCAATACGTTTTATCTACAATTTCTCTTCGTTATTTCTCTTCATATAACAAGGATTAAAAAGGATTTGCCAGTAGATTGTCTACTTGATTTATAATGACTGCTAGCTAAGATTTTGAAAGTAAATCCAATCAGTCCAATCAAAGTTACTGTAGATATGTGATTTGAAATCATTRTATCTGTGGCCAACGACCTTGAGCCTTCTTGGAAGGGCACTTCTAATCTAAGTCTATGGCAGYACCCAAAGGGCTCACATTCTTGATGTCTACCCTTACTAAAGGTGGATGACATGTGTCCTCATGAGTGACAGAAKACTGAGCCAATGCTCCTATTTTCTGCTGACCAGCCCCACCACCACAGAACGCACTGAGCTAGGCTGAAACACCTGCATTTTGGAGATGCCTTACTCAAGAAAACAAAAAAGAGACCATGTTTGTGTGGCTTTATTAACTCAATGATATATATACAGTGGGGAGAACAAGTATTTGATACACTGCCGATTTTGCAGGTTTTCCTACTTACAAAGCATGTAGAGATCTGTAATTTTTATCATAGGTACACTTCAACTGTGAGAGAAGGAATCTAAACAAAAATCCAGAAAATCACATTGTATGATTTTTAAGTAATTCATTTGCATTTTATTGCATGACATAAGTATTTGATCACCTACCAACCAGTAAGAATTCCGGCTCTCACAGACCTGTTAGTTTTTTCTTTAAGAAGCCCTCCTGTTCTCCACTCATTGTATATTAACTGCACCTGTTTGAACTCGTTACCTGTATAAAAGACACCTGTCCACACACTCAATCAAACAGACCTCAACCTCTCCACAATGTAGACCAGAGAGCTGTGTAAGACATCAGGGATAAATTGTAGACTGCACAAGCTGGGTGGGCTACAGACAATAGCAAGCAGCTTGTGAGAAGCAACAACTGTTGGCGCAATTATTAGAAAATTAGAAGTTCAAGATGATGGTCAATCCACCCTCGGTCTGGGCTCCATGCAAGATCTCACTTCGTGGCATCAATGATAGAGGAAGTGAGGATCAGCCAGAACTACCGGCAGGACCTGGTCAATGACCTGAAAGAGCTGGGACCACAGTCTAAAGAAACCATTAGTAACACACTACGCCGTCATGATTAAATCCTGCAGCGCACAGGTCCCCCCTGCTCAAGCAGGCGCATGTCCAGGCGTCTGAAGTTTCCAATGACCATCTGGTGATCCAGAGGAGGAATGGAGAGAGTCATGTGTTGATGATTCAAAAATAAGAGCTTTTTGGTCAAACTCCATCGCCGTTTTGGAGGAAGAAGAAGGATGAGCTACAACCCAAGCAACATCCCAACGTGAAGCTGGGGTGGAAACATCATTCTTTGGGATGCTTTTCTGCAAAGGGGACAGGACGACTGCACCGTATTGAGGGGAAGGATGGATGGGGCCATGTATTGCGAGATCTAGCCAACAACTCCTTCCTCAGTAAGTGATTGATAATGGGTCGTGGCTGGTCTCCAGCATGAAACGACCGAAACACACAGCCAGGGCAACTAAGGAGTGGCTCCGTAAGAAGTATCTCAAGGTCCTGAGTGGCTAGCCAGTTCCAGACCTGAACAATAGATAATCTTGGGGAGCTGAAAGTCGTATGCCCAGCGACAGCCCCGAAACCTGAAGGATCTGGAGAAGGTCTGTATGGAGGAGTGGGCCAAAATCCTGCTGCAGTGTGTGCAAACCTGGTAAGACTACAGGAAACGTATGATCTCTGTAATTGCAAACAAAGATTCTGTACAAATATTAAGTTCTGATTTTCTGATGTTCAAATACTTATGTCATGCAATAAAAATGCGAATTATTACTTAAAAATCATACAATGTGATTTGTGTGTTTTGGTTTAGATTTCCGTCTTCACAGTTGAAGTGTACCTATGATAAAAATTACAGACCTCTACATGCTTTGTAAGTAGGAAAACCGCAAAATCGGCAGTGTATCAAATACTTGTTCTCCCCACTGTATATATATATATTTTTTAACATTATTTGCAAACTGATGTGTGACAGTATTAATGCCAAAATAACATACATAACAGGCAAACCCCCCCCCAGAACCCCCCCCAATAAATATATGCACATATTTTTTTCATTTTTTTTTTGCAAAAATGTAGGTTCGCACTGAGATACAGGTGATTCTACACTAATTCGTGGGATTTGTTTGTTTGTTTCCTGTTCTTGCATACAGTGCAACTTGACTCAGATCTTGTGAAGGTGTGTTTGTGGTGCGTCCTCATCTACAGTGGAGGCATTGATCTCATTGTACAGGGCTTGGGTGCCACCATATGTGGCTCACAGCAAACCCTGTTCTCCTGGTCCTCAGGAGTCAAACCTGTCCGAGGAGTCAAACCCTGATCTGAGTGGCAAACCTGCTCGAGAGTTTATGTCCTGAGGTGGCAACTGTCCCTGAGGATTCACCCTGCTCTGGGTGGCAAACCCCTGTCTGAGTCAACCTGCTAGGTGGCAAACCCTGCTCCTGAGGAAGTAACCCCTGCTCCTGAGGAGTAAACCCCTGACACCCTGCTCTGAGGTGGCAAACCCCTGCTCCTGAGGTCAAACCCCTGCTTCCTGTCTGAGGACGTACGCCTGAGGTCACTGAGGACGTCAAACCCCTGCTCTGAGGTGGCAAACCCCTGCTCCTGAGGAGTCAAACCCCTGCTCCTGAGGTGGCAAACCCCTGATCCTGAGGAGTCAACCCCTGCTCTGAGGTGGCAAACCCCTGCTCCCTGCAGGTGGCAAACCCTGCTCCTGAGGTGCAAAACCCCTGATCCTGAGGTGGCAACCCCTGCTCTGAGGTTAAACCTGTTCTGAGGTGCAAACCCCTGCTCCTGAGGTGGCAAACCTGATCTTGGGTGGAAACCTGCTCCTGAGGATTCAAAACACCTGTTCTCCTATTCTGAGTGTTCCTGATGAACTTCAGATAGTACAGTTATCATGTGCCATGTGCTGGGAGGTGTCAGTAACTGAACAYAATTCTGTCTGTTACAGAAGCGTTTTACTCACCTTTGCCTGAGCATCTCTTGTCTGTTTCTCGTGATGACTTGGTGAAGGAACAGCAGGACGACCCCTCTTTGAAGGAGCTGTTTGACAGTGTTGCCAGCTGATGGGATAGAAAGCTCTGCACAAGGTTACTGCCTTCAAAACAGTATGCTTGTTCGCAGGTGCGTGCCTCATGGGGAAAACTTTGAAGGTGATCTTATCATGCAGATTGTAGTTTCGCCAGACAGTGCTTAAAATCTCCCATGATAATGTTGCTGGACATTTGGGAGTTAGGAAAACGTATGACCGTATTTTGCGTTACTTTTTCTGGCCAAGGTTGAAATGTGACATCTCTGCTTACATAAAAATATGTCACACATGCKAGTTGACTGGTAAGCCAA
The DNA here is from genome assembly GCF_002910315.2 of Salvelinus sp. IW2-2015. Taxonomy (NCBI): domain Eukaryota; kingdom Metazoa; phylum Chordata; class Actinopteri; order Salmoniformes; family Salmonidae; genus Salvelinus; species Salvelinus sp. IW2-2015. The sequence goes on from NC_036865.1 coordinate 20,269,330, forward strand.
ATCAGTCAATTAAACCTGCTCTTCTGTATCCTATTCCTGCCATTGGTCAGCCTTTTMAATATTTGATCATTGACTGTGTTGGTACTTTGCCCCATTCTGTCTGGCATTAGCTATTTGCTTACAGTGATATGCCACGCAACCAGGTACCCTGCTGCTTATCCGCTACGCACAATAACTAAGTCTGTTGTGAAGGCTTTATCTCAGTTCATCTCTGTATTTGGCATTCCTAAGGTCATTTAGAGTGACCAAGGCTCGAATTTTACCTTTCATGTTTGCACAAGTGCTACAGCAGCTTTGTGTCTAGCAGAACCAGTCATGTACAGTCCCAGGATGAGTTAGAGCATTTTCATCAAACCCTAAAGTCTCTCCTGCCTGCATACTGTATAGAGCTAGATTGTGATTGGGAAGAAGGTTTGCCATGGTTACTGTTGGCAGCTTGAGAAGTTGTCCAGGAGTGTAGGATTTAGCCCAAATGATCTGTTCTTTGGACATGCAGTGCGTGGACCTCTGGCTGTGTTGCATGACAGCTGAGGAACAGTAGAGCCAKCACTAAATTTACTTGGTTATGTTAATGGTTTTCGTAATAGTGTTCTTAGCTGGTGAAATGGAAAAAGAGAAACTGGAAAGTGCACAAGTAAAGATTAAGCATATTTATGACCGTCYGACTGAACGTAGAAAATTTWGCCCTGGTGCTAGGTTTTAGCTCTGTTACCAATTGTAGGTTATGCTTTTTAGGCTAAGTTCACTGGGCCTTTCACAGTGGTGTGCAAAGTGTCTGAACAGAACTATCTGGTTGCAACTACTAAGCGCAGGAAGGCCTCCCAACTTTTTCATGTGAACTTGTTGAAACCTCACTACCATCAGTCATCGGCATCGATTCCTGTTAAGTCAGGTGATAGGTAACTTAGTTCTGCCCTTTCTGCATTCTCAGTTGCCCTAGACTCCTTTTCGCCTCATACTTTGTATGAGGAAGAGTTCAGCTTCTGAGGGTAGTTTGAAAAATTCAGAAGTGTTGGGGATTCCTTTCCTCTTCCTCATATGGAGGATTGTGTTGATTGTGTTGAAGTGGGTTCTGCAAAGTTTCGGAGCAAGTTCAATCTCCTTAAAGGGTACTGGCAGGTCCTCTTGTCTACTAGAGCAAGGGAGAGTTGTGCTTTCATCACAAATTCTGGACTGTATTCTTATACAGTTATGCCTTTTAGTTTGCGTAATGCACCTGCAACATTTAAGCACCTCGTGAACTGTGTTGTCTTTGGTCTGGACGGATGTACGGTGTACTTGGATAAAGTGGACATTTATAGTGACACCTGCTCTCAGTATGTCCAACGTATACAAGCACTGTTTGATAGGTTGGCTTGGGTACGTTTGACAATTAATCTTAGTTTAATAAAAGTATTCCTTTTACATTTGTATCATGCGCAGTCTCCTTTTGTTGTTACGAACTATGAGCCAGGGTTCCAAACTGCCTCTGGAAGCAACATCGTTGGGAGCTTCATGAAATGGATTTCCATGGCTGAGCAGCCACACACAATCCTAAGGTCGCAATGCCAAGCATTGGCTGGAYTGGTCTAAAGCTCTCCGCCATTGGACTCTGGAGCAGTGGAAACGCTTTCTCTGGAGAGATGAATCACACTTCACCATCTGGTAGTTTGACGGATTAATCTGGGTTTGGCAGATGCCAGGAGAACGCTACGGGCCCCAATGCATAGTGGCAACTGTAAAGTTTGGTGGAGGAATAATGGTCTGGGMCTGTTTCATGGTTTGGGATAGGCCCCTTAGTTCCAATGAAGAGAAATCTTAACACTACAGCATTCAATGACATTCTAGACGATTCTGTACTTCCAACTTTTTGGCAACAGTTTAGGGAAGGCCCTTTWKTGTTTTAGCATGACAATGCCCCCGTGCAGAAAGCGAGGTCCATACATAAATGGTTTGTCGAGATCGGTGTGAAAGAAATTGACTGGCCTGCACAGAGCACTGACCACAATTCAATTGAACACCTTTGGGATGAATTGGAACGCCGACTGCGAGCCAGGCCTAATCGCCCAACATCAGTGCCCGACCTTACTAATGCTCTTGTGGCTGAAGTGAAGCAAGTCCCCGCAGCAAGTTCCAACATCTAGTGGAAAGCCTTCCCAGAGGAGTGGAGGTTGTCATAGCAGCAAAGGCAGGACCAACTCCATATTAATGCCCAGGATTTTGGAATGAGTTGTTCGATGAGTAGGTGTCCACATACTTTTGATKATGTAGTGTATCTATCTCCCTTTCACTCTCTCACTCACTCTCACTCTCTTCAATTTCACTTTTCAGGACACACTTTTGATTCAGGCCTCTCTCTGAAATGTGGACTGTCCATATGGACCTCTCGTCTCCCTTTATGCCTTGTGTTGCATAACTGCAGATGTGCCCGGTCGTGAGTCGTGCCTGTTGACTCTGCTGTGCGGGTGTGGAGAGAAGGGAWGGGCCGCCGGAAGGAGATCCCAAAACCACTGTGTCCAAACGGATGAGTCTGTGGCAGGGTTTCTACTCCATCCTTCCTCCCTCGTTCCATCCCTCCCTTCCCTCCCAAAACCACTGGCTCCTGACTGGGCCACTGTTTGCGGACCAGGTGTGAAAACAGTGCAGGCATAGAACCAATCAACAGCAGCAGCCCCGGCCATACCTACAAATATATCACAGTTTGAGCATTTTCTCTCATACTTTTTTTTTTACTCCTCGTTCATATACTGCTGAATAAGAGAGATTATATGGAGGGAGAATTAATCATTTAAGTACAGTGTATGTTTGTCTAGTACATTTTAGGGTTGATTTATTTGACATAAACTAAGTTAATCACCAATTGCCCCCCACCAAAAAAAAGGTTATGTCACAATGTGTTTTTTTGCAACTCTCATACATGGAAGTCAAGTACATATAAACATTAACTGGATAAGTGGTTTGAAAATAGACTAACTTCTGTGGAAATACTATAGTTATACCAAATGTGAGTCGTACAATAGTTACATTGGGGAGGAATCAATGGACATCCACCCACTGCAGATGGAAGAGGTCCTCTACCTAGTTTAAATTGATCGTAAATGCTATACTTTCACCTCTACTCCTATTGCTTGAGCACAAACTACAAAAATATAGAAATATTATTTTTTTCTCTTGAATACTTTCACTGACATCAAGCTGATTTGTAGCTTACATCATTAGACATGGTCCAAGRATGACAGTGGTACAGATAAAAAGCAAGGCACAGGAATGTAATAGGTTTAGTTTTGTGGAGGAGAGTATTAGCTCTGAAGTTAAATCTATCATACTGTTGTGAGAGTTATACCCTAGTCTCTGCAGTCTTTTATTGATGGTTAGGAGGTGCACTCCACTCCTGGGTGGGTGGGTGGGTGGGTTGGTTGTTAGGAGTAATATTTAGTTTGATTCATAGCAACCCAAAAAGCGTGGGAGCTTAGTCTGTTCACAGAGCCTCCTGTGACTTTTTCTTACAGCACACTTTGTTCATTGTGTAAGGCAGAGGTGCACACAGAAGCACAAGGTTACTCCAGTTCATAGCCTGGTTGTGCCTGTTTGAGTAATTAAGCCGGCATATTATGTAATGGTTATTGCTACCATAGTACAAGAAAATGTGATGCATTACGTCCACCATCATGAAGAAAACTGAGAACAGTTGCTTTTAATATTGCACAAATATAGAACCAGACTGAACTATTCTAACGAACCTCAACAATTTTTGTGACATTTCTTGGGMAAATACTAAAAAAGCCTCACATCTACTTGGACAACTATAGATCCTGAACCCGACTCATTCCAATCCCATTCTGCTATGCATTGTCCTCAGTAAATCATTTTTTAAAGAAACAGCTACACCTGCTGAATTATTGCTGGCATTACCGATATAATGTAGGCTTTTGCTGACTCAAGTCTCAAAAAGGCACATAACAAAATGTTGAATAAAATCATAAAGAGTGTGTGATGTCACAGGGTAGGCTAAATCCATTGGAATTCAATSACTTTTTGACAGCATCCATTTTGATATAAACCAAACTTTCCATACATTTTTGCCAATGGAGGAAGTTGTCAGGAAGTGACTTTTTGGATCTGAAACATTCAGGAGATAAATATGCTCAAAGTTGACACATTTCGCATACCCCACCATACCATGAGATATCCATGTCATTTAAGAAGTGTTGGTGGCTTGCGGGCTGGTTGAATAAAGACAAAACAATACCTTAAACGCATAAATGTGTCATTCTTGTGCAATTTATATTTATGGGCTACATTGAGGGMTTTTTTCTCATTATTTTAGGGTATTATTTAATTTTTTTTGTTACTGCATTTTTCCCCCTGGTCCTTAAACATCTTTGCTCTGCGAAAGAAGCAGAGATGACAGAAAACTTGACCGATGTCAACTAGATAGAAGCATTCATTCTATAGATTTATAACATCATCTTGAACAAGGGGTTACGTTTATTTCGTCTTCTAGGGCAATATATAATGACAGAAGAGAAGCTGCATGTATCTAATTATAGACAAGTTGACTTATAAATAGGCTACTGAAATGTCGGAAATTATAAGCAGAAACATGTTTAATTCAGGCAACAACAAAAAATTCCTGCTCCCCCTGTCAAAAAATCGTTCTGCTGTCTCTGTAGCTAGCCTACAGCGTATTTTCTATATTAGTGTTAAAGCCAATTTATGCTTGATCTGCAAATGTGGTCAGAGACTCCATATGGAGGGTGTGACACAATTGCGGWGCCTTCYGAAGCCTGAAGAGGCCAAATTGACCTCTGTACCGCATCGCTGTYCCCCTCCCAAATTGTGTAACAATGTGGAGGGCTCCATATAGCTCAGCATTGACATGATTGGTTGATGGTAGTTGGGGGCGGGAGGTCCTGTATTAACYCAAACTCACTTCCTTGGCAACTTCCTTCACAACAGCTCTGCTCAACAGATCTGTGCTGCTGCACAAAGCACAATAATTATGAATGCCCTCACTTCTGCAGAGGCCTTATCACCGTAAATGCTGCACGGCCAATGCAGATGTCGATTTGACCATGCKGTGCTTTTTAGGGTCTGGTGCAGGCCTCACATTTTCACTTTATCACATATAGTTAGGCGGRTGCAGATGGGTTACTAGCAAGTGCGGGCAGGTGCAGGTAAAAGGCACTACATGGTCAATCCGAGGTCTGCATTGGTCATGCAGCATTTACGGTGATACAACCTCTGCAGAAGTCAGGGCATTCACACTTCTTGCTTCGCAGAGCAGTGTAGAGCTGTTGAGCAGAGCTGTTGTGAAGGAAGTTGTAAAGGAAGTGAGTTTGTGTTTATACAGGACCTCCCACCCCCCTACCATTAACCAATCATGTCAATGCGGAGTTATACGGAGCCCTCCGCATTGTAAAAAAAATGTGTAGGCGCACGGCGATGAGTTATGGAGCTCAATTTGGCTTCTACATGCCTCCGGAGACTCCACAATTGCGTCACACCCTCCATACGGAGCCTTCGACTACATTTCCAGATCAAGCATAAATTGGCTWTGAACAAACAGCTGACTTGTGCACCACTAGCAGGCACAACACAAAAKCCTCAGATGATGTAAAATAGGATCTAACTGCTACATATGCTAACATGAAGAAAATCTGACTTTACACGTTTTTATATAGGCCTAATAATATTTACAATTTATTTTCAAGAAATTATAAATAGTTTGGCAACCATGTTTGTAACCTTTTAAATTATATTAATCTCAAGAGTTTATATTTTACACTGATGAAGACATGGATGTCTCATGGTAAGGTGGGCTATGCTATAGGTCAACTTTGAGCACCTTTGTCTCTTTGAATGTTTTGGCATTTAGGTCCAACAAGTCACTTTTTGAGCACTTCTACAATGAGCAACCACGTATGGAAGATTTCGTTCAAATCAAAAGGGGTTCTGCAAAGTTTTTTTTTGTTTTTGCATTAGACTCTTGCAGTGTGTGTGTGTGTGTGTGTGTGTGTGTGTGTGTGTGTGTGTGTGTGTGTGTGTGTGTGTGTGTGTGGTGTGTGTGTGTGTGTGTGTGTGTGTGTGTGTGTGTGTGTTGTGTGTGTCATTTATTGACCAACAGATATAATGCCATTTATTAACCATATTCATTGGTGATAGGGCTATCTTGAGGATATTTTATATTTCCATAAAGTTAAGAGATGTGTTTAAATAGATTATTATCAATCAATTACCAATTCAAGTTCTAACTTCTAACTTTGTAACAATGACTAACAACATAAAAACAAACTACTTTTAGTTTTTATGGTTGCCTAGTGGTTAGAGCGTTGGGCCAGTAACCGAAAGGTTGCTTCAGCAGTGATAAATTCATGAACTTCTTTGAGGAAAAGATCATGATCATTAGAAAGCAAATTACAGACTCCTCTTTAAATCTGCGTATTCCTCCAAAGCTCAGTTTGTCCTGATCTGCACAACTCTGCCAGGACCTAGGATCAAGGGAGACACTCAAGATATTTAATACTATATCTCTTGACACATTGATTAAAATAATCATGGCCTCTAAACCTTCAAGCTGCGTACTGGATATTCCAACTAAACTATCTGAAAGAGCAGCTTCCTGTGCTTGGCCCTCCTATGTTGAACATAATAAACGGCTCTCTATCCACCGGATGTGTACCAAACTCACTAAAAGTGGCAGTAATAAAGCCTCTCTTGAAAAAGTCAACCTTGACCCAGAAAATATGAAAAACTATCGCCTATATCGAATCTCCCATTCCTCTCAAAAAAATTGAAAAAGCTGTTGCGCAGCAACTCACTGTCTTCCTGAAGACAAACAATGTATACGAAATGCTTCAGTCTGATTTTAGACCACATCATAGCACTGAGACTGCACTTGTGAAGGTGGTAAAATACCTTTTATGGCATCAGACCGAGGCTCTGCATCTGTCCTCGTGCTCCTAGATCTTAGTGCTGCTTTTGATACCATCGATCACCACATTCTTTTGGGAGATTGGAAACCCAAATTGGTCTACACGGACAAGTTCTGGCCTGGTTTAGATCTTATCTGTCGAAAGATATCAGTTTGTACCTGTGGATGGTTTGTGCTCTGACAAATCAACTGTACATTTTTGGTGTTCCTCAAGGCTCCGTTTTATGACACTATTGTTTTCACTTATATTTTAGCTATTGGTAATGTCATTCGGAAACATAATGTTAACTTTCACTGCTATGCGGACGACACACAGCTGTACATTTCAATGAAACATGGTGAAGCCCAAAAATTGCCTCCCTGGAAGTCTGTGTTTCAGACATAAGGAAGTGGATTGCGGCAAATGTTCTACTTTTAAACTCAGACAAAACAGAGATGCTAGTTCTAGGTCCCAAGAAACAAAGAGATCTTCTGTTGAATCTGACAATTAATCTTGATGGTTGTACAGTCATCTCAAATACAACTTTGAAGGACCTCTGTGTTACTCTGGACCCTGATCGCTCTTTTGACAAACATATCAAGACTGTTTCAAGGACAGCTTTTTTCCATCTACGTAACATTGCAAAAATCAGAAACTTTCTGTCAAAAATGATGCAGAAAAATGTATCCATGCTTTTGTCACTTCTAGGTTAGACTACTGCAATGCTCTACTTTCCGGCTACCCAGATAAAGCACTAAATAAACTTCAGTTATTGCTAAACACGGCTGCTAGAATCTCGACTAGAATCTTGAAATGTGATCATATTACTCCAGTGCTAGCCTCTCTACACTGGCTTCCTGTTAAGGCAAGGGCTGATTTCAAGGTTTTACTGCAAACCTACAAAGCATTTGGTCCTCCCGTACATACCTACACGTATGATACGGTCCTTYSTGTCCCTAGAATTTCTAAGCAAACAGCTGGAGGCACGGCTTTCTCCTATAGAGCTCAATCTTRATGGAATGGTCTGCCTATCCATGTGAGAGACGCAGACTCAGTCTCAACCTTTAAGTCTTTATTGAAGATTCATCTCTTCATTAGGTCCTATGATTGAGTGTAGTCTGGCCCAGGAGTGTGAAGGTGAACGGAAAGGCACTGGAGCAACGAACCGCCCGTTCTGTCTCTGCCTGACCGGTTCCCCTCTCTCCACTGGGATTCTCTGCCTCAAACCCTATTACAGGGGCTGAGTCACTGGCTTACTGGTGCTCTTCCATGCCATCCCCAGGAGGGGTGTGTCACTTGAGTGGGTTCAGTCACTAATATGATTTTCCTGTCCGGGTTAGTGCCCCCACGTGGGGGAGATCTTCATGGGCTATACTCGGCCTTGTCTCAGGATGGTAAGTTGGTGGTTGAAGATATCCCTCTAGTGGTGTGGGGGCTGTGATTTTGCAAAGTGGGTGGGGTTATATCCTGCCTGTTTGGCCCTGGGGGCTGTCTCTCTCTCTCTCTCTCTCTCTCTCTCTCTCTCTCTCTCTCTCTCTCTCTCTCTCTCTCTCTCTCTCTCTCTCTCTCTCTCGCTTCTACACCAGCCTTGTTTGCTGTTTGGGGTTTTAGGCTGGGTTTCTGTACAGCACTTTGTGACATCAGCTGATGTAAGAAGGGCTTTATAAATACATTTGATTGATTGATTGGTTGCTGGATCAATCCTTGAGCTGACAAGGTAAAAATCTGTCATTCTGCCCCTGAACAAGGCAGTTAACCCACTGTTCCCCGATAGGCCGTCATTGTAAATAAGAATTTGTTCTTTAACTGACATGCCTAGTTAAATTTAAAAAAATGTGTTAGTCATTGTTACAAAAAGTCTTAGGATACTTTTTTTCGCCACATCCAGTAAGGGGAGCAGGCCACGCCCGGACAAATTGGGCGTGGCCTGCTGCCCTTACGGGAAGTCGAGAATAAAGTCTCCAAAGAGTTTTAAAAACTCAGCCAAGCCAACAAAGCGGTGAGTGTTGAGATAGCGACGAAGAAAATAAGTATTACGAATTGATTAAATGTAACGAGTTTGCTAGCTACAGTAGTTATACAAACAATATCGTCACCGTTAGTTAGCATAACAACGAAGCTAGCGTTAGCTGAGTCCTAGTCAATGGCTAGCTAACTTAACGTTATCTAGCTAAATTAATGAACGTTAGCGAGAGCGCATGGCATCTAGCAAGGGAACATTAGATACTTAGCTGCATAATTATTGAATGGCATATGTGTTTAACTTTACAATAAATCACATATTTATGTCCCGGGAAGCCACCATGGCTAGTAACGTTAGCTAACTAACGTTAACTAGCTTGCTAAGTTATCTGTGTTTACATGTAGTTACCTACTGTACCATGTTTTCTAGCGATAGTTAGCCGCAGTATAAATTGTTTGTCTTGACCGACTAASGTTAACGTGGTAGCCAGGTAACGACTAACGTTTATTTAACGTTAACTAGCTCGAAATTGGTKAACTAACGTTTAGCTAGTTAACTAGCTGGACAAATAAGTTTTAAAAACTACCTTGGGCTTGTCAATAATCAGTTGTAGRTAACTTACCATTCAGTGTTTCAGTTGCGATAACTAAACATATGTTGCTGACCTTTATGAAGATGCAGCTGGATTATACACTAGCTAACTAGGTAAACCTTTCACATCCTGTTATATCAGTGCCACCTAGCTAAATGTTATGTCTCGTCTCAACACAGGGGAAAAGATGCACTACTATCGTTATGAAAATGAAGAGGTCAGCTGCTGCTACAAGTACCTCATGTTTAGCTACAACATAATATTTTGGGTAAGTAGCACTAGCGGTAGCCCTGTAAACCTTTTAAGGCAGGCAAATGCTTAGCCTCTCTTGAGACCCCAAGAGTGAAATACTTACACTCATCTCTAACATGTAGGCTCAGCATTCCCGAACAGTCCCATTACAAGTCAGAATGTTGAACAAACTTCACTTCAACTTACTTTACCTATTGTCTGCTGCTATTGTCTCTGTTGTCTGAAGTAATCTGAGACAAAATATCCACAGGGAAGTGTTATCAACCAGACTTTGAGTACGCTGGCTTGTATTTCTGGTTGTGTTTTCAATACTGACGCAACAAACACTTGCACAATATGGCCGAACAACAGACCGAACCTGTCCCATCCCAATCAGCTGGCAAACTTCACAAACACTTCAAGCTGATTGCGAGGAAACGTGCTTCGGTTGACTACGTTCTGTTAAATTTGGCTATTGGTTACATATTGTGCAATGTGTCAGACATATTGTGCAATGTGTCAGGAGATTGAAAATCCAAGCGACAGAACCTACCGGCACCGCAAAAAGTCGCGTTATCAACACTTTCCTGTGGATACCTTATCTCTACCACCTACCGTCAAAAGCACGGACAACCGGTTAAGTAAGTGTAAATATAATTGTATTCAACATTTTGGCTCGTAGACTCTTGCGTCTTTTTTAGGCAGACCTCTTTCAGACTGAAACTGAATATCATGGGGTAACCGTGGTAAGTCTGTTCAGGCATGCAAATACTATGACACCACCTTGTCTCATTTGGTGCTAAGCAATGAATCTAGCTATGCATATACTGTTGGCTATGAGTCATCCATGAGCAGTACCTAAATCAGATATTAGAATACTGCAACAATAGGGTTTTCTTTTCATGCAAGAATTTGTAGGAAACACATTGATTCCATTCAACCATTTTCTGCCTCGGAGGCCAGATGGCAGCCTCTGCAGGCTGACCCGGTGCCACTGTCTATCTACAGAGTACTTTTTCCATAGCCTCTCCCTCTAAAAAAATCCTCCACTGGTAACAGCCATGGCTTTGGTTGATTTGGTCAATTAAAGAATAGTGCAAAATATTGTTTTGTGSTTTTTCCTGCCACTTTACACATTTCATCAATTCCCTGCCAACATCGAGTTGAGAATGAACATTCAGAGCCCATACTTCCTGCTTTAGAGTGAACAGGACTCAGTCTGATGGGTGCTAGTTTCCTCTCTTGGTGTCAACAGGAAATGTAGAAATGTTTCAGTTTGTTTTCTGGTTAAGAGTGTTACTTCGTCTCTTGATAGGGAAGGGGGTGTGGTAACCATTTGTGACTGCTCTTCCTGTTTTTAAAAATGTATTAATTYTGTTGCTTCCCCTTTGTAATTAAAGCTGTTGTCACTGTTTGTGGTCAGCAGGATCCCTCTTTTTTTATTTATAACTATGCTTCAATGTTCTTTAGTGTGCAGAGGTCTATCTAATGCCCTGGTTAAATACAAGTTAACACACCTGATGTAAACAAACAAACACACCAGAAAAAATACTTTCTATGCTTCTTTCCTCAGCTGGCTGGAGCAGCATTCATCGCCATTGGGTTCTGGGCCTGGAGTGAGAAGGTGAGTGGGCAGCTTCTACCATGGCCCTGTGACTGTTTCACCACTGGACAGAGACAACTGAACTCTGCCCAATGACTGTTTGTATAATTGTGTTTGAGATAGACCTTAAACACACAGACTGATTGGCAGTATAATACTTAAGCCAGGATTATCCAGTCACTTCATCACAGCTTTTGAAAGATTCACAATTATCAAATTCAAATGTAATTCCCCCTCTTGTTACACATGTCTTAACTTTAGCTGATAATGCATTTTAATGTAAATGTCTGTTGTGTAGGGTCGAACCGCTTGACTACATTAGAGGTTATTCTAATGCGTATTGGACCTATTAATGTTACTAGGTAACACCGCAGCTTTTAATCACAGGTACGCCGTGATCTATTCAATGTTTGAAATAATGCCTGCATGTTGATGCTATTCTTGAAATTATATCAGCCTCTGTGTGTCATCAGTGTTTAGTGCTGAGTGATTAGTGCTTTTTTAGGGCCGTTTCAGTTTGATTATTAAAAATCTGTTTTCAGTTTCTATTGAAAAAAAAAAGGAAACATTAAATGCATTGTGTTGAATGCTGTCCCAACACAGAATAAAACAATTAATAAAATGCCCATGTTAGTGACTGCCCATTACTGCTTATCACTTATTACCGATTTATTCACAATCCTTTAATACAATATTTCAGTTGTGTATATTACAATTGTTGGTCATCTAATCTCTATAGAGCTGCTGCCTATGCTGTTTGACAAAATCAGTATTGTTTTAGTTCTTTAAAGTAAATAAGGCAAACTTGTCACTGCTGGATACCAACCATGTATTTTCAGGMAGAGATACCTTGTGAAGCAACTGCTCTCTACCCCCTCGCACATTCTAACCTAATTTAGCAGTCCGGGCTCTCTTATGACAAYTAGATGGATTATGGTCATTGTAGGTAATTAKAAKAWWTTCTGCACAAAGGTATATAGGATATTGGCTTGTTGGAAACTATTACTCCCTACTACATCGCACAGTAAAGGCTTGATATGATTTATATCTATAGAAACTGCAATATGCGAATTGAGCTCACCGGGAAAAAATGAGCAAAATAGATTTCAAATAATTGACCAGACTTCGGTCCTGTGTCGCCATACACAATAGCCTGGGGGTCTGTTGGCTCAACTGTTAAAGTCTGATGTTAAAGTCTCTAACAAATCCTTTCTGGGTACCAATTAAGTACCTTACTGGAATTGTTTTTCAATTAAAATGGTAAAAAATAAATCAATAGCATCTTAGCAAAGAGCAATAATTTTGTTAGGGCTGTTTTGGGAGTGGGAAAAACTGAAAACTAGCTGTTATTGTAAGATGTTTGGAACTTATTGGTTTAACTAATTGACTGCCTGGTGATGTCACTGTTGAAGGCCAAACCTCCATCTCACCAAAACAGTCAGTCTATTCAAACAACTCTTGGACTTTAAAGAGCATTATCATTTTTGCAATACCACAGTATTATTCCAACATTGTGTGGCTATATCTATATTTGAGAAATYTCATCTTTTTGACTGCACTAGGCCTTTAACTCGACTGCTCTCTCACCTATAGGGTGTGCTGTTGGACCTGACCCAGGTGACACGGCTACATGGCTTTGACCCTGTGTGGCTGGTGCTGGCTGTGGGAGGTATCACCTTCATCCTGGGCTTCGCAGGATGTGTAGGTGCACTCAGGGAGAACATTTGCCTCCTCAAATTTGTGAGTACCACACCCCTTAAACAATCCTTTTTCTCRGTGTCTCATAGCATACTGGTAAATATATTTGAGCTGCCCTTACAAACATGCACCTCTGTTGGCCCAGCTTGTGCTCCATGAGTCAGACATGCTCCACAGTTGATTCCTCATCCTATGACTAACAATGGGTGTCTATCTTGAGTGGAAATCTATGAGTAAGGGATTCCTTCATTCACCACATCCTGCATTGTAGTGTTGCACGGTAATATCACAGTATCAAAACATCATGATACTTAAGATYCCAACTTTTAAGAAAACCGTAGTAAAGTTTCATGTGACAGTACTACATTTTTCAGCCCTACCAATCTAAAGAATCTGCTGGCACCTGTTATAAAATGTTATGTAKGTGTTTTATAAATTCAGGTGGATTTTTTTTTTAAGCAACGCTAATCTCTTGAATGCCCCAGTCCAATAATATCCACTTCACTTTCATGCATATATCAAGTGTGGGAGCTGTAATCAGCCAGCCGGCAGCCACATCCCCTTCCAGCCATCACTCACCTGCTTCTCTCAGTCCGCTCTGTCTGCGCATCTATTCCTCAGTCAGTTTTTAAAATAGAATTTAGCTGTGATGGCGAGTGGGGATGCACACCCTGATGAGTCTTCTGTTACATTGGAGCAGTGCGAGCAAAGTCGATAGAATGTATCATTTCATAAAGCACAGGCCAGTCTGAGTAGGCTGTGCAAGTTCACTGTCAATCAGCCTTTGAGTGCCAGAGGATAAATACAGCACAGCTTAGTGACAGGCATACTTGCAGCTTTACAGTAGAGAAAATATCTTGTCTTTAGCTCAAATGGCAAAAAAACATTGCCCGTATTACTGGAGCTACCATTTTWAATTTTCTGCATGATTTAACGCATATTTTATATACACTGAACAAAAATATAAATGCAACATCCCAGAAACTTTCTATACGCACAAAAACCTTATTTCTCAAATTTTGTGCACAACTTTGTGCAATTGGCATGCTGACTGCAGGCAATGTCCACCACAGCTGTTGCTAGATAATTTAACAGGTAGGCCTAGTGTGTGGGAGACGGAGGGAGCATCTGTCTGTTTTTAATGAAGAGGTAAAGGTTTCATGCTGTGTTTTCCTCCTTATTGCCACAATGACATGCAGATCATTATGCATGTGTATTCCTCCAGCCAAAACACAGGTAGGCCTTTGAAAATGTGAGAAAATCAGCTGTTCTATCCAGTATTATGTTAGTGTGATGTTGAATACTATACGTGTTGAGTAGGAGTGTGAATATCAGTGAAAGGTTGTTGATGTAGCACATGTTCCTGTTTTCTAAACGTTATGCGCAAGTATCACAGGGACGGGATGAACCGGGCGCTAGGCCACTCAGAATCGTTTTCTTTTGTGGTATCGCTATTCTTGGCCTGGTATCGAATCATTAGTAAAATGTTGGTATTGTGATAACACTTCTCTATTGATAAGGGTATGCAATTCTTTTTTTTAGTTTTGTCTACTCATGCTACCGCGAACACGACTGTCCTGTTTTTCTGTGTCTGACTCTGATGCRCCTCTATTAGTCTCACCACGGGTAAATGGCTTGTTTCTCTCCTTCAGTTCTCAGGGGTCATCGGGTTCATCTTCTTCCTGGAGTTGACGGCAGCCGTGCTGGCGTTTGTCTTTCAGGACAACGTCAGGGAGTGGATCAATGACTTCTTCCTGGCCAACGTCAAGGCCTACAGAGAGGACATCGACCTGCAGAACCTCATCGACTCCCTGCAAAAGATGGTAGGAGAGAGGGAGAGCTATGCACGTTCTGGCTGTGGGGGTGGGTAATGGGATATAGAGGCAGAGAAAGGGATTGTGAGACAAGGTGATGTTTTAACCAGTGCCTCTTTCCCCTCCCTGATAATGTCTTGCTGCTGTTTTGTTTCATGTTGTCTCTCACATCCTTTCTGTCACATTGTTTCCTTTCCTACTAACCACTCAGAGATTGTTCATACATTCCAGTGTTAGTGTGTGCTTGTTTTCATAAGTCTRGCTACAATGGCCTGTTCTCTGGGGACCTGATGAGACCTGAACTGTTGTCCTCCCAGTGTATATGTACTGTATGCTCAGTCCTACACTGTCAGATGTGTGGTATGAAGACGCTTCAGTGTGTTTGGTTAGTTAGAACCATCTCTGACTCAAACTCCCCTCTACTGTCTGTCCTAGAACRACTGCTGCGGAGCCAAGGAGCCTGATGACTGGAACCTGAATCTCTACTTCAACTGCACCGTCAACAACCCCAGCAGAGAAAGGTGTGGAGTGCCCTTCTCCTGCTGCCTCAGTGACCCTGCAGTAAGTACTCTCTGCCCGTCTCTCCATGTCTCTTTTGTGTAACAGTGGAAAAGCAGCACTAGTGTATACACCCTTATGTTATACTAGGGAAAATGTGTTTGTATAGCTAGGGCTGACAGTGAGGACTTGTGAAGAGCAGAATCAACAACCTCTGCATAATCAAAACAGCTGCTTTGTGAGACGGTGTTAAAGTTCAGTTAGCKATTATGTAAATGCCAGCTGAAAAGTACCAGTGGCCTGYGCTTTGGCCCCAAGTGAGACATGGGTGCTGTGCTGCGTAGGTTGAAACTGAAAYGCCTGATTTTTATTTTGAGTGAAACACTGGTCAAATCCTGTATGGAAATACGCCATTGGTGTCATTGCTCCATCAGTATTTGTCTCCTCTGAATAAGTCACTCTGTTCTCGTGTTACAACTCCCACTGTCATACTCATTTTTAGTTATGCTTCTTGTTAGTCCTTGACACTGCCGGTACTAAATCGAGCTGTTTCTCTCTCCTCAGGACACCGTTTTAAACACCCAGTGTGGATATGATGTCCGTAAAGGTCCAAAGGTATGACACTATCCAGCGCACACATCACATACATGTGTACATAATATATGCTATTTAGCAGATGCTTTTATCCAAAGCTTTTTCTCTTCATTATATCCTACTGCGTGTCTGTTTAAAGGGATACTTCAGGGTTTTGGCAATGAAGCCCTTTATCTACTTCCCCAGAGTTGGATGAACTCGTGGATAAAATGTTTGTCTGCGTTCAGTTTGAAGGAAGTTTCCAACTAGCGTTACCGCAATTGCAAACTAGTGTTAAATATCCCGAACTGTCTTTATATCACCTATATATGCATCCATGTCTACTGTTTGCGTCAATCCGCCTCTGTACTAGCTGTATTAAAACTACTGCTGTGAAAGGAAAATATTTTGTATTGTGAGTAAGTTTAAGGGGCAATTTCAGTGCAGAATGAACTTCCATTTCTAAACGGTAGATGATACAGGCTTTAGTMGCAGGTCATTTAAACTCTGTATTGACAGTGTCTTTTCTTCCCATTACCCAAATGGGATAAACACATGTCGTGGTAGGCTCCCTTCTGCCCCTGTGAATCTGTCGCTACGGAGAGCGGCAGGCTGAAAATAAATTATTCTTCATCTATATTTTGGCCTAGTGTTTCAGTGGTCGCTCTTCAAGTTGGGGTTTAAATTGGTGTTTTTCACATTCACCCTGTTTTACATTGGTTCTGGTRCCCTGGCTCAGAATGAACTATTTGTCTTCATTGTTATTAGTTTGGGAGACGGAAGAACCATACAGGGGTTTACAACAAGGTTTCAAGGCAGACTTATTTGTCTTTGCTGATCAGGAAAAACGTCTTAGACACTGCAGATGCGCATAGATAAATGTTTTTTTTTTTTATGCCGAAAATGGAAGAGCTGAGTTTTGCTTTTCATCATAGCTGACTCAATTCATTGCAGAAGAACCAAATATTTGCCAACGTTGACCTTTCCTCTGCCCTTTATGATGCTCTATCAATTTCACTAAGATGTTTTCATAGGCTGTCATGGATGAAGGTTACACAATAGCAGAAAGTACGTTTTTGTTAAAATTCTGGAAACTTCTTGAAGACACACACTTGGTGTTAAATCTTTAGTATTTGAAAAAGCAATCTGTTGGATCTAGCCTTTATAAGATACATTACATGCACCAAGAGTTGTAGTAAGGTGATMTGAGTAAGCCGGTATATACGAAGGTGTGGAAGAGCATTCTATATAGCTGTCATTTCCTGTTGCAGGGGGTCTGGAGTAACGCCATTTACGTCAAGGGCTGCATCCCAGCCTTGGAGGAGTGGCTGCCTCGGAATATCTACATAATAGCTGGAGTATTCATCGTTATATCTGTACTCCAGGTAAATATAAGTATATTGAAATGACACTACATGTGGATATGTTCTAAGCTAATGCTGTGAATTCTTCTCACTTCTCAGATGATGGGCATCTTCTTTGCTCGGACACTGATCGGTGACATTGAGAAGGTCAAGTTTAACTACTACTGAGTGGTGTGGTGGAATGCATAGGCCTACAGAGGACAGTACTGGGACTATCCACCATACATTCCTCCCTCTCTCTGATCTCRCTCTGAGGCATGGCAWGGGACAAGAATACTTCTATACCTGTGYCATGTTATCTTTGGACTGTTCTGTCAGTCTCTGGAGATGGGATACCTCTGCAGAGCCTGCACAGTGGACATTAATCCGCCTTATTCAACTCACGGCTCTTATGTGCCTTCTCTCACAGGATTGCAGTCGGACTTAAAAATACACCCTGGGTTTCCCTTTGTTTTTGTAATTAGATACATTCTTGTATGGTTTGCCTCAGACACAGTGAATGTTTTCCTCTTTCCCGGGGACAGCGTCTTAACCAATAAACCCAGGTAGTTTCCTGGGTCAATACATCATACCTCAATGATCCAAAAACAACAATATAAGTCGTCGCACAGGTTTGAAAGGTGTGTTCTCTAGCCTGCAGTGTTTCATGAGTAGAATGGTAGCATATCAGACTGGGGGAGGAGGAGGAGTTTACCACGTCAGTGCAGCTGCAATGGCTCCGATATAAGACCTCGCCCTAGAGCTCAATCTGAAACAACAGGATTTCGGCACTGTTATGTGACAGGCTTTCAACTGGGACCACCATTGTCCCTTACCTCAGCTAAACATGAGAAATGCAGCTCTATTTTAAAGGTAGACTCAGCGATGTGAAGTAGATGCAGAAAGTAAACCGCATGGTGGGTCAATTTCCACAACAACAAAGTGCGAGGCTCAACTTCTCTTTATTCTGTACCTACAATGCTGTAAAGAGTGAAGCGAACCCGTGCACATGCGCAGATACTGTGTTGAGCGATAAGTCTTGCATCTTGCTCTTCTCAATATCTGTGGTGCTGCTCGTGGCAGTCATTTAGCTGAGTCTACCTTTTTAAACCATTAGAATCAGTCTGCAGCCGGTCAAAACCAAAAGTGCACAGCTGAACCTCTGACCTATTGTCCATCATGCCTTGTCTTTTCTAGCAGTCATGTGTCTCACAACTTGTCATACATACTTGTCATTCCACAATGTGCACTGCATCATGCCAACTAGCGTTGCGTATCGGTCATGTAGACACACAACTTAAGGGAAACAACTGTTGATGCAATGTGTGTGTGTAGATGACATGTTTTATTTTGATCAGTCTTAGATGACCCCTAAGTGAAGTATTAGTTGTTAGCTTGTTGACTCAGAGTAGCTGAGTTTGATTATTTTGCTGTTGTGTTGACTCCAGCCAAGGAAGCTTGGGCAAGTGCAGCAGTGGAGACACAGAGCCCGGTGTSTCTCGCCCAGACAGACAGGGAGACATCCACAGCAGCATGGGCCACTTGAACTACAGGTGAGATCTGATCATAGTGCTCACATCCCATCAACCTATAGCCGGGATCGTGCTGTGATCACATCACTAGACCTGGTTATCTGCCTGCATGGTGAAAGTTTTGATTGTATTCACCTATAATGTCTTGAATAATTTTTACTGTCTTATCTTGATGATGATCTGTTTTTCTAAACACATTCACAAACGCAAACCCAGTCAGCGCCTTTTTAATTTAATTTTTAATTTTTAATTTTAGCTTAAATGTGCTGAGCTGTTCTACTCTCCTCTTGTTAGATATTAAATACAATGTCTGATCGGGCTACCCGGAGGCACTTTATGTAGAATAGATACAATTACAACTGTACAGGGGGTTTTGATGCCCAACTCGTGTCTCCTCTGCTCAGCCTTTACACCTCAACAAGACACCCAGCCCACATCCAAGTGACCTCTGGCCACAGAATGAGCACAGACTTCCTGAAACATTACCCCAAGCCTTCTGAAAGCGTTTTCAGCGGAGGTGTTTGCTGCAAGCTAGATAACTGCCAGTGCCTACACACATTGAGCTTGCGTTACCTTCATCCTGTCCAATGATGCCCTGCTCATTCCCCCYCCACTGCTGTCCTCATACCAGAATGGGGAGCTTTACATAATGMCAGGTAGCCTAGCGGTTAAGAGCATTGGGCCAGTAATCGAAAGGACACTGGTTCGACTCCCCTAGTCTGCTAGGTGAAAAATCTGACATGCCCTTGAGCAAAGCACTTAACCCTAATTGCTCTGTGTAAGAGTGTCTGCCGATTGACAATAATGTAATTGTTGAATGAGGATATCTTTACAGCTGYTGAATGCTATGCTTGAGTTATATGCCATACATTACAAGATCAAATTAAAGGACTTTCATTCAGGCCATCAACTCCCATTTACACATCTGATGGTCAAGGTCTTTTATGTAGTTTAACATAATTTTGTGTGCGTGTGTTACAGATTGCTTCCATGTGATCATGGGAGTGTTTTTAACAAAAGGGACTTTTTTTCACATGTAGATGTTCTCTGTTTTACCAAATTACATTTTGTAAATGTGAATTTTATTAATTCTGGATAGGTTTTTATAAGCAATAAAGTATGTTTGTCCATTTTTGTTAAATTTCCCTGTGTTATTAATCATCACAGATTAAAATGGCTGCATTTACACAGGCACCCCAATTCTAATATTTTRCCCCCACTATTTGATCTTTTGACCAATCAGATCAGTTCTTGGTAATAATTGGGCAAAATATCAGAAATGGGCTTCCTTTGTAAACACAGACATATTGGCTTTGCCCCAAAAAAACAAAGGCAACTTTATTCTAAAAAGTACTGACTTAATTGTGTTTTAGAGCCCTCTTGTGTTCATAATGGGAAATGACCAGAAGTCCTGAACAGCCTTCATGTAAGAGTTATTAAAAACGTTTATTTTGAAATCTTGCAACATTTTAGACAGTGTAGATACTACACTATAAATTGATAGTCATAATTGTGATTGTTTTTTTCAAGCCCTAGAATTGGCTTGTTATCTTTAGGGTGTTGGCAACTACTTAATTGTGGCGATTATGTGAAATGTGACTACCCTAATTTTGGTAATTGATTCCCTGCAGTTAAGAAATTCTGTACATGTCAAGGCAGTATACTATTCACAAAGCAACATTTATACAATGTATATAGTCTATCCTTTAWCTCCAAGAAGATTAAAGTAATTTATCGCATGAAAGAACAGATCTGTGTAATTTGCTGGTGACAATGTGTCGCTTGCCAATTTCTGTTTCTGACCATTTGTGTTTTGAGTCATTTCTGCAGAATGTGCTGTGTAAAAACAACGGCCACAACAGTACCTCCTCAGTTTTGATGAAGTGACCATGTGAGACAGGAAGGACAGTCCAAACCATTTAGAGCAGAGACCGGCAGTAACTCCATATACAGCTATTGCCTGCCCGGAAAAAGTGTTGCCTGATAGGAAAACAAAATCCCTCTATATTAGACAAAGCGTTTTATTGTTTTTGGGGCAAAGTAGTAGGAACAATTCCATCTTTGATGCCCACGGGACCTTTTTTTCTCTGTTTTCCACAGGTTGATGAGTGACAGACTGATAAAGTTGATATTCAGTGTAGCTTTGTGTGTCTGTGGCTGACTACTTACTGGCTGCTCTAAACAGACTGACCACCCAGCTCACTGATTAATGCTGGACCTACTGCTGAGAAACTGACACCTAAAGCTGGACAAAGGCTGCCTGCCACACAACAATCTCTCTTGCTGCGTTACTACAGCAGCCTATCTATACTAGCCAGGAAAATGCTGCGTCCCAGTGTTGTGGAAACCTGAGCTTATAATTGACTGTGTGTTTGCMGGGTGGGTGGGAGTGTGTGTTGATRATGTTAACTGGGGGGTGGCGGCATTAGCATAGTGCTGTTTAGTATTGGCTGTTCTAACTGCTGAATGATTCTGGCCATTGGAAAAGAAGAGCTCTGGTTACCCACTCGGGTGCAGTGAGGCTATCACTTGCATGGAAAAAGCTGTCAGTGCTGCGACAGCACTAGTCTTGTATCATGAACAGGAGGGCAGTTGCTCCATTCATTTTAAAGATGGGTGGACCTCAAGGAATTATGAATACTTCCTTCTTATAGTACCTTTAACTGGGAGGAGGATGTGCATTCATTCGGTATATGTAATTTGTATGTCAGTGATTTCTATGCAAATTCTCTCCTTCAACTGCAGTCTTGCCCAGGAACAAAGCCCAATCAGGATGACAACAGATTCCCAATAGGAATGAGTGCATAAAAACAAGTCCTCTATGACTCCACTTTGAAGCTTTAGTACTCCCTAAAAGCATAACATCTGAGACAACCTTTGTTTAATCTGAATGTGTTTTGTGTCTCAAGTGGGGAAGTAGCTCTTTCTCTCATCATAAGTTTGCATAAGTACAAAGTGAGAATCTTTGTCTTCAACAAGAAATAGTGTCAAAAGGAGTGTTTGACAGATGCGAGACACTTTTAACAATCCACCTCTGTTCCTTGTTGCCTCTGGTGTCTGTCTACTTACCCGCGTACACAGTCTGCTCTTTCCCTAAGAGCTTGATCTTGTCCTGAATTGCACTGTTGCTCAACAGTTGTGTAACTTCTCAGGTAGAAACAATGTATATCTCAATGGCTCACTCCTCTCTCATGTTAGACAGTTTKCAGTTTCCAAACAGCTTGTAGCAGCAATTTGTTTACCAATAATTCCCCACTGCAACAGCTAGTGGCGAGGCGCATGCAASATGCTACTGGGGGAACGGATGTCTGTAGACAGTCCTGTGGAATGGTTAGAGWCTGAAGACATGGCTCCATGCCTGGAGAAAGACTGAGCTCACTGTGGGAATCCAGTGGGGGGAGGTCAAAGTAACATTGCAGGGAGCAGAAAGGGGTTCATAGTGACCTGACAGTGTGTAGGGGGGGTGTCATTGGAAGAGCCCCCCATAGTCCGTGGCTGAGACTGTACGTTTACATGCCTCCTGCAGAAGCTCTCCTCCTGATGTGGTGATCACCTCCTCCTAGAGACAGTCAGACAGACAGATCATCGGAACAAACCCTACAGCAGTGTTACTCACAATTTTTTGTAAGGCGGCCACTTTGGGTTGAGACAATCATTCAGAGGGCCGCACAGATCTTTAATTTGTCGTACTTTTTCTTCCATTATCATCAATTGAGAGCAAATTGAGAGCAATAGAGCACATGCAATTGATTTGATGTACAGCACATCACATAGGCTACATCACATGTATAAGACSCATATTAAWGGTTATCTCATRAGTTGGATATGCGAAAATGTCCCTTCTGCTCGACTGAATTCATTCTAAATTTATAGTCTGTAGTTGCTATCCTTGTGAGGCAATCCASGTGTACATTGGTCAGACTGTTTCTCTGTTTTTATTTCACAATATTCATTGTTAAAAATGTTGATTCACATGAATAAGTGCTGACATAAAATGATGTCACCTTTTGCACACACTGCTTCAGAAGTGGATACTCTGTGTCTGACACAAGGCTCCAGAAATGGGTAACACCTGATCTTAGTTCACCTTGCAATGTGTCATTTGCCTGCAGCTCRACTATCTCACTGTATTCCAGCACTGTCAGGACACTTGCACATGAAAGGGGTTCTCAATGATGTTGAAAAACTTCTTGTACTCCATGATATCCTTGAATCTTGACTCAAACTCTTTCAACACACGCACAAATGCATCATAGCTKAAATGTTGCAGTATGTCTGGGTTGGATTTTATTTTGAAATGCTGTGACCACACGCAGCATTTTGCCCGGAGTTTTAGCTTTCCCTTGGAGCTGGAGATTCACCGTGTTCCGCTTTAATATCCACTGTGGATCATCCAGCTCTGGCTCCTCTTTTCAAAACTCTGCCACGAGACAGCCATCTCACCTCATTGTGAAATATCAAGTCAACGTATTCTGTCTGGTATTCCTCCAGRAACTCGCGGAATTGCAGGTGATTCAGTACCCTCGCAATAATAATATTCACCACGAGTACGACTTGCTGCATCACATTCTGTAAGTCACAGTCTTTGAGTTTAGCCACAAGTGCTTCCTGATGAATGATACAATGAAATGTAACAAATTCGGGAACATCCTCTCTCTTTCTRATCAGGCCTATGAGTCCCTTCTTATTCCCTAACATATTTAGGGCGCCGTCAGTGCACACATATGCCCGATTTGACCAGTCAATATTATTATCAGCAACAAATGTAACAAGGGCTTTCAGAATATCCTCTCCTCGTGTTTGCCTTGAAGGGTCAGTAAACATAAAAGTTCCTATCCGAACGACTCGTTTTGAGGGAAACGGACCAAAACACATAATTGGGGAATGTCACTTACATCAGCGCTTTCGTCAAGCGCAATACTAAAACACAGCGCCACGGATATGTCAGTCATCAATTGCTTGCTGATGTATTTTATGTGTCTTGTTATGGTCGAGTCTGAGAGTTGCAGTCTCTTAATTTGCTTTAAAATAGCTTCCTTGTTTGTGAAATCAGCATACAATATTTCGGCTGCGGGCCAAAAAACATTATTTGACAAGAGTCTGTGAAGGCCTTGTTTCTCACGAGTATCCAAGCAATCTCATATGTTGCCTCTGCAACKGTGCTAGAACTGTCCATCATTTGTTGTTGTCCCTTGAGCTGTCCMTGCGCTATTTTGTTGTTTCTGTGGTTGCTTTGTGGCGGATATGTTTTGTCAAAGGMGGCATGGTGTAACTGGACATGTCGCTCTAAATTTGCTCGTTTAAAACAATTGACTGCCTTCTGGCAAATAAGACAAAGTGAGCTAGTCCCATTATGCAGTACAAAAAATACTTGTCTGTCCWTTTCTTTTGGAACTTTCTGTGTTATTCTTGAATCGACCGTATCCTTSTCTTAGCCATCGGAGCCACGTTAGCTAGCTGCATTTCCCCGCCGCCATCTTCCTGATTTTCCTGGTTCTCCGGTGGTTCGTTTATAGCTGTCACGTTATTCTCCAGCTCTTCCCCCACATTTTCATTGTCAWTTWTTTTWWTTTTTTACAATAAATCGATCCATGTCGACCAGACTGCAAAATTAGCTAGTAGTAAACTGACATGTGTCGGTCGCTGTAGCTGAGCAGTTTCGTTCTATTTCGGCAAACGTTCTATTTCGGCCTTTCTGTTCAACAGCTGCGCTATACTGCCATCTATCTGCTGTACAGGGACAACTAGATATATGATTCTGGCCTGCATTAATTAAAGTGATTCTGGCCTGCATTAAACACCTTGAATTGAAATTGCACCATTACTACGTATTATGAATGGAAAATAGGAAAATCACCGCAAGCCACAAATGAAGGGCTCGCGCAATGAGTACCACTGCCCTACAGTCATTACATGACTGTCTCATATGTCTGCGCTATACATTTTTATCAACAGCTGTTGTTTGTCTGTTGGTGTTTACTGCTTGCATATTACGTATCTACAGTGCATTCGGAAAGGATTCTGACCCCTTGACTTTTTTTCCACATTTTGCTACGTTACAGCCTTATTCTAAAATGGATAAAATATTTTTTTCTTCTCATCAATCAAAACACAATACCCCATAATGACAAAGCTAAAACAGGTTTTTAGACATTTTTGCAAATGTATTAAAAATAAAAAAACAGAAATACCTTATACATAACCTTATACATAATAAATACATAATTATTCAGACCCCTTGCTATTAGACTCTAAATTGAGCTCAGGTGCATCCTGTTTACATTGATCATCCTTGAGATTGTGGCAGACCAGGGGGTTGGATCAAAACGTTTACACAGATCAGACACGGACAGAGTAGGATTAGCTCAGTTTCAAAGGTGTTATTAAAAAAGTAAACCTAGTCCAAAGAAAAGATAGGTCTCCCCAAGAGACCCTCTCCGGGATACCGTCTTCTGGGCTCCGGGTCTTGCTGTACCCTGTGGGGATCAAAAACTGAACTCCCTCCTGTTAACTCTGGTACCGTCCCCAACTATACGGGAGTCCTTTTCTCCACCAGTCTCTTCCCTGTGTGCTGCCCTTCTGGCAGCTTTATGGGACTTGTACAGCTGGTGAGCAATCATTTTTACTCACCAAATCCCAATTAGTCCTGGCCGGAGAGCCCAACGGACCTGGCACGTCCAGCAGATGGAGCCATTGCCTCGTGATGTATACGCCGTCTGTCACCAGCCTGCGACGGTTCCCCTGGTGGCTGACCTGCTGGTACCACCCCCCCCCAACCCCCCCCCCCATAGAAACTCTGTCGGGGAGGGACTGCTCAATCAGTGCACATAGCTCCCATTCTACGATAGGTCATGCCGCTATTATCCTATGCTCGACCCCTTGACCTGTGTACAACAGAAAAAGGAAGCGTGAAGGGACAAAAACCACCTGGTGACCCGTCGTTTGTGTCCTTCCCCTGGCCATCCAACCAGGGAGCATGTTCCGTGACCCAGGGTGAAGTGGGTAACCTAAACAGGTAATACTTGAGTGTTTATTGTCCATCCACCGCTAGACACCCTTTCTCACAATGGAGTACTTTTTTTCTCTAGGTATCAGCTTTCGGCTGATTGTACAGTGATGGGGTGCTCCTCCCCATCGTGTATCTGGGATAAACGGCCCCTAGCCCCGTATCACAATGCATCTGTCTGGAAACCATCGGCACCTGGAAATCGGCGTCTACGAGAATCGGAATGGAGACAACGCACTTCCTTCAGGCAGCTGAGACGCCCTTCTGACTCGTCCGATCAATTTCACTGTACTTTCGCGAAGCGGGCCTGGTTAGATCAGTGAGGGGGGAAGCTATGGCCGCAAAGTTGGGGATAAACCGACTATGTATCCTGCCAGTCCTAGGAAGGACTTGACCTGTGTCTTGGTGCGTGGAATGGGCCCAAGTCCACGTACGCGTGACCTTCCTCTCCTTGGGGCCTGTACGTCCCCCGTCCGATCAAATACCCCCAGGTACTCCATCCCCTCGAACCCTAGTTTGCATTTCTTGGGGTTCGCGGTCAACCCGGCTGAGCGCGTCCAGCACCGCCTGGAGGCGCGTCAGGTCCTCTTCCAAACTTGGCTGTGGATGATGATATCATCCAAATTGGCCGCTGCGTACTGCTGGTGGGGTCGAAGTACTTTATTCATCAGTCGCTGGAATGTGAGCGGGGCTCCGTGGAGACCGAACGGGAGCACCCGGTACTGATACAATCCGTCTGGTCAAAAACGCCATCTTCTCCCGGGAGGAGGCTGCCAACGGTACCTGCCAATATCCTTTGGTCAGGTCAAGGGTGCTGATGTACCGGGCCTTTCCCAATCGGTCGATGAGCTCGTCCATCCTCAACATGGGGTAGGCATCGAACAAGCTTATGTCGTTCACACCCTGGAAATCATTACAGAAGTGCAGGCTACCGTCCGGTTTGGGCACCAACACGATGGGGCGCCTTCCTTTGGGTCTACGGAATCCGATATGGCCTCTTTCGTACCGTTTCCCCGGGCCGGGTACAGATGTGGTGTTCAATGACGGTCGTGCGGCCCGGCTTCTCGGAGAACACTGCCGTGTTCCGATCGACGAGCTCCCTGAGCTCTTGCTTCTGGGCTGGGTCGAGGTCCTCATTGCTCGGGACCACCACTGGTACCGTTGGCGTCCTGGGTCCTGACCATAACACGGCCAAGGCTGTCCTCTCGTGCCACTTCTTCAACAGGTTCACGTGGTAAATCTGTTGGGGTTTCCGTCTCCCCGGCTGCCGTACGCGGTAATTGACAGGTCCCAGCTTCTCGATCACCTCGTATGGCCCGTGCCATGTTGCCAGGAACTTACTTTCGGCAGTGGGGATTAAGACCAACACCCTGTCTCCCGACTGGAATTCTTGGGGCTGGGCTCCCCGATTGTAGACGTGGACTTGGGCGCTTTGGGCCTTCCCTCACAACTGGTCATATGGCTGTCATCCGCTCCCTCATCGTCTCCACGTGCTCTACCATGCTGCGTAAGGGGGTTGGTTGGGCTTCCCACACCTCCTTGGCTAGGTCCAGTAGGCCTCGTGGCATCCTCCCGTAGAGGAGTTCAAAAGGGGAAAACCCAGTGGAGGACTGGGGTACTTCTCGGATTGAGAACATTAGCTGGGGTAGTAGCTGGTCCCAGTTCTTTCCGTCCTGCTCGATGACCTTCCGCAGCATTTGTTTGAGCATTTTATTGAACCGCTCGACGAGCCCATCCGTCTGCGGGTGGAAGACAGAGGGCCGGATCTGCTTGATCTGCAGGAGAGCACACAAATCTTTCATTAGGCGGGACATAAATTCAGTACCTTGGTCTGTCAGGATCTCGTTTGGGATGCCCACCCGGTTAAAGAGGTGGAACAGCTTCCGGGTGATTCCCTTGGATACCGCCGCCCGTAGGGGAATGTTCTCGGGATACCGAGTGGCATAGTCCACTATTACCAGGATGTACCGGTGTCCTCCTGCTGTTTTTACCAGGAGTCCCACTATGTCCATGGCGATGTGTTCAAAGGGCACCCAGATGATCGGTAGGGGACCAGTGGGTTTCGGAAGTGTGCCTTTGGGGCAGTCATTTGACACCCCGGGCAGCTGCGACAGTAATCTTCCACGGTCATCCTCATCCCAGGCCAGTGGAACCAGGCGGTGATCCGTTCCCAGGTCTTCTCCATTCCCAGGTGCGCCCCCAACAGGTGYGTGTGGGCCAGCTGAAGAACGGTTCCCACGTACCGTCGTGGCAGCAACAATACCTTTCAATGTCCCCCCTGTTGGCGCAACACCTGATACAAAAGGTTATTCTTGAAATGGGGGTATCGCCAGTCATTCACCCCCGGAAGGAGCTGTCCATCCACCGCT
>NC_036865.1:20299829-20329804 GCF_002910315.2 Salvelinus sp. IW2-2015
CTGCCCTTCTGGCAGCTTTATGGGACTTGTACAGCTGGTGAGCAATCAGCCCTTGATTACTCACCAATCCCCAATCAGCCCCAATTAGTCCTGGCCGGAGAGCCCGTCGAGACCTGGCACMTCCAGCAGATGGAGACATCGCCTCGTGATGTATACTCCGTCTGTTACCAGGCCTCGACGAGMCTCCCCCTGGTGGCTGACCTGCTGTACGCCACAAGATGTTTCTACAACATGATTGGAATCCACCTGTGGTAAATTCAATTGATTTTACATGGTTTTGGAAATGCACACAACTGTCTATATAAGGTCCCACAGTTGACAGTGCATGTCAGAGCAAAAGTCAAGCCATGTGGTCGAAGTAATTGTCCATGGAGCACCGAGACAGGATTGTGTTGAGACACAGATCTGGGGAAGGGTACCAAAAAATGTCTGCAGCATTGAAGGTCCCCAAGAACACAGTGGACTCTATCATTCTAAAATGGAAGAAGTTTGGAACCACCAAGACTCTTCCTAGAGCTGGCCGGCCAAACTGAGCAATCGGGGGAGAAGGGACTTTGTCAGGGAGGTAATTGCTGCCAAAAGTGCGTAAACAAAGTACTGACTAAGGGTTCTGAATACTTCAGTAATATTTCAGTTTTTAGATTTTTTTGTCAATTTGCAAAAATTCCTAAACCTGTTTTTGCTTTGTTATTATGGGGTATTGTGTGTAGATTTAGGGGGGGAAACAATTTAATCAATTTTAGAATWAGGCTGTAACGTAACAAAATGTGGAAAAAGTCAAGGGGTCTGAATACTTTCCGAATGCACTGTATATAGTAACAGGATGGTTTAATGTTCCGTTTTTCCAGATTCAATGTGATGATCTGTGGTGAATCATATTCAAACTGTTTGTCAGTATGCTCTATCTGATCAGTACACAGTGACTCCATGTTATACTGTATGTGTGTGTAATGCCAAASAGACATGCAAATTCCTGAAGACCAACGTGCACCCTTTTCACATTAGCATATAACTAATGTCACAGATAAACAGTTCACACATTCAGTTCTGTCAGCCTCTGCATCTGAGAATATGTTTCCATGGTAAGTAAGTCAGTGTTATTGAAGATAACGCAGTTCAGCCGTGCTTGTGATTGGTTGCTAAAATAGTTGATGTGATATGAAAAGATCACGGATGTATATCATGGAGCATTTGATTAGACTTACTCCCAGATGTTTGCTGGCTGTCACTTTGATGTTGCGTTACTAAGTAACCATTTAATCTGATTTCCACATGGAGTCTCTATGCTGACACTGACATTACTGATGTATAGAGCATGCTAAGTGTCTGACCCAACCCCTGCAGTTCACTGTGTGAAACCCTGTACATACTGTAAACTGCCTGCCCACCTTGTGGAAGTCGATGAGGTCAGCCAGGGTGGCGTGGCGGTTCTGGTCCACACCCAGGAAGCTGTAGTAGTCTCCTGATGCGTCGATCAGGAAGTGTTTGAAGCCGTCGGCCGTGCGATAGGACAGCGTGTAGCCCCAGATCCTGTCACTCACCCTCACCAGGAAGGAGCCCTCTGCTGCGTTCATCAGCAAGGTCTCTGACTCCTGTCTGGAAATCAGACCTGGGGAGGGGAGCGGGTCTGAGTGGTTAAATCAGACCTGAGGTCAGGAGGAGGGAGAGTCTGACAGTAGTTAAATTAGATCTGAGGAGGAGGCAGAGTCCGACAGTAGTTAAATTAGATCTGAMGAGGAGGGAGAGTCTGACAGTAGTTAAATTAGATCTGAGGAGGAGGGAGAGTCTGACAGTAGTTAAATTAGACCTGAGGAGGAGGGAGAATCTGACAGTAGTTAAATCCAAAGCAAAAAGAAGCCCAAGGTCCTTGCACAATATTCTTGAATTTCCTCTCATTAGGTCCAGAAAAACTAATTGCCCTAAATGATTAAAGGAAAAATCCACATGAAACCACACATTCCTATAATCAGGGTTGGGTAGGTTACTGTCTAAATGTAATCCGTTGGTTACTAYTTACCTGTCCAAAATTGTAATCAGTAACGTAACTTTTGGTTTACACAAACTCAGTAACGTAATCTGATTACATTCAGTTACTTTTAGATTACTTTCCCTTTGAGGCATTAGTAGAAGACAAACAAGTATGATAAATCAATGTTGAACTTTACATAGCTGGCCATATATGGATGTTAYATTTACTTTATGGGTTGGTAATGAAGGCTTCTTTCAACCCATCGCTTTCTACTACATATAATACGATTAAATTATATATTTACATTTAAAACCAAAGTTTATCAGAATTCCAGTCATTCCAATAAATGTTATACCCCTTGATCTTCAAGAATAGGACTTGGAAATATGGAAGTATAGATTAGCCAAATTGTTTACTTGAGCATAACCCCAAACCTAAGGACTTATTAGCCAGCCCTGCACTGTTTATGATTTTGTTGTCATAGAGGACTTATTGGGCTCATTGATTCGAGTTGAAAAATAAACGTTGCGTTCATGGAAAGGCATGCTTTGAGCACTACTGAAAAGTGCTATTTACATGTGAAAAATGAATGCCATATGCTGCATTTGCTATAGGCTTACACTTTAAGWCACTTTATCTTGATAATATGCAGCTGTTTAAAGGGCAAATCCACAGATGAAACAATAACAAAATGGACACCCCGCCTCTGTTTTGATAAAAAGCTGAGGGATGGGCCTGGAGAAAGGTAACTACTCTCAGATTAATAGACAGAGCTATGGATGCAAGGATTGACCATCCATGACATKAAATTTATTATTTTAAACATGTTATGAGGCTAAACAGTGTTTGTTTACATTTACAATGTTTACAAACARTGGAGAAAAACAAGCTTATATTTTGGGTTCTCATGGAGTGTGACAGTTGAACTAAACTTATGAGGCATTTATAAGTTATATTCTTCAAGAATCAATGGATATATAAAAATGGATATAGCAACTACAGATTGCCCCTTTAAGTATATCAAAAGTGTGCGAGTTTGAGCATGTGTCCATTAGACCTATAGATTTTTTTTACAGCATGAATTAGATTGAGCAATAAAAGTCCCACTTATTCCATAGGCTGGGATCCACACTATGCAGCTGTTGCAAGAGCCCATTTTTCACTGGCTGTCCACTGGTTTCAAAAACAATGACAGGCAGCTTAAACTTCTTGAATTCAACCATTATTGGGTTCAAATACATATTTAGATTTGTGAACAGCCATCCACAACAACCACAATCCGTAAGGTGCAAATAGCTAAATGAGAGAGCAGCAGTGAGATTCACATCAATGCGCTATGTAGATATCAATAATAAGTGATAACTGTATCGCCGTAGACTACACCATTACTGTCATCCTTACCTCCAAGCGTTTATTCAAATTTGATAATCTTTGGATGCTGACAGCAGTCGCACCATTGGAAGACAAAGCTTGGACTGTAGSCWACAAAAYCCTATTCCTGTTCTTTTCCCGCGATCGACCAAACACATTTGGTGTGTCATRAGAGTGGTCTCTGATTTGTGGTCAGACTCACTCAGGTGGAACAAACTTCAATTTGTACTTTTTTTCAATGCTGATTTGAATGTCATTGAGAAAACAGAGAAGTGTCAAAGATTTTTTTTAAGTAATCCTCGAAGTAATCATCTAGTTTTTCAAAAGTATCTGTAATCTGATAATAATATTTTTGTTGGAAATGTAACAGATTACAGATTACGGTTTTTGTAATCCTTACATGTAATGGATTACATGTAATCTGTTACTCCCCAAACCTGCCTGTAATTTACAGTGTTAGATTACACTAATATGTGAGAAAAATATATTTTGTGAACAAATGTTTTAATTTTGTCTTTATAAAAAYYTTGGTAGCAACATCTGAAAATCGTTGTGGAAATCTGTTGCAGCTCAAGTTTACTACACAACCCATAATGCTATGCCCTATATGGGCTAGCTACACACAATAATAGCAACATCTGTAAAATCGCCTAAACAAACTACAATATCAATTTAGGAGTCTACAATCTCACCATGTTCAACCTACAGATCGTGTTCTTTGCAGTGTGAAGTTTGCAAAGGCACCATGCAATACACCTTGGATTGAAGTGGCAGAGAAATAGGAGAAATGTGGTGCATCCTCTGTTAAATTACACATTTCTCAAGTTAGGAATATCGCAAAAATATGATCAATGGCTCATTCGAGAGAAGACCTCCTGCATTATGACATCAGACAGTATTGAAATCTGACCTGTATGATAGACATTTTCGCGATCTAAAAGTAATCTTCCTATTAATTAACTTCCAGTGTAGTGAGGGCAACTTTTTCACAATGCTACGTCATACCGGCTGTATGTCTGCCTGCGTAAATGGAAAGAGRTCAGATACACATGAAAACATAGTTGACCCCGGGAATCGATAGAACATTGCTCGGAGATGCAGAAATACTAAAAACATTTAAAATGCGTGAATATTTCCTTTTAATGTTGTGTAACATTGTTACTGACAAAAGTAATCTCAGTGACGGAGAGATGATGACAGTTGCCTGAATGCATGATTTGGGAAAACGGTATTAAACTGGCATCTTTTCAAAATAAAGAGTGGGCTTGGGTGTGCTCACATTGTTTAGATGCCTGATACCTCTGCATGATAGKATGAAGTGCATGTTGCACCCCTCTTTCCAGTGGAGTGTGCCACTCATAGGCCCATTCATCTGGSCTTTTGTCACTTAACCAGGAGCTACACACTGTGACCTATTATGGAGAGAGTTAGGGCTCAGGGCCACTCGCCAGTAATTAGTCTAGGGTGGCCTATTTATTATTGAAGAGCCTCATCCCTCCAGCCATGCACGAACAGACTGACACTTCCCTTCAATGCTCAAGTCCTGAGAATACTTTTGAGTTAGATAGTTTGCATGTGGCAGTGGTAGTGAAGAAAAGTAGATTGGTGCAAGAGGGGAACTTGGAGGGATCCACGATTGATSAAGATAACAACTCAGCACTGACCGTGAAACCAGGGGGCGATGGTGGTGCTGTTGCGCTCATAGCCAGCCTGTTTGGGCGTCTGCTCTTCTTTGAACCACAGCAAAACACACTCTCTGGAGCTGGGCCGGGGGGCTCTCACCCAGGCAGGACTGGAGAAGACAGAGAAAAAAAAGAGAAGGGAAGCAAGACATAAACACATCATATATCACAATAACCATTTAAGACATATTATAGCACAGGTTGCKCTAAGCCTTTTAATGCTGCCATGATAAAGGTGCATCATGCTTTAGATGAGATCCAGGCACAAAAAAACATGGCGGGCCTATCGGGTCTGCTTCTGTGTATCACTCAATATTCAATATTTTATATAAATTGATTCTACTTTACCACTCTATGCATCTGATCTGTATATTGATTGGTTCTTGCATAGTAATTATGCTATATCTATCCCTATACATATTCATGAGTAGTAGGCAAATGCTATATCGTTATACATATTTATGAGTAGTAGGCTCATAGGCTAGAGGAAAATCTTCAATGTTTCTATTTCCACCCTCATCCCTACTATATCTATCCTTAAACATATTCAGGAGCGGTAGGCAAGTGCTGTGTATCCTTATACATATTCATGAGTATTAGGCTAGTGCTATATCTATCCTTACACATATTCATGAGTAGTAACCTAGTGCTATATCTATCCTTATACGTATTCATGAGTAGTAGGCTAGTACCATATTTATCCTTATACATCCTTATACATCCTCCACGCAACGTGGAGTGCCTGTATACAGCCCTTAGCCGTGCTATATTGGCCATACACCACAAACCCCCGAGGTGCCTTATTGSTATTATAAACTGGTTATCAACGTAATTAGAGCAGCCAATCAGCATTCATTGCTCAAACAACCCAGTTTATAACTATCCTTATACGTATTCATGAGGAGTAGGCTAGCGCTATATCTGTACCTGTCCATCAGTGGCTGTGTAACAATGGTGCTGTGCCTTTGGCTCTGTCTGCGGCGGTACAGTGGAGGAGCAGCAGGCTGGAGGCCGGGGCGGTGGGTGGTGGAGGAGGAGGACTCTAGCACGTTGCTGTATCTCCTGAAGGGGGCTGCTGTTGGTCTGTTCCCCACCATTGGGCCCTGCTGGAACAGCRCACTGAGCCCTGCCACACGGCCCTTCTCTATAGTCCGCAGGGACTGGCGCTTGTACTCATCCCGTGCCCGCCTTGCTTTTCTCTGCATCTCCTGGTCAGCCATCTTAGAGCGCCGCACTGGAAGSGGCGAAATGGAGGAGAGAGAGGATTTGAAAAGGAAGTGACTTTGCATTGGACTTTCATTCTCAGATGTGTCCTGTAGTACCACGAGAGAGCTTAACTGTACAAGTTTGAGAATAAACAACAGAAGTTTTGGAGTTGATATTTAGGGAGGTACAGGTGAATACAAGAGGATGATGTTAAAGGAGTAAAAATGAGGGGTGTAGAATTGAAGGAGGTGATCACTGGAAAGGAAAACAGTTGTAGACAGAAAAGGCAGGGAAGACTTGACTTACGTTGCTCCTCCCATTCCTTGTCATCCTTCTCACTCCTTCTCTGTTCCTGCTCCAGGGAGATATAGAGCTCCCTCGCTCTCTTCTCCTCTGCACGTTTTATCTCCTCCTCACCTTGCTGTCTCTCCTCCTCCTCTCGTTTCTGTCGGAGAAGTAATGTGTGAGGAATGCGAAACAAAAGACTGGCGGGCGTACACACCACACATGCACGTACGCACACCCACACACACACTGCCGAGTTATTTGCATGTCATTTTGTAATAAGACACCTCAGTAATTATTGTCCTGAGCCCGCTTAAGACAAAGTTAATCGTAAGAACCTTCGTAGGAGAATTGTTAAATTTCCCAAAACCATCATTACTAAAGTTGCACTTGAAAACACTRGTTATTTACCGACTGCCTCAGACCACTCTTAGAACAGTAGGTGAGTCGTTAGGTCGTTTTTGGCCCTTCCACGGCACTTGTTGTTAATCTGTGACCGCCGATAACTTCAGAACCAAGTTGACTATAAATACAAAGTTGCCAATGTCTTTGCAATTGTTACAAAATAGAAACAAGCGAATAAATAAATGARGCTTCAAATGAACACTGAGATGACTGAATTAAAAGTTAAATACAGCGGGCTACATAGTCCATATTTCAATCATATTGAGTTCTATTTAGCTAAGTGTAGGCTACAGACAATTTTTTTGCCACAATCCATTTCATGGTATGTAACAAAATGTGCGTAATGATGGGCCAAATCTAAGATTTTGTACATCAAGCCTATTGTAAGGTAGGCTGAGCATTAGAACAAGCCGCCTCAATATTTTCACGTTTTAATGTCACATGCACAAGTACAGTATATTGCCTTTCTTGCAAGCTCAAAACCCAACAATGTACTAATCAATATCAATGTAGCTCTAAAAATAACATAKGGTAGAACAAAAACACACAACAAATGAAAATAAGAAATAAGAACATGAGCAAGTAAGAAGCTATGTACTGTACAGGGTCAGTTCAAATACCATATTAACAATGTGCAGGGATACTGGAGTGATAGAGGTAGATATATATATAAGGGTAAGGTGACTAGGCATCAGGATATATGATCAAAAGAGTAATAGCAGTGTAAATGAGGATTATATGTGAGTTTGTGTGTGAAGGGGAAACCTAGTCAGTGGCAAAACTGAATGACTTCAACCGAAATGTGTCATCCGCATTTAACCCAACCCCTCAATCAGAGAGCTGCAGGGGGCTGCTGCCTTAATCGACATCCACATCATCGGCGCCCGGGGAGCCGTTGTTGTTGTTGGTGTTAACTGCCTTGCTCAAGGGCAAAACAACAGATTTTTACACCTTGCCGGCTCGGTGATTCGAGTTACTGGCTCAATGGTTACTGGCCCAACGCTCTTAACCGCTAGGCTACCGGCCGCCCCCGTAGAGTAGATAGTCTGTTGGCTGTTTAGCTGTCTTAYGGATAGAGTGGTGCTGTTGCCATATCAAGAAGTGATGCAGCCAGTCGAGATGCTCTCAATGGTGCCACTGTAGAACTTCTGAGGATTTGAGGGTCCATGCCAAAACTTTTCAACCTCCTGAGGGGGAAGAGGCACTGTCGTGCCTTCTTCACGACTGTGCGCATGTGAGTAGACCAMTTTAAGTCCTTATTGATTTGGGGARGAAAAACTTGAAACTCTCAACCCGCTCCACCGCAGCCCTGTTGATGTGGATGGGAGCGTGCTCGCCCTCCCGTTTCCTGTATTCCATTATCAGCTTGGTCTTACTGACTTTGAGGGAGGTTGTTGTACTGGCACCACACTGCCAGGTCACTGACCTCCTCCCTGTAGGCWGGCTCATTTTCGCCAGTGATCAGGCCTACCACCGTCATGTCATTAGCTATCTTGATGATGGTGTTGGAGACATGCGCGGTCATGCAGTCGTGGTGAACAGGGAGTACAGGAGGGGACCAAGCACACACCCKTGTGGGGCACCTGTGTTGAGGATCAGTGTGGCAGAGGTGATGTTGCCTACCTTCACCACCTGGTTGCGGCCTATCAGGAAGTCCAGGATCCAGTTGCATAGGGAGGTGTTCAGTCCCAGGGTCCTAAGCTRGGTGATGAGCTTGGAGGGGATAATGGTGTTAAACAGCATTCTCATATAGGTATTCCTCTTATAGGTGGGTGAGGACAGTGTGGAGTGCATTTGAGATTGCGTCATCTATGGATCTTTTGGAGCGGTATGCAAATTGGAGTGCGTGTAGGGTGTCTGGGATGATGAAGTTGATGTGTGCCATAATTAGCCTTTCAAAGCATTTCATGATTACAGATATGCGTGCCACAGGGTGGTAGTCATTTTAAAATGAGGGGATTAAAGACTGGGACAAGGAGAGGTTGAAAATTACCGTGAATATGTCTGCCAGCTGATCTGCGCATGCTCTGAGAACCTGCCCTGGAATACTGTCCGACCCGCGGCCTTGCGAGATCACCCAGTCTTCTGGGTTGGTGGGGGCAGATCACGGCTGGGTCTTCCTGTGTAATATGATCCCACCTTATTCCTACATAGTCCTTGTAGCGGGACTTCTTAAGTTCCTGCCCTCAGCTGTAGCCTCATGGTTGTATGCAAGACCCTGTATGCGGTAGCCCTGTCCTTTAGTTTAGCGCCAACCTCTGTTAATCCAGGGCTTTTGATTGGGGAAGCAGCGAGCCTTCACTGTGGGGACAACGTCGCGGATGCATTTCCGGTGACGGAGGTGGTTAGCTCGTCGACGTTATCAGCAGAGTTTCGGGACATATTCCAATCAGCAAATGTGTCCTGTAGCATAATCTCAGATTCTGATATTTACAGCCATAAAGATAATAATATATCTCCAGGAGATGATCCGTCTTCACTTTTGTATTAATGAAACCGGACCTTTATTCTAATGTTTACACAATAAGAATCTAGTCTTGCTAACACCAACCTCTCTACGTCCTTAACGTCGCGCATTAGCCAGGCTAATAGTAATGCACTATAATGACAGATGGCGCACATGTTGTTACACATCATGAAATACACTACATGAGCAACAATACGTGTACACCTGCTCYTCTAACATTTCATTCCAAAATCATTGGCATTAATATGGAGTGTGCACCCCTTCGCTGTTTTAACAGCCTCCACTCTTCGTGGAAGGCTTTCCACTAGATGTTGGAACAATGCTGTGGGGATTTGGTTCCATTCAGCCACAAGAGCATTAGTGAGGTCAGGCACTGATGTTGGGCGATTAGGCCTGGCTCCAGTCAGCGTTKCAATTCATCCCAAAAGTGTTCGATGGGGTTTGCGGTCAATTCTCTGTGCAGGCCAGTCAAGTTCTTCCACAAGGATCTCGACAAACCATTTCTGTATGGACCTTGATTTGTACACTGGGGCATTGTCATGCTGAAACAGGAAAGGGCCTTCCCCAAACTGTTGCCACAAAGTTGGAAGCACAGAATCGTCTAGAATGTCATTGTATTTTGTCATGTTAATATTAAGATTTCCCTTCACTGGAAATAAGGGGCCTAGCCCAAACCATGAAAAACAGCCCCAGATCATTATTCCTTCTCCACCTAACTTTACAGTTAGCACTATAAATTGGGGAAGGTCGCATTCTCCTGGCATCCGCCAAACCCAGATTCCTCCGACGGACTGCCAGATGGTGAAACGTGAGTCATCACTCCAGAGAACGCGTTTCCAACGCTCCAGAGTCCGATGGCGGGCGAGCTTTACACCACTCCAGCCGACGCTTGGTATTGCGCATGATCTTAGGTCTGTGTGCGGGTGCTCGGTTATGGAAACCCATTTCATGAAGCTCCTGACGAACAGTTCTTGAGGTGACGTTGCTTCCAGAGGTAGTTTGGAACTTGGTAGTGAGTGTTGCAACCGAGGACAGATGATTTTTACATGCACCGCACTTAAGCACCTGGCAGTCCTGTTCTGTGAGCTTGATTTGTGTGGCCTACCACTTCGCGGCTGAGCCGTTGTTGCTCCTAGACGTTTCAACTTCACAATAAGAGCACCTACGGTTGATTGGGGCAGCTC
Organism: Salvelinus sp. IW2-2015; assembly: GCF_002910315.2. Taxonomy (NCBI): domain Eukaryota; kingdom Metazoa; phylum Chordata; class Actinopteri; order Salmoniformes; family Salmonidae; genus Salvelinus; species Salvelinus sp. IW2-2015. The sequence continues at coordinate 20,310,399 of NC_036865.1, forward strand.
TAGCAGGGCAGAAATTGGACGAACTGACTTGTTAGAAAGGTGGCATTCTATGACGGTGCCACGTTGAAAATCACTGAGCTCTTCAGTAAGGCCATTCTACTGCCAATGTTTGTCTATGGAGATTGCATGGCTGTGTGCTTGATTTTATACACTTGTCAACAATGGGACAAGGAAATGGCTGAAATAGCTGAATCCACACATTTGAAGGGGTGTCCACATACTTTGTATATATAGTGTATGCTGAGGCAAACATTTCTGTAACCTACAATTAGCAAAATAGAACTCAATTGACTGAATAAGAAATWGATTTCAATATTATTTAAATATATATGCCTATGTAAACTGTAATKATATTTTAGTCATCTAGGTTTTCATTTGAAGCATATTTTTATACCACGTTTGTTTGTAAAAATTACAAAGACATTGTCAACCTTGTTCTGAAGTTATCTGCAGTCACAGAGAGACCAATAAGCATCTTGATTCTATGTTAAGCACAGATCTTTTGTGTGTAAAGTGATGCGGAAGGGCAAAAAGCACCTAACAATGCTCTTTTACGAGTATTTACCGAGGCAGTCGGTAAATAACCAGCGTTTTCAAGTGCAACTTTAGTAACGATGGACTCTGAGATGAAACGATGCTCATACAAAGGTTCTTATGATGATCTTGGCCTTAAGATGCTTTTYGGAAATCGGGCCCAGTAMGATATTCCATACACAAGCATTCAGCTCATCATCTGTACTGATAAGGTAATAATTTACTGAATAATTTATTCCCAGGGACAAACACATGGCATTGTGGTAATTTGAACCACTTAAGCCTTGTAATTAGTTGCATGGAGTAATTGCCATTGAGTTATGGAGTGAAAACAGGCAGCTTTCGACCGGGACCATTGTTAGCTGTTMTGTTTTGTTCTAGCTAAAAGGCTTTTTCCCCCTGCTGGAGAGTGGTGAGCGATGTTTTTGACAGTTGTGATGGGGAGATAATTGGTGTTGTTTGATACTTTGGAAAGAACATACAGTGTATAGAACCTCAGTGAACATAGTTTCAGACCACACAGGGTTCTGCTTCAATGGTAAGTCAAGCACTTCCCACGATTGGGTTTCTCAAAGAGGTCAAAGGCTACTCTGCTGTGAATGTAACCAACAGGGGTTCAAACCAGGGMTTCAGCACAATGAACCCATCAAACAGGACAGTTCAATTGTATTTTTAGACATTGTAGTGGAAGCCAGGGTTGTGAATTGAAAACTGAATTGGTGGAAGACTAATGACCTAACTCTGCTATACATAGTCTAGCGATACGACTTTAGCGTCTTCTATATTTTATATTTTAGTTCCAGTTTGTCCCAGAGGTTCAGACAGGAAAATGTTTAATGACTCAGCGCTTTTCCTTCAGGCGAGCTCAACAGAGGGCAATGATAAACAAGCTCTTTAATATTTCACGAGTTTCTTAAGAAGGTCTCATTCGTCCGGGTTCTACATCACCCAGGACTGCTCCAACAGGGCTCTATGGTACAGCAGTGATCGAACGCGCAGATGTGGTGCTGCCATCCCCCACAGATTCCAGCTCCCCCCTTATTTCCTCTTCTTCTTCTTTGAAGGTATAAAGATGATGAAGTTTGATAAAGACCAAACCCTTTTCCATGATCAATCCTCATATACATATACGGTATCTCTACACCCACCCAAGCACARGCACACACATACACATATACACACACACAGGGTTGTTCTGTGGAGTGCACTCCCTGGAAAATACTTCACCCCTGCCCCACAGATCCCTCTAATAAGGCTGATTCTCCCTCTGCTAGTGTGCTTCCCAGATTGAGTATCGATCGTCCGATCCCTCTCTCTCATATTTCTCCCTCTACTGTAGAGCAGGGGAGCTGGGATGCAGACTGTGGGGATGTCCTCTCTCTCTAACAGCAGTGTGGCGTTGCACCATGCAACTTAAAGGCTTAAATATTTAATGGGACTGTTCTGGCAAGGTAGTCCAGCAAAAAGAATGTATGCACTGAAGGTGGGCATCAACACAATCCCTGTAGATGACATTGATCACTTGGATTGTATGGGAAAAGTAATCCGACTCGCATTTCCAAATTGCAACCAAAATCCTGATCACTCACTCCAACACACACACACACACACACACACACACACACACACACACACACACACACACACACACACACACACACACACACACACACACACACACACACACACACACACACACACACACACACACACAACACACACACACACACACACACACACACACACACACACACACACACACACACACACGTAGCCTTTGCCCTACCTTGAGAGCCTCCTGGATGTGTTCCTCTTCCTGCTTGGCAGCCTTCCTGTCCTCCGTTTCTTCTTTCCACTTCCCTGCCACAAAACGGGCCTTCTCCTTTGCCATAGCATCCCGGAACTTCTCCTCAATCTCAGCCTCTTTGGTTCGCCTGAGCAAGAGGGTTGTTGAAAAACACTTTGTTGTGAAGGGAAGGGGTGAGAAACCTACCTAAAGCCCAATTTGACATGGGTTGCATCAACTATGTCTTTGGAGAGTTTCAATCTACTTCTGGCTCTATAACACACATATCTCCCTATTTACCCATCTCATCCATCATACAGTATAATCTCTCTGGCACATTTTCCCTTGCTTCAATAACATTTACCATTTACAATGGTTTATCCCTTCCCACTCACCAGAGCTCCTTGGCCTCCTGCTGAGCCTGCCGTCTGGCTTTCTCCCCCATCAGCTCCTTGATGATGTCCTCATAAGGCTTATCCCCAGGAGCGTCGCCCATCACCCACACCCACACATCCCCATCGCAGCCCTGCAGCCACTGGATACTTCTCCCGCTGCCTGAGCGGGCACAGTGGGGATAACATGTTAGCATCACCTTTGACTGTCTGTGTCTGTGACTAATAAAACCATTCCAAACACAACCTCTACAGTCTTCAGTTTATTTTGGAATATTCTATTTGACGAAACTTACCAGTACCAATACCAAACATCCCTATGAAATCATAATGTAGACACAGCTAAAAGCATGTCTAAATCTACACTCCGCTTGTCAAAAAGACTCAGTACAGTACACCCAGACTCACCCTTCTTCCCCTGGTCCTGGTTCTCAGGGTTCTCCTGGTTCTCTTGGTTCTCCCTCTCATCCCAGCGCCTCACCTGCTCCTGGCGGATCTTATAGAATAGGATATGCTTCTGCTCCTCGTTGAGCTCCGCCAGCAGGTCCGGATCGATGTACATGTCCCTCAAAATCTGCTGCATCATCTTGGCAACACAAAGCTTCCAAACACCCAAGAGATCTGTTAACCAAGGTGGGGTTAGGTGAGGGTTAGGGGGCCATGAACCCCTTTTATCAGTTCACRTCATATTGAAGACAAGTGTCATTCCCTCCATCTATGTGTTCATACAGTCCTCAGAGACCCGACTGGGCTGTAGAGTTCAGATCCTTGTTCCTTTTCCCTGTTCTCTCACCATCATACTGGATCCAGCACCAGAACAAAACGCAGGTGCCATCTTCCTTCCCTCTGCTCCATGTGCTTTGAAGCGAGGGGTTTTAACCTGATCTCTGGTGCGTGTGTGTGTGCGTGTGTGTGTGTGTAAGCACAGATCCCTTTACCTGATGTGCAACATGATAGTCTTTAGTGCAGGAGTGGGAAAGAATGAAACTCATGCCCATCTTCCATGTACAACCCATGGAAATGTTTCACATTAGTGTTGTTTTCTTTCTATCCTTCCTGCTATCTTATCATTCATTTATTCAGAGCTCKACAACAGGTAATTCAGTGTTATAATGAAATTATATAAACTGCCTAAAATCCAGTCAAATGCCTGATTCATGGAAGTCATTATACCATCCATGTCCACTGTAATGTGCCTTTTAGATTTACAACAATCTCTTATAATGGGACTTAGTTACAACATCTCTTCTCCATCCCACCAGCTAAATGAACCATCCACAGTACAGTAAATAGGGCAGACATAAAGTTTACCTCTCCCCTAGCTCGGTTCTGTTTCACAGTGATGTCATTGGGAGAATGACTTCCTCTACCTTTCCCTGTGCTGTTGTTTGTCTGCCTATCTGTCCCACTCACACATAAAGTGAATAGGGACCTGTTCAGGGGCGGACAGGTTGGTTTTACCTTCACAGGTCAACACTGAAAATGGATACTACAGCAAACACCAGGTGGCCATAGCTGGCTGGCTGGCTGGCTGGCTGGCTGGCTGTCTTAGTATTCAGTAAGCATACTGCCCAACATAATATGCTCTGCTGGGGACCGTCATCCACAAACTGCTATGAGGCACATTTTTTTCTCTCCACTCTCTCTTTCTCTCTCTCCTGCTCTCTTTATCAACATCTCTCTTTCTCTCTCTCCTGCTCTCTTTATCAACATCTCTCTTTCTCTCTCTCCTGCTTCTTATCAACATCTCTCTTTCTCTCTCTCCTGCTCTCTTTATCAACATCTTCTTTCCTCTTCTCCTGCTCTCTTTATCAACATCTATCTTCTCTCTCTCCTGCCTCTCTTTATCAACATCTCTCTTTCTCTCTCTCCTGCTCTCTTTATCAACATCTCTCTTTCTCTCTCTCCTGCTCTCTTTACCAACATCTCTCTTTCTCTCTCTCCTGCTCTCTTTATCAACCTTTCTCTTTCAACCTAACAGTAATTTGTCTTTGTTGCCTCAAAGACAATTAAAAAGTTGTTATATTGTTGATCACTTTGTCCTTAAGCATAGTTTTAGGATAGATAATTAGGGATAAAATACTCTAATTGGGTGTTCTTACTAATGATGGGGGAAAAATCAATACACTTACTTATGGGGATATTATTTTTGATGATGTATCGTTTTGACAATATCGCAACAATATTTTTGTACTAGTTTGCTGTACCTCCAGCAAAAGTCCAGTGTTTTTTCTTCATAGCTTGTTCTCCATCTTCTTTTTAAATATGGAGCCAATTTGTTTTCAGCTATTTTATTTTCATGACTGATCAAAACTAATTTCCTCATGGCATTCTCTTGTCTCTCTGCAGCAGACATATGGTCTGCAATATGTTTGGAACATTGAATCACAATAAAATCACAGTATCAGATGTCAGTACATACTGTATAGAATTGTGGAAATCGCGAGAATCACAATACATATTGTATCGGCACCTAAGTATTGTGATAATATCGTATTTGTCACGGCATTCATCGGAAGAAGAAGAAAGATCGGACCAAAATGCAGCGGGGTACGTGTTCATCTTTATTCGCTTAACTGACTGAACACTGAATACAAAATAACAAAAAGAATAGCCGAAACAGTTCTGCAAGGGGCAACCAACACTAAACAGAAAATAACCACCCACAACTAACAGTGGGAAAACAGGCTACCTAAGTATGGTTCTCAATCAGAGACAACGAAAGACAGCTGTCCCTGATTAAGAACCATACCCGGCCAAAACATAGAAATACCAAACCTAGACCTACAAACATAGAATGCCCACCCACATCACACCCTGACCAAACAAAAAATAGAAACATACAAAGCAATCTACGGTCAGGGCGTGACAGTATTGTGAGGTCCCTGGCAATTCCCAGCCCTAGTTCTTACTGTGAAAGCCTCTCAACAGCATAGTAATAATGGAAATGAAAGGCGAAACCTCTTCATAACGAAGTAGGAAACCATTTATTCAGAAATGTAATTAATCATTGTTATATGAATAGCTATAATGAAAACTAACCAGGGTTGAACTGGTGAAATACATACTTTATCACAAGATGAAAATGTACTTTAGAAAGCAATCAGACTGAACAGAAATAGTATCATCCTCTATTGAGAGTTAATTACAGTCTTAGTGTCTACTAATAAACGTCTCTGATGTAGTTGATTTCTGTTTGCACGTCTCTCGACTTGACATCATTGGAGAGGTAGTTTTATACTCACGATAAATACATGCTTTTCGAAGTCTAAGTCTGTGTGACAGTCAAGTGAGCTGCCAACAACCAGGCCGTACAATAAGTRTATTTGGTACATTTCAGCTCCATCTGCAAGCCTACCACAACACCAGACATCACTTTCTCYCTCTCTGCTTAGCGTTAATGAGACTTGAGATAAAGACTGCTGTGTGTGTTTGTGTGCATGTCCAACTGTCCGTGTGTGTGTGTGTGTGTTTATGTCCCCCAAAGCCTTACACTCTCCACACAGCGTTGATTGATGGAGTATTATTGGTCTTGTGGGCCGCTACGGTCCACATCAACCCGGGTTCTTAACACAAAGAACTACGAGTTGAAATCCCTCGTTCTCAGGAATCTTTATTTCTCCCTTTCATCCTCTGCCTGAAGCACATGACACACAGAACATTAGGCAGCTTGATTTATGAATGCATCGGGGGCTGTGAATATGGAGCCATCTCCCCAAGTGGCAGGCATCTGCAGCATAATTCCACTGCAGTATAATGAATCAAACTTTGGATTTCACCCGCCATTTTAGTGGGGAAGAAGCTGCTGGTCTGCATCCATAAACAAAACACTTGAATATGTGAAAACACACTGAGATATACATGGCTCACAATACAAGAATACATACACACCATGGGTGGTGAAGCATGCACCCCCCCCCCCACACACACACACACACAATTTATTGTAAAACTTTTTCACTCAAACTTGAATTTACAGACAGAAAATACAGCTTCCTCGCCGCTTGTTTCCATAAAGTTTTACTTGTTATTGTTAGCGCTGGTTGACGTTTATTCTCATAGGCCAACTGTATAGTCAAAATTGTATATCTTGTAAAAACAATTTTTTGTCTTACAGTTTTTTACAATTGCTTACACACTAAAATGTAACTTTTCCCACAATTAGCAAAACCTTACACTCAAGGAGCAAAACACAAGGCTAGATTTGCACAACTGTAAGCACATTGTCAGCTTCACACTATTTGCAAAACATTACACACAGCGATTTGCAAAACACTAAACACACTTGTATACATCAGACACAGAKYTATATCATGATGTCACTTCCTTGCAATTCCAAAGCACTGACTGTCAAATTACCACACCTATGAGKCAATCTGTTAAACACAGCCATCAGGTGCACAAACACATGATTGCTAAATTGTAGACACACCAATCAGGTTTAAGCACTATAAAAATGCAGCAGGTAGGTTCACCTGCCWTCAACCAAAATGGAAGGAGTCAGAAGAAGAGTGAGGGTGAGAGGAGGAGTACACAGAGGAGGAGAAGGAGGTAGAGGCAGAGGCCGAGCCAGAGGTCGAGGAAGACCTGAYGCAGGAGGAGAACGTGCACAAAGAAGAAGAGGACCAAACTTATCAAATGACATTCGTGCAACACTAGTGGACCATGTTGTGAACCACGGATTGACGCTGAGGGAGGCTGGACTGAGAGTTCAGCCAAATCTTAGCAGATATACAGTGGCATCTGTCATAAGGACTTTTCGACAGGAKAACAGGTAAAAGAAYATCTGTCTACAGTTACAGTAATCAGCCGCTTATTGTATGCACCATATCAACACTTGTGATACCCCTTCCTGTGACATTGTACAGTAAGTTACATGTATTATTCTCTACATAGGATTGAGGGTCGGGAACGACAAGGAGGAAGGGGGCCCATATTCACGCAAGAACAAGAGAGAGAGATAATAAACATGGTTTTGGCCAATAATGCTATCAGGCTCAGAGAACTACAAGCCAACATTATCGGTGACCAGGCCATTTTCAATAATGTCCATCAGGTCTCTCAGTCAACACTGGCACGCATCCTGAAAAGACATCAGGTTCAAATGAAACAACTTTATCGAGTGCCTTTTGAGCGGAATTCAGAGAGGGTGAAACGGCTGTGGCATGAGTATGTGGAGGTTTGTATTGTTCACTTTAGCACTGTGATGTTGCATACTGCACACATGACTTTTTTACATTGACTGTATACTAGACCTATCCTGAACTACACAATCTTGTCTTTCACTGTATTTCAGAGAGTTTTGCAGATGGATGCTGAGGAAATCCTGCATGAATTCATATATATTGATGAGGCAGGGTTCAACCTCACAAAAGCAAGAATGAGAGGCAGAAATATCATTGGCCACWGGGCTATAATCAATYTCCCAGGGCAACGTGGGGGTAACATCACCCTTTGCGCTGCCATTTCACAGCATGGGGTTGTCCTCCYTTATGCCAAAATGGGCCCTTACGACACACCTCACATTCTCGCATTTTTGGACRGATTGCACCACATCGTCACAGCAGGTAATGAAATGCACCAGATGCAATACACGGTCATCTGGGACAATGTGTCATTCCACCGCTCTGCTTTGGTCCAGAACTGGTTTCAACACCATCCACAGTTGACAGTACTATACCTCCCACCATACTCTCCGTTTCTAAACCCTATCGAAGAGTTTTTCTCTGCATGGCGGTGGAAGGTTTACGATCTCCAGCCCCAGGCTCAGGTACCCCTCATTCAGGCCATGGAGGACGCCTGTGACCAAGTCGACGCCGCAGCTGTGCAAGGATGGATTCGACATTCAAGCCGGTTCTTCCCGCGTTGTCTTGCTAATGACGATATTGCTTGTGATGTTGATGAAATTCTCTGGCCAGATCCAGCTAGGCGAAGAGATAATGTATAGTATGTTTACTGTAGTATTTTCTGTACAATATTGTCAGTTTTGTTTGTTTGTTGTTATTTACTGTAATTGTAACCTGTACTGGATACAGTATTTTACGTTTGTCTGTTTGCCTAGCTAACAGTGTTATGCACACTACTGTAGTAGCATGTAAACTGGGACATGTTTTGTTGTGATTCTCCATGTTGACATGTTGACTGATTTGGGTATATGGAGAGAAATAAATTATATTTTCCTCAGTTTGCAGCATTGGTCTTGTGTAGTGTTTGTATAGTTGCACTTTCTCTGTGTACTTCATTTACAGTACTCTAATCACTGACAATTAGACTTGCTAAAAGTGTTTTATGTTAGCAACAGCAGTGTGTAACTGGTTCAAAAAGATTGAAGTCATATGAAATGTGTGTGTTTCMTATGGTAACAAAATATTATTTTTATGAAGTCGTGTATAGTTTTGACAAAAGTGTTCCATTTTGCAAATMATCTGAAGTGTTGTGCTACTTTGGTGTAGGGTTGTGCTAATTGTGTGTAGTGTTTTGACAAACCGGGCCCTGTTTTCAAAATTGTGCTTAAACAATTGAAAAAAACTGTAATTGAAGGTTAAGGTTGCACATTAGGGTTAGCAGTTTGTTTAGGGTTAGGCTTAAAATCAMATTGTATGACTGTGGCTGTGCCAGCTAGTGCCCACTCTGTAGAGCTTCCATCAGAACAAGTTTCATGACGAAAAACGCTAATRTGCGTTAACTGTATGGACAGAGTGGTTTTTGATCTGAGTGGAAAAGATAAGTGTCTGTGTGTTGATGTACCATTGCTGTAAAGAACTTGCCTCGGTGACAGATCTGCCAGACAGGGGGCATTGTTGAGCTGGGATTTTGAAGCCGTGGTGATCCAATCATGACCAAGGTTTTCACATGACTAGAACCAATCAGGGCCAAGGCTGCAACGGCCTGGTGGCACTACCTGCTGGTCACAGTCTGGTGCCAGAGTTTGAGTAATGATGTCAGTCTGGCTCTACTTGCTTCTCTCTTGCTCTCTCTCTCTTCTGTGTCCTATTCCCCTCCTCCTCTTCGAGCTTGGATTCACACGCTTTTCCATTCTCCATCTGGCTTAGCCATTTAAATCTAGAATCCTTAGTTGCTAGATCCATTTTTGGACTTATCAATTACTGATGTATACCCATTGATTATTGAATATAACTCATAAATGCCCCATGAGCTTAGTTCAACTGTCGTACCCCATCAGAACCAAAAATATACGCTTACTTCAATGTTTGTTGGAACGTAAATGTAAACAATCGCTGTATAGACTCAAAGCATGGTTAAAACTATACAARTGTCAGTCCTTGCATCCATAGCTATGAATTTGAGAGTGGTTACACTTCTCTAGACCCCATCCCTTAGCTTTGTAGCGAAACAGGGGCGGGGAGTATGCTTTGTTTTCTTTCAATACAGGATTATAGCTTTAATAAATGATTGTGCAGGCTATGTATAATACATTTATGGGAAAAAAGCAGGGAGTTGGAGAGATGTGCTGGCGTGGAGGTGCCCCCTCCAAACATTATTGCCTTATTATGGGAGAGAGAGAGAGACGGAGAGAGAGAGACAGAGAGAGACCGAAGAGACCGAGAGAGACCTAGAGAGAGACCGAGAGAGGAGCCAGTGAGATGAAGAGATCAATGTAAGAGCAGTGTCCCTTGGATAGATGTGCTGGCGTGGAGGTGCCTCCTCTCAACATTATTGCCTTATTATGGTGGCTTAAGTGAGGAGGCGGTATGTATGGCTCGCCTCTCCCACAGGAACACACTCTGTCGACACCCAAGCCCAGATTTGTGTTAGCTTCAAAAAGATGCATGGCCCTCAGCGGAGAAGCACTAACACACACATTTACACACATAAACACCCATAAACACACACACACACGCATTCACACGCACTAGGAAACTAACTAACTAACTAACACAGAGTCAACACTGCTGTTGTATTACGTACTGTAGATTCCATTGCGTGACCAAGTCACTACCCACTGTCTATTGTACATACAGTGTAGTCCGGTCCATTATTACAATGCAGACTACCTCTTCTATTACTCTACTCCTTGTTATTTTTTACTTGATTCTTGTTATTGTTATWACTGTTATTGATTCATGTACTGCATTGAAGCACGTAAGCATTTTACTGCACCTTTAACACTTGCTGTAAACTGTGTACGTGACGAATAACATTTGATTTGACTAAACCATGATTTCTGCCTGCATATGAATAGATGCGTATACACACTCCCACATGCACACAGTGTTTTCTAAAGTCTTAATGCTCTACCACCTATTCATCATGTTCCTGTAAACACCATGGTTTACAGTAACATTTGAATGACTCAACCTCTCTAGCAGCCAGATAGAAGACCCATATAATTATACCCAAGAGCTGTCTGTGGGAAGACCACTCAGTGAGATTACATAGCAACAAACATACCCACAATGCTCCAACACTCTAGGAGGCTAGAGGGTTATGTTGCCCTCCTGCAAAGCCAACCTGCACAAACGGCAGTCTGTAACAGCAYGTTCAGTCGTCTGCAACCCCAACGTCTATGATTCTCATAAATTATTTTATACAGTATGATTCTCATACATTATAGTGTATGATTGCTGCCTATGTAAACCAGCAGCACTTAGTCAGCACTTTGATCCAGCTCCCCCTCTCCTCCTCTCTCCTCTCTCCCTCCCGTGGCACACAAACAGAATGAACAGATCGACATAGAGGGGACTAATGAGAAGAACAGATCACCACCACCTCCCCAATGTCTGCAGGAAATCAGAACACTTCATTGCATATCAAATCTCTTCCATAAAGGAGTGTTTTATGTAACAATAATTTGTTTTTAACCCACCGGGAGCTTCTTATGCAAGTGAGGAAGCATTTATTTTGTAAACCTTTTTWAAAAAAGGYAAATCCCATTGAGACCAAGGCCTCTTTTACAAGGMAGCCCTGCACATAATCATACAAATCACAATATTTACAATTCTAATGSAATAAAAACATAAAATATTTACAGCATGTTTAGTTCATGCTCTGGTGCAGTGAGCTGCTGAACATACTGTAGGGCACATTAGATCTCCAGAGCCTGGACTCTGTTTGCACAGGGACACTTTGCTAGGAAAAGCAAATGGACGGGGGAACTACGCTGATATAATTTGCTCTGGGTGAGCGAAGAACATGATGTCAAATTACCGCCTGGCTGAAGACCTTTTGCTCATTGATATGGCATTTGAAATGGCTGAGGTTGGCTGAGGTGTCTTGGTGGGCTAGAATGAAGGAAAGAAGAGGAACTGAACACTGAAAGGCCCGACTATAATTGATCTAGTATGAATTCAGTAACGGTCTAGACTCTGTAGACTCTCCATCAGCTACAGTATCTACCTTTGCAGATGGATGAGTATATGGATGCCATGTACAGCAGATCACATGCATGTACAGTCTATGCGTGACACAGTGACATAGTACATCCCCTACGATTATGTTACACTATAATGACTCACACAATGAAACAGTGTGCATGCTACATGCAAAAGACTACTGGAGGCTACATCTCACACTGTTACATCATTTACTTTGTCTGTCACTGTTTTAAGTCTCATACGGCAGGCTGATGTAAGTATAATTTCATCCTGAACTACAGTACTGTATCTGCCTTGGGCCACAATATAATATTTTCAACAGGGAAACATCAAAGCAGCTCTCTGTGTAAACCCGATGAATGAAAACGATTTAGAAACCCATGTCATCACTTTGATTGGATGCAGTAATGAGGAGGCCTGCCTGAGYAAAGTGGCATACCAGCAAWAATGTCACCCTTGTAATTCCAAAGGCCGTGGCTYCATTGGTAATCTCTTGTTGCCCAGGCATCCGTTTTCTTTTATATTACACCCAAACAAAACGGTTGATGTGACACAAGCCAGTACGACAGCAGGGGATGTCTTTTGATTTTTTGTTTTTTTTTAAATTGGAGTGCTAGCTCTGTGGTTTAATTGTGGCTTAGCGTAGTTGTGGCAACTAATGAAATGTGGAATAAAATAAAGAAGGAAAGGCTGGTCATACTGTGCAAAATGGATGATAAAATAAGAGTTGGTTAGATTTCATCCCTATCTGTAAGACTCACCAGGCCAATGAAACATGACACCAAACATTACAACAACTCAACATATAAACTGAAAGAGAAAGTGTGGTCCCTTTCTCTCTCAACTGAACCAAAATATGAAAGCTGGGCTCTAATGTTAACATTGTAATAGCCTTTAAGGCCCCACAGGCTGAAATTCTATTTTTGCATCCTCCTATTCATTTGGAGATTTGTTGGTATTTTGGTCCATTTAATATTAATATTTTCAAAAAGTAAATATAAAAATGTCAAAACCTTGATGCAAATGTATATTTTCTTTCGTTAATCATACTACCGTCATCAACATTTTAATACATTTTAACCACTTTAAAATGGACATACACATACTTTAAAAGGCCATTTCATAGAGAATGTTACAAACTGGACTATATTTAGTAACTTACTTTGAAGAGATGGGGATTGGGTCTAAATAGGTGTTTGTTATTTGGTAGTCTAAATTCAGTGTCCTTGTCTTTAACTGCCATTTCCTGAAAGTCAGACCCCTCCCACATGCTAACTCAATTTTCACAGCTTCAAAAGCATCTGCATTCACCAAATGTTGTGTGGTTATCCTTAGATATATTCTCCAGACTTGCCCCGAGGGAATTGTTGAATTGTTGATATGTTGTAAATAACATTTGCATATTGTTATGAAGTATTTCAGAAACGTTTTAATAGACAAAAGTATTATATTTGTGTCTACATTCAACTGGTTAAACATGATTTGTGATACGATTAAGTGAAAAAAAGTACACTATGAGGGTGTGGTGCTTGGCCTTAAGTTGYAAACTCAGCTATTACAATCGTACTTCATTGAAAATATGCTATAGTTTTTGCCATTGGAAATATGGCCTGGCGGTGTGTCCCTTGAAGTCTTCATGGATCATGGAGCCAGCTAAACAAATGGTAATGCTGAGGAGACAGATGAATCTGGTTGATGACACCACCCTGCCAACCCAGGATTAGGAGGAGACATGGTGTAAGCCTCAAGAGCCTGATATACTAAGGAAACAAATAGTGCCATCGAAGAGAGAAAGAATGAGGGACAGAGAACAAAGAACTAAGGAGAATTTGCGGAAAGAGAGAAAGAGAGATGGAACTGGTGGCTAGAAGAGAAAGACAGAAACACAAAGGAAGACAAGATCGAAGGATGAAGACAAGAGAAGAAATAGAGTGGCAAGGTGGCAGAGATGAAAAATGACTAATGGAATGCGAGAGAGATAGATGGAGAGAGAGATAGATGGAGAGAGAGAGCTCTAAGGCTAAAGGAGTGAAGAGAGGGAACAGATGGCAGGACAGACTCTTTCATTTAGTGAGAGGCTCCCTCCACCTTCAGGACCTCACCGTCTTTCTCTGGCATGGATTAAAAAGAGCCTTTGGTGTGCTACCATGTCTCTTACCCTGGCTGATTTTGGCCCATGTACAGGAAGAGTGGACATTAAGGCTGAGGGGAATTAACATCCATGACACCTGTGTCAAAGATGATCCAATCTTTGAAATAAAAGGCCTTTGAATTAAGAAATCTTCAGAGGTGAAAGGTTTCCAAAGTCTAACTTTATTATCTAGTTTCCATTATAATTTCCCTTGGTCGCCTCTAGCTAACCAAGGGGAACCCAACTGTTCCACAGAGGTTACCTGGTGGTGGCCCACCTGCAGTCAGACTAATAGATGTAGATGTGGCTTGCAAAGCATGTAATGATATTGAAGTTAACACTGTGAAATAAAATACAAATGATTAAAGGGCATATCGTCATTGCTGGGTTGACAAAAGATACGGTAAGCCAGGTGAGAGTTGAGATTCAGGAGTCAGTGCTGGGGAGTTTGTCCATCAAGCTGTTAAATTACTTTATCCTGTTTTAGTTTCACGCTAGAGTGATAGACCACAGAGTTGGCTCCAAGTTTGGAGTCTGAGTGTGTGTGTGCGTTGGAGGTGGGGCGTGTGGGGCATAGATGGGAGTGTGTAAAACACAGCGGCACCAACGAGCGCAGTGTTAACCAGGGTCACTACCCACCACCTCCCTTCTTCTCAGGAACACACTGATGGAAATAATGGGCCGTGAGCTCGGTAGAGTGATGGATGACAGCAGTATTTCTGTGTCCATGTGAATGTAGCACAGCTAATATTGTTCTTATTTCATTATGCTGAGACTGGCATCTATGAGGTTAATGTGTCATTAGGTCATTAGATTGTGCTCCTGCAAGTTGCTTGGCAACAGTTCTGGAGAAAACATGTGAGGGCAGTTAATAAGTGGTTCAACTTGATGTTCATTACACCCAGGCCAGACTTTTGCCTTTTCACCCTGTCCAATCCCTCAGTAGCCCATATTTCCCAGAGGCCTTTGCAGGYCTTATCAGAGTGCAGCCCAAACAGACGATATACAACAACAGGCCTTGAGCTCTTCTTGCATTTCAGACAAAGAAGCAGCCTATATCTGACAGTAGTTGGATATCAAATTATGGCTGACAGCAAAAAGAGAAAAACAGAAACAAAACAGAAAGTACAGGACATTTCCTCCAGCCTTTTATATGGTGATAAGGCCTTGGCATTGAACATGGATGTCGAGCATCTCGCAGAACACACTTCAAACTCTTATCTGGTGCTCCAGCAGAGAGGAGGGTTTCCAGTAGGCAAGTCGTTTCAGAAGGTACTTCTAATCTGAACCATCAGTAGTCAGCTGCAGAACAGCGGCTGGCTTGAACCAAAGGGGTCGCTAAGAAACACAATGTGATGCCTCTTTAAGGATTAAGCCAGCGTTTAAATCCCCCACGCCCTGTACTTGTAATTGATTTGGCGCTTTTTTTGCAATGCCATGCTGTGTGCCATTATCACTTGTCAGAAGTCAAAGTCATAAAATATCAAAAAAGTGTTGGGCTTTGTAGAGCATTGATGTCAGATCAGGGGAAATGCAGAAGAAAGGACAGTGCAGCTAGAATTAACAGCATCTACTAATATCAGTATTAAGGTCTACATGGGTACATGGGGCTTGTTCACAATAATACACAAATGTGTCCTCACATTCCCTAACAACCAACAATGACTGTTCAGGGATAGATAGGGATTCTCAGTCAGGAGATGTCATATGAGGACTATCATGATGCTCTCTGATATTGGCCGACTGAAAGTTATATTACATTTGGAGTGTACTTCCCCATAATATTGCAACATCATCATCTGTAAAACACATCCCTAGATTTTAGGATGTTCTTTATTTAATTGAATGTCTGACCAGTGAGTTTCACTGCTTTAAATGACAGACAAAAGAGAGTTAAGGCGAAGCTTGAGCGGATACGGTAAAGCAAGCCCAGGCGCACCCATGCTCTCGAGTGGCGCAGCGGTCTAAGGCACTGCATCTCAGTGCAAGAGGCATCACTACAGTCCCTGGTTTGAACCCAGGCTGTATCACATCCGGCCGTGATTGGGAGTCCCATAGGGCGGCGCACAATTGGCCCAGCGTCGTTCGGGTTTGGCCCGGGGTAGGCTGTCATCGTAAATAAGAATTTGTTCTTATTTGACTTGCCTAGTTAAATAAAAAACATTACAAACATGTCAAACACTGCTTTTAAAGAAAGGGAGCAGTCTCTTGAACAACTACATTGAGCACCCTTTTCATTCTTCCTAACTTTTTCACCTTCCAGCCTAATTAGATTTTTTCTCTCAAAATAAATGTTGTAACAGTGAGGCGTTTAGCAGAGTAATTGTTTGAAGTTAAGCTGGGATCTCAATTTATTGGAATGGATTGATATTCATTTGAATCATTTCCGTTCTCCGTCAGGTGCTGTGATGGGGAAGGGAATTGTGCCCTGCTTAGCATGCAGGCTGTTTCATAATAGGGTCGTGTAGAGGAGGGAGGGAACACACTGATGCGCAGACTGTCAGGATAGCTGTCAGCTTGACTTTCACTGCTACCTGAATTTCAGCTCAGTAATCAGATAGACGCTAAGCTAGTCATTTGAGTTCAACGCTCAACTGCAGCAAAAGACTGCATCATCTTCTTGTAAATAGAATGGGCCCTGCATTTTATCATMGTATAACCTCTGCTCTTGGTCAAAAAGACCCTATTGGAAATAAGTCTCACTTTATTCTGTTTATCTTTGATCGTTTTTTAAATGTAGGCCTATGTATTGTTGTTTCAGCATAGTGATGGAACAACCTTATGTATTTTTCAACACATGAAAGTACGCACACACACACACACAAACTGAGGTGAGCTTAGTGAAAGAAAATGTTTCTCTACTTCAGTACACGCACACAGAGGGAGAGGGCGGCTAGGAGATTTCAATTAAGATTATGGCAGACACTGCTGTACGCATTAACAGCTGTGTCTTCTAGGGGCCTCCATCCCACACACACACCAAACACACACACACACACACACACACACACACACACACACACACACACACACACAACACACACACACACACACACCACACACACACACACACCACCACACCACACACACACACACACACACACACACACAGCAAACAACAGCACAAACACTTACACACAAACACTTACACACACTGTCTGGGTAGTGGGGGCTTCACTTCCACCCTTCACTGAGTTGGCTGGGAACAACAACCCTGCTAATCCCCACTATGGCAGCCATGGTTTGGCAGTAGTTTGTCCTCACACTTCCAGAGTGCTTCTTTTCAGGGGCCAACCACAGTTCTGAGGGGGGACGGTGGACCTAAGAGATCTATTATAATTCCTAATTCTGTGTGTTGGACCATATAGATACACATATACAGTATTATATTTCATTCTGTGTGGATGATCCTCTGTTGCAGTCTCTCCTCTACTATGGCCCAGATGGTGTGTCAGAGGAACTACTGTATGTTGCATCAGCTGGAGTAAGTGTGTAAAATAGAGAAAGGTATTACAGTTTTTTCCAACTGCTTACACACGTTTTCAAAACTGTCTCCTTTTTTCAAAACTCTACACACAATTCCCAAAACTGCACACACAAAATGCAAAATGCCTCACATCTCCTTCAAAATGTAACACTGCATTCAAAATGCCATAAACACATGTCAGAATGAAGCATTTGCATCAAATGGCAAACACTGCTTTCATAATAGTACATTTTTGGATATACCATGTAAACACTGTTGTTCTAAATCTAAAGCTCTTTGGTCTTTCATAGGCTTATATCTACATTTCAATACAATGTTCTACAGTGAAAGTAATCTGCTGAGAGGGGTAACAAGTACACTGTAAACACCAATGCAATGTAGAAACAGAAAATATTTATTAGGCCAAACATTACGGTTGTATACAGTAGTGTCGTGTCTTTGCTATCATTAAATTGAAGACTTAGTTTTTATTACAGTTTTTTTGGATTGCTTACACACTAAAATTAAAACTAGTACACTATTAGCAAAACCTTACACTCAAGAAGCAAAACATCAGCCCATATTTGCACAACTATAAGCACATTGTCAACCTCACACTTGTTGCAAAACTCTACACACAGTGATTTGCAAAACACTAAACACACTTAACATACATTACACACAAAAATCTATCATGAAGTCACGTCCTTGCAATACCAAAGCACTGACTGTCAAATTACCACACCGTCCAACCAATTGGTTCAACAAAGTCATCAGGTGTGCAAACACTCGTTTGCTTACTTGTAGACACACCAATCAGGTGTATAAGCACTATAAAAAGCAGCAGGTGAGTTCATCGGTCTTCAAGCACAATGGAAAGAGTCAGAGAAAGAGTAAGACGAGGAGGAGGAGGACGACGAGGAGAACGAGGAGGAGAACGAGGAGAACGAGGAGAACGAGGAGGACGAGGAGAATGAGGACGAGGAGGAGGAGGAAGACAAGAAGGTGCTCAAAGAGGACCGAATCTGACAAATGAGATCCGCGCAACACTGGTTGACCACGTTGTCAACCACGGCCTGACGCTGAGGGAGGCTGGACTGCGAGTACAGCCAAATCTAAGCCGATATACAGTGGCAAGTGTGATGAGAACATTTCGATTGGAAAATAGGTATTGTAAAAATATCATCATATCAAAAACATCTGCACGGTTTCAGTAACTGCTTACAGTACTGTATTCTATGCACTATCAGCACTTCTGATCTCAAAGCACAACTACAGTAGTGGAATGGCCCATCTCAAAGCACAACTAAGTAGTGAATGGGCCCATCTCAAAGCACAACTACAGTAGTGAATGGGCCCATCTCAAAGCACAACTACAGTATGAATGGGCCCATCTCAAAGCACAACTACAGTAGTGAATGGGCCCATCTCAAAGCACAAACTACAGTAGTGAATGGGCCCATCTCAAAGCACAACTAGAGTAGTGAATGGGCCCATCTCAAAGCACAACTACAGTAGTGAATGGCCCATTCTCAAAGCAACAACTACAGTAGTGAATGGGCCCATCTCAAAGCACAACTACAGTAGTGAATGGGCCCATCTCAAAGCACAACTACAGTAGTGAATGGGCCATCTCAAAGCACAACTACAGTAGTGAATGGCCCATCTCAAAGCACAACTACAGTAGTGAATGGGCCCATCTCAAAGCACAACTTACAGTAGTGAATGGGCCCATCTCAAAGCACAACTACAGTAGTGAATG